>NW_012103443.1:2977349-3007026 GCF_000951045.1 Mandrillus leucophaeus
AAAAACAGGAGAAAAATTTAGTCAATGATAGTTTTATGTAATAAGACCTTTTATCCTTCTAATGAGAATAATTTTATTATTTTTCTTTCTGATTATGGAACTAATACATTCACTGGGGAAAAATGTTAAATGCAAAAAAAAAGTTAAAAAATTTACCATCTGGAAATAACAACCATTGACATTTTGCTAGATAGTCTTCTTTTTTTTCAATGACTGTTATATGTAAATGCTTTTCTGTTTTTTCATAAAGATGGAATCACTTTAAAACATACAGTTTTGTAACTACCCTTTTTGCCCTACCTGTAATTGGGTTTACATGTTAATAGATGCCAACCCACAGGGCCACATGGCAATTCTATGCCACTAATTCACCGGGACCAATGGACATTTATGGTGGTACCACAGTGTTGCTACTGCACTGTGTTGCTAACAACATTGAAACTGCTTGCTCTTGATGGGCTTTCCACAAGGTGCTTTCAGGCCTCTGAACTGAGGATGTCCAGTGGATTTTAGAAATTCCTGAGTGATTGTCATATATGTTGGTCCTGGACTGCTACTTATCCTGGTTATTAAGAAATATCTAAATTGATTGTCATATATGTTGGGCCTGGGCTACTACTTATCCTGGTTATTAAGAAATATCTAAATTCTCAGGCTCCCCTTCTTTAGGAAGGAACAGGCTGCCCCTTGGAAATGGGGCAGTACTTTTTGAGAAACTGAAATTAGTTTTTTAGGCAATTGAAAAAGTACATATCTTGCTTCCTACCACTTTGCTTCGTATCCTGCTTACCCCAAAAGATTTAGAAATCCTTTTACATTTATCCACATAGCTCAGTTACTTTTCAGAAACATCCTACTTCCCAGAAATACCAAATAAATATTTATTGAAATCCATGTCACGATGAATTTTCTGCCTGCTAATAATAATATTATCTTATGTGCTGTAGGAGTGGGGCACTTTAAATTTAGAAACAAGGATTTTTCTGCAGGAGGACTTGCCATGTGGGTTTGGTTTGTGGGTTGTTCGTCAATTATCTTTTTTTTGGAAATAAATCCATTTGCTGACTTAATGCCAACTTGCATTACTTTGATTTTGCTGCTGAAGCAGGGAGAAAAACTAGTTTCTCTAAATATTTTTACAATATTTTACTGAATTGTGTTTTGACATCACAGAAACTCTAGCATTTTGGAGCTAGAAGGAATTTAGAAACCGCAGAGCTATGGGTCCTTGGTATTCTTGAAGGAACTTAAGAAGTTCATAAACCCTCAGAAATAATATACAAATGTGTGTGCATGTATGTGCGTATCCATTTTTCTTGAGTACCAAATGTCAAGTGTTAGATTACATTCCCAAAGGAATCCATGGTGGAAAACATGGTTAAAAATCGCTGAAAGTCTTCATTTTGAAAAGGAACCAATGGAAATTCAGAAATCTTGCTCAAGGTCAGATTTTGAGTCAGCTTCTATCACTATTTAAATTACTTACAGTAACCAAATTAAATATAAATGCAATGTTTCTATGCATATCAACATAATTTTTCAATCACTTTTGGTGTTTCAGAAAGACAACAGGTTGATATGAGAAGTTCTATATTTGCATTCTGGTTTTGCCATGTAACTTGCCAAATATCTGAATTTCTGTTTCCTCATCTATGAAATGGAAATTAAACAGACTCCCTATAGAGTTCTTTCAAGTTTTAAGGAGTTTGTGAGTATAAGTGTGCCTAGCATAGGCACAGAGAAGACCTAAGTATTACAGAGTACAACCTTGCTATGGAATCTTAAGGATACAATTTAGAGGGTTTTATTCTAACAAGTGCTTAGGCAGTACTTGGAGTTTAGTTTCCATTTCCTCAGCTGTAAAGTAGACCTAAGAACAGAACTTACCTTCTAGGGTTGTTTTGAGAATCACATTAGATAATTACTCACAGTGCTGAGGACAGACTATTTAATGTATTAATGCTTAATGAATGTTAGCTATAACAATTAATATTTTCTCAGCATTTTGTAGTGTATCATTTGATTCCTTTAGATCATAATAATAACCTTATGAGTTGGTATATATCTATACAAACACATTTACACACAATATACACTGTTAAATAAATATGCATTCATAATAAAAAGATTAGGTTCCATTATTTTCTACTTTTGCATTTTCCAGCCCTCCACATGGCACATGTATAAGTTTCATAATAAAAAACTCAAATTTTATTTTTTAAAAAATCACAACATACCCATGTATTTACGGTCAATTAAATTTTCACAAGGGTGCCAAGGAAATTCAATTAAGAAAAAATAGCCTTTTCAATAAATAGTCCTGGGACAATTGAGTATCCACATGTAAAGGACGAAGTGGGCTGTCCTATACGAATATGTAAAATTAGTGGAAAATGGATCAAAAACCTAAACATAAGGGCTAAACTAAAAAACTGTTAGAAGAAACTATAGGTATAAATTTTTGTAGCTTTGGATTAGGTAATTATTTATTAGATATGACATCAAAAGCATAAAGCAACCAAAAAATAAATTGGACTTAAAATTAAAAACTATTGTACATTAAATACATTATCAAGAAAGGGAAAGAGCAGAAAATGGGAAAAATATTTTAAAATCCTATATATCTGATAAAGGATTTGTATCCATAATATATTAAAAAGACTTACAACCAAATAACACAAAGACAAATTAAATTAAAATAGGCAAAGATTTTGAATAAACATTTCTTCAAAGAAGACATGCAATTGGCCAGTAAGTACATGAAAATAATCTCAATATTATTATTCATTAGGGAAAATGCAAATCAAAACCACAATGAGATAGTACTTTACACTCCCTAGTAGACTATAATTTAAAAGGCAGTCAATAACAGTGTTGGTGAAGATGTGGAGAAAATGGAACCTTCACACATGGCTGGTGGGGATGTAAACTGGTGAAACTGGTGCAGCCCCTTTGGAAAACTGTCAGTTCCTCAAAGAGTTAACTGTAGGTTATTATATGATCCAACAATTCCACCCAGGAGAAACAAAAACAGGTTCACACAAAAACTTGTACATGTGTACATGAATGAGTGTTAATAGCTGCATTAATTCTTAATATCAAAAGCTGCCACCACTCAAATGTCCCTCAACCGAGTGGTGTACAAACAAAATGTGTATCTATATACATGCCCCATATATTTCATATAATTGAATATTATTTGTTCCTAAAAGGAAATGAAGGACTACTGTATACTACAACATGGATGAAACTTGAAAACACTGTGCCAAGTTAAAAAAAAAAAGCCAGTAACAAAGGACCACATATTGTATAATTCCATTTATATGAAATCTACAGAATAAGCAAATATGTAGGGATAGAAAGTAGACATGTGGTTGCCCCAGGTTGGGGGGTAGAGTTTGGGGGGGAAATAGAAAGTGATTACTAATAGTTTTGGTGCTTCTTTTTGGGGTGATGAAATATTCTAGAGTTGATTATGATGATGACTGTACAATTCTGTGAATATACTAAATACCATTCAATCTTATACTTTAAATGGTTTAATTGTATGATATGTGAATTATATCTCAATAAAGTCTTATAAAAATTATTGTTAGGAGTAGTATGGGGGTATTTATTCACCTGAACAGATATTTTTGCATCGTCTTCTTTAGTTAATACAATTTCTCAATAGAGCTTCACATGTGGAAGCCACCTCATCTAGTTTGTTGGATCTTTCCATTTTCTGACCCCACCAATATCCTTGTGATAGTTCAGGAGATAAGCTCTTATGTTTTCAGTAATTAGACACATACAGGAAGAGATGACAACCACCACCACCTGCCTAAGTTTCTTTAAAGATTTTTTTTGTTTGTTTGTTTTCTCTTAATCATCTGTCTTCCTTGTCCCAACCAGATTATGCGAGCCACTTTTTCCATCATAGGCTCTCATTGAAAAGAAGAAAAAATTGAAAGTCCAGAATCTAATGAATTATCCCCATTTCCATTGTTACCATCATCTCTTACCTGGATTATTGCAACAGCCTCCCAGCTCGTCTCCTGGCTAGGGTTCCTGCTTTGTTGCAGACTACTCTCCACACAGCATCCAGTGTTCCTTTTAAATGTAAGATCCTGTCATTTTTCACCTCCAAACTATCAAAGGCTTTCCAACTTGGAATAAATGTCTAGGGCCATGCCGCTTAAAAAATCTACACCACACCAACCCCATCTTTCCGATCCCCTCTCCCGCCACTGTCTCCTTTGCTTTCTCTAGTTCCACTTACTGCCCGAGGAAGCTCCTACTTTACAACTTCTGTACCTGCTGCTACTTCTTTTAGGAACATTTTCTTCACAGATATCTCTAGAGATCACTTCCTTACTTCATTTGTGTCTCCTTATCAGAGACATCACAAACATACCTTGCCACCTTGACCCTCTATTCCCTTTCTTTGCTTTATTTTTTTTCAAGGCACTCAATCTAAATTACCACATATTTATTCCTTTATTGCCTAGCTCTTTTCAAATGAATGGAAGAACAAGATTACGGACTATTTATTTAAGTTAATGGGTGTATTCCCAATGCCTAAAAATATGCCAGCCACATAATAGGTGTTGAATAATTGAAGAAGGCAGGGATTACAGTAAGGCTATAAACATCTTACTTCCTAAATTTCTGTTCCTTCATAGCAGGAATTTAGGAGGGACAACAGCAGGAAAAAGCATAGCTCTTTCATTTTTTCCTACACAAAAAGAAAAAATCCAATTTTTTATCAAAGAGAAGCCAAGGATAAATAAATGGTCTAAAATCATTTATAAAAAGAATTCTGGCTGGGTGCGGTGGCTCAAGCTGGTAATTCCAACACTTTGGGAGGCCAAGACAGGCGGATCACTTGAGGTTAGGGGTTCAAGACCAGCCTGGGACAAAACAAAACATGGCAAAACCCCGTCTCTACCAAAAATTGCAAAAAAAAAAAAAAAAAAAAAAAAGCGGGGCATGGTGGCTGGCACCTATAGTCCCAGCTACTCAGGAGACTGAGGCAGGAGAATCACTTGAACCCAGGAGGCGGAGGTTTCAGTGCAGTGAGCCAAGATCGTGCCAATGCACTCTACTCTGGGTGACAGAGCGAGACTGTTTCAAACAACACACACACACACACACACACACGCAACTAACCAAATAAACAAACAAAAAAGAATATTATATACGTGATCTATAAGAGGCGTGTTTGTCAAAGGAAAACAGCCTCAACAGCATTTTACAAAAAAGAATGTTACTTGCAAAGAGGTGCAAGGGAGTCAGACATCAGAAGTACTGTCTCACCAATTAAAAACACAGTATACATTTAAAGAAAAAATTCCAAGATCTCAAAGATTACTAATTTATAACTACCTAAACATGTTGAAAAAAACAGAAAGTTTTCAAAAATTATTATAACCACAAAGGCCAGGGCATTTCTTCAGACATTATCATTGTAAAAGCCAAGAGTGAAATTGCCTCCTTGAACAGGAAATGTTCAATGTCTCATTCATTTCAGGGACCAGAACTTGACAAGCTGACCAGTTATTTTTGGTTTATTTCAGTGCAGAGTATTTTTTTTTTTTTTCCTTTCTGAAGAAGCTGGGTCATGATGCACATATTTATAATGACATCAGGACAATGTGTCAGCATTGCTTCCATACAGCTAAAGTGATTCAGAAAGATCGATTGCAAAAGAATAGCAAAAATATATCTGTCAGCTGCAAACCAAAGCAAAACACATGTCATGTTATTCATATCTGAAAAAATTTGATTTGAACCTGTGGTAGTACTGATATAAATGATCAAATAAATTGGCAGAATAAATTAAAACTCCCATAAGACTCTTGTCTGATGAAAATCATTGGTCAGAAAAAGAACTAGATTTTGTTAGTAATCAATTATTTAAATCAATCTACTGACACCTTTTATAAAGTTCAAGTTTCAGTAGTGGATGGAGATAAGAGAGTTGTTAGACTTGTGCATGATTAAGAATGTCTGTGTGAGATTATTTGGTAAAATAATCTGTTATTTAAAGCAGTCCTCTCAAGCCTGTAGTCTCAGGACCTCGGGAGACTGAGGCGAGTGAATCACTTGAGCCCAGGAGTTTGAGACCAGCCTGAGCAACATGGCAAAGCACTGTCTCTACAAGAAATATAAAAATTGGCCACATGTGGTGGCATGTGCCTGTAGTCCCAGCTACTTGGGAGGCTGAGGAGGGAGGATTACCGAGCCCAAGGAAGTTGAGACTGCAGTGAGCTGAGATTGTGCCACTATACTCCAGCCCACCAACAGAGTGAGATGCTGTCTCAACAAGTAAATAAATAAACAAATAAAGCAGTCCAAAATCTCACTGGATGATACAAATGATTAAATGCAAATCATTTGTCCTGCTTTTTGTGGTTTATAAGTGGTGGAGAAAGATGCAGAAAGAAAAATTATGGGGCAATTTTTAATTTCAAAAGCTTGACCAAGGTCAGGGGTTTGACTACGTTAGTACTGGGTTAATCTCACCTGTGCTCATTTCTGCAGATGCCTAAAACCATGGTGCTGACCCTTGGCTAAACCTAAGTGAAATGTACTATTTTCCCGTGCTAATAGCCAAGACATATAGGGGCAACCTGTCCCAGCTTGTTAGCATTGTTGTGTTTTTAGAAAATCTAGGTAGAGATATTTGCACCTGGTTTATATTTCCAATAGCCTGGTTTTGACTATGTAACCAGGGAGTGTGAAGAACTCCTCTTTGAAAAGTGGTTCTTCGTAGACCAAGTATCTTGCATATATCTTTGTGGTAAGGACCTAAGGAAAAAGCATATCCTATGAAACAGAAAGAACACAGGAATTTGTGCCTAGAAATCTCATTTCTCCCTGATATTTACCTGGCTTTATTTCTGCTGCTGTATTGTTACCTTTTACCTTCATCAAAGCCTTTTATCAGTAGAACCTGAGGAATCCATTTATCCTTTTGTCTGATCCTGTGTAATTACTGCAGCAATGTGTCAGTTTTCCTTTCATACATGTAAATAAAGTGACTCAGAAAGACTTATTGTTAAAGAGGAGTCAAAGAAGCATCTGACAACTGTACAAACAAAGGAAAGGAGGCATACCATGATTAATATGAGGATAAAAGCATTTAATGGGATAGAGAAGATGAGTTTATAAAGATAAACAGCACAATTCACAATGACAATATAACTGCTTTGGAACAAATAACATCTTTGTGAAACATTAACACAAAACTCAAAATCTAAGAGGATGATGACATATGATCACCAGACAAGCAGTTCTAGTTGTGTCCTCTTGATCCTCACACAACTGTGATGCTGGGATTATGTGCTCAGGCTCTGGAGGCAGAAAGTCAAGGTTCACATCTTGGCTCTTCCATTCTCAGCTACGTGATGCTGTTCAAGTTATTTACTTTTGTTTCCATACAGCCAAAAGGGGGATAATAACAATATTATGTGCTTCATTGGTTATTGTTTGGCTTCAATGAGGTGATACATATAAAAGTGCTTGAAATGTTGTAAAAGCCAAATAAAAGTTAAATATTATTATTTTAAAAATTATCATAATGGCCTCATTCGAAGGTTAGTATTTTTTCCTCCATAATCTTCTTTGAAGGTGTTTTAACCATTAGGACTAAGGAAATGAAAATTTACTCGTTTAACTTCTCATAATCCATAATTTAAGAATCCCATCTCCTATAAGTTGTTCAAAGAAGAACAATTTGTTCTTTGGCTGCATGGTTAAAAACAAGCAAACAAGCAAACAAACAAAAAACTTTGTATCTGAGAACTGTAGGAGCCTCTTCCAGTCTATTTTCATTTTCCTAGTTAGATGGACTAATAATACTTTTAAAAATCAAGATATTCAAGCAACCCAGTAACTGGATTCCTTTTCTCATGTTCACTTTATGCCACCTAGTTAACAGAATCAGATCAAAATCAATTAAGGGTACATAACAATTGGACCTTTGGAGTTGAACTCCAGACTGAATACCAAAGGCCATAATTTAGTACCTAAGTATTTCTGTAATCTTATTTGTACCAGTTTTATTGAACAAAAATATTCTGCTGTGAGAAGGATATGCTGCCTTTAAGTACTTCATTGGGGGTAGAATTTAAAAGACTAATAACAATTATCCTCTTCTACTTTGCACTAGTATTTTGAAGTTCCACCTGCAAATCATTACTAGATGAATCCATTATCTTTGAAGAACCACATATGTGAATTAAAATGTCATTATTCCATTTTGCTGCATGTAAACTTACTGCTTCTTTTGAGACCTATTAAGCAAAGCTTTTGAGGGAAATTTTAATTTAAGACAAAGCTCATATTGCCATTTACAAAAATTAATTCCATGCTGTGTCCTGGAAGAGATAAAATCAGTTTAATATTGTTATTAAAAGAAAGTAAGTTCCAGATTTTTTATTGTTTTATTTTTATTTTTTATTTTATTTTATTTTTTTGAGAGGGAGTCTTGCTCTGTCGCCCAGGCTGGAGTGCAGTGGTGTGATCTTGGCTCACCGCAACCTCTGCCTTCTCTTGGCTCAGCCTCCTGAGTAGCTGAGACTAGAGGCGTGTTGCCACCACGCCCGGCTAATTTTTGTATTTTAGTAGAGACGAGGTTTCACTACGTAGGTCAAGCTGGTCATGAACTCCTGACCTCAAATGATCCACCTGCCTTGGCCTCCCAAAGTGCTGGAATCATGGCGTGAGCTACCGTGCCCAGTCAGGAGTTTCAGATATTTATGAACTAGATTTTCAGGCCAAAAAAGGTAAGAACTCTGGGGAACTAATACTGGGTATTATTTACAAATCTCCCAAATTAGAGTACCAGAGTCATATAAATTGAGATGCTTGTGAGTTGACATTGATCTATTGTTCCCTCTTTTCACTCTTGAAAGTACAAGAGTGAAATAAGCAGACTTAATTTTACTGTAACATAAATTATCATTTTAGGATAAGTGATTATTTATAGAACTTCAAACAGGTAGTCTTCAAAAAATTTAATAGTTTCTGAAGAAAATGCCTAAACAGAGCATTCTAGTATGCTGGAAGTGGGCAGGGAGAAACAGCTGTGGAGGGAGGAAAGCTACAAGATTGAAGGAAGCTTCTATATAGCTAAGGAGATTGGGCAGCAAAAATAATCAAGGCCTTGTATTACAAGGGTCAGATGCGTGGTAAAGATAATAAATGTGGTCACATTGTATATTAATTTGGAATTGAGCAATTCAGTCATTAATAACACTTACATTTTGCCCTCCAAATTAAAAAAAAAAGTTACAAATTTCACAATTGGCTGTCTGGGCAAACTGTAAATTGTGTCTCTGTGGAGAGGAAATGTTGGTATCACTTTAGCTGGTATGTAGAAATACCCAACGTTCTTTCTTAGAATTGTTTACTACTGTTTATGTACACATGATTTTGATGACTCTTGAGCTATTATTTTAACCCTCTCTATTAAAATAATCTAAAATGTTTTTCTGTAACAAAGCCATCTAAGTGTTCACTGCATGGTAGTGCTGGTGTAAGTATTAATGCTCAGGTTTAAAAAAAAAAAAAACATGCTTGGAAACCAAGCACTTGGGAATAGAAAATAAAAATATTTAATAAAACACATGAAAGATGGTAAAACAATCCCTATTACTCAAGACTTTTTGCTAAAAATTAGGGATAACGTCGAAAAAACAGGCTCCTAGCTTCATTACTTTAATTTCTGCTTCCAATGCCACATCATCGCCTTCTCCCACATTGACCCCTCTGCCTCCCTTTTAAAAAGAACCTTGTGTTGGCCAGGCGCGGTAGCTCAGGCCTGTAATCCCAGCACTTCGGGAGGCTGAGGCGGGTGGATCACGAGGTCAGGAGATCAAGAACATCCTGGCTAACACAGTGAAACCCCGTCTCTACTAAAAATACAGAAAAGTTAGCTGGTCGTGGTGGCGGGCGCCTGTAGTCCCAGCTACTCGGGAGGGGGAGGCGGGAGAATGGCGTGAACCCGGGAGGTGGAGGTTGCAGTGAGGCGAGATTGCGCCACCACACTCCAGCCTGGCAACAGAGCTAGACTCCATCTAATAAAAAGAACCTTGTGCTTATACAAATGTAGTTATTTGGACCCACTCAAATAATCCAGAATAATCTCCCAAAATCAAGATCCTTAACTTCACATCTGCAATTTCCCTTCTGCCATATGAAGAAACACATTCATAAATTCTAGGGATTCGGACATAGATATCTTTGGGGACATTATTGAGCCTACAGATGGGTATAGAGGAGGAGGAGGCAGGAACTTTAATCTATTCATCTTTGTCCTCTCCATACTTAGAACTATGTCTAGCCCCTGGTCAATTCATGTCTTCTAAATTGGGGAGAGGGTCTGAGGAAATGTATAAAGGTGGAATTGAACGATATGTGTCCTGGAAACCCTGACTAGATTGTTAGGTGTGGCCTGAAGGACTACCCCAGTAAGGATGGCAGAAAATGGAGTGGAAAGGCATTTAGGGCACACTGCTGAGTGCCCACTGCTGAGTGCCCTAAATAGGCTGTATTTTTAGACTTGAACTAGTGAGGAACTAATAAAGACTTTTGATTATGGGAAAGAAAGGATTAAAGCAGGGTTTGATAAAAGACTAATCTGGTGAATACCCTTGGCAGCTACATCAGCAAGCAAGTCATGAAGTGATTGAGCTTGAGTTTTAGTTGTGGTGGACATTTTAAAAACAGAGGGCAGGCCAGCGCGGTGACTCACGCCTGTAGTCCTAGCACTTTGGGAGGCCAAGGCGGGTGGATCATGAGGTCAGGAGATCCAGACCATCTTGGCTAACACGGTGAAACCCGGTCTCTACTAAAAATACAAAAAAATTAGCCGGGCGTGGTGGCGGGCGCCTGTAGTCCCAGCTACTAAGGAGGCTGAGGCAGGAGAATGGCGCGAACCCGGGAGGCGGAGCTTGCAGTGAGCCGAGATCCGGCCGCTGCACTCCAGCCTGGGCGACAGAGCGAGACTCGGTTTAAAAACAAACAAACAAACAAACAAACAAACAAAAAAGAGGGCAGAAGCCTGAAACAGCAGGAAAGCAGGAAGAACGAATAGCCAGCACTTCATCACTGAGTCACTATAAGAGGGTGTATACCTGAAGGTTGATTTGTGTTTGTGTTACAAGGAATAGAAATTTCAATACAATTGAATGAAAGCTGTTTATTCTCTCCCATAACATGGAGACTGAAGGTAGGTGGCTGTGAATTCACATAAAGCAACTCTTCCTATGATCTTCAGCAAAATCCAGATGGGAATATCAGGCTGCTGGGAGTCAGATTAATCTTTTTGAAATAAAAAAGCAGAAGGTATGAGTACAAAATAAGCAATGTTTCCCTCACAAAAAGGAAGGGGCGGTCCCAATAATTTTTTCTTTTTTTTTGAGACGGAGTCTCGCTCTGTGGCACAGGCTGGAGCGCAGTGGCCGGATCTCAGCTCACTGCAAGCTCCGCCTCCCGGGTTTACGCCATTTCCCTGCCACAGCCTCCCGAGTAGCTGAGACTACAGGCGCCCGTCACCTCGCCCGGCTAGTTTTTTGTACTTTTTAGTAGAGACGGGGTTTCACCGTGTTAGCCAGGATAGTCTCGATCTCCTGACCTCGTGATCCGCCCGTCTCGGCCTCCCAAAGTGCTGGGATTACAGGCTTGAACCACCGCGCCCGGCCCCGAATACTTTTTTTAAAGGAAGTTTCAAGGATTTCTCAACAGTAAGTAATACTTGGCTAGGTGTTCATCATCCTTTGTACGACCTTGAGAGAGGGCAAGGACCAACATAACCCTCTCAGCCTCAGACCACTTTAAATTCCTTGTTGTCTATTGATTGTATCTGCCACTGGAGTTGGAAAGTGTGAGGAATAGGAAATGTATTTTGTAATGGTTATTTAGTGTTTATTAATATAATGATTTTGGGCAATTACCATATCTCCTTTCTCTCTAATATCTTAAGAAGAAAGAAAGAAAAAAGCGAGCCTGTTAGGTCATCTCTAGTGGTCAGAAATGGGCAGGAAGCAAAATAAAAAGCCCTTTTATACAAATGTTCTTCCTTTATAATTACACACAGCTGTCTGAAAATTTTTTAAAGTTCTTATTACAGCAGAAATGTCATTGCAGATAATAAGTTCATGGATAAGGAGAGATTGTTTGAATACTGGCAACTACCAAAGAAAAGGGGACAGAAACCAATAATCCTAAAATTAGCCAAGTCATTTACAGTTTGAAAAATTAGATGAAATGACCTTCAAGGTATTCCAAGATTATTAGTAGGGTTACACTAAGCATTAATTCCATTCTTTGCCATAACTTTAAAAAAGGAGCTTCTTAGAGTGGAAACTTCAGCTGTCTATGCATGGCATGCACCCCTGCTGAACATCCCAGCCAGTCCTTTCCACCATAATGGTTTTTATAATTTCATGAAGGAGAAAGACATGAACATATCCACCACTACCATGGTTTAAAGAAAACTTAAAAAAATGTTGGTTGTTGAAATATCCGTGGGGTAGCAAAATTAACTATGGTCACATAGGAGCCCTGCCTTGTCTAGTTTTCCAGTATTCTCCCACAGCACCTCATGTGCTAACTGTCCTTCAGGGAGGAGCAGTTTCTTCTCTTCTGATCATCAGTTGGGCCACATAGGCCAGAGGTGGCTCCCATGCCTGCTGCCTTGCGTGCTCTCTCTTATTCTTTCATCTGCTACATGTGGGTATAGGGTAGATAAGTTGGGATGTTTTGTTTTCAAGGCTTGGACTTCTCTTCCAGGCCTTGTGGGTTCAGTCCCCATCCTGCAAACTAGCTCTCTCTTCACATGTGTCTGAGAGAATTCAGGATTGAGACTCAGGAGTCAGTAGAAGACCCACACCTTTGCTCCAATTGTGTTTCTGCTCCTCTGCCTCAGATGTCATCAGATGCTTGCTCCAAGGTAACTTTTAAGTATAAATCTTACTCTTGTCCCTACAAGTGCCTACAATAGAAACTTCTACATGTAGAAACTAGTAGAAGGAAGTAAGTGGTGGTCAGCAGAGCATTGTTGCATCCCTGACTGTATGACCACAGAGTGCCTGGGCCTCCCAAAGTGCTGGGATTACAGCTGTGAGCCACCGTGCCCAGCCGACCACAGAGTATCTTTAAATTTAAATTTCCTCTATGTAAATTGGTATGATCAATTCAGAGAGCCATGTGGCAATATCAAACCAAGATGAACATGCACATACCCTCTAGCCAGTGATTTCAATCTAGATAAAGGGCTAGAGAAGCATTCTCATGTACCACAAAAGATATTTATGAGAAAGTTTGTTGCAGCTTGGTAATAGCAAAATAATGGAAATAATCTAAATGTCCATCAACAGGAGAACAAATTGTGCATATTTATAAAATAAAATATTATTCAGCAATACAAAGTAAAGGAGCTAGAGGCCCCACACACTTCATTTATAGAAATGCTATGTATTTCATGAAAATAATGCCATCTGTTTGAATGAATGTATACATATGAGTAGAGGTGAATAAAAATGAGAGACACCAAATTTAGGAAAATGATTAATTCTGGGTAGAGACACCAAGAAATAAAATTGTGGAAAGGTACAAAAGGGCTTTAATTATAACGTTTTTGATTTTTAGGCCACATGTGGGATATACACATATATATACTCATTACATAATTCTATATACATTTTCATGTGCCTGAACTATTTTGTTTCTAAACATCTTCCAAAACCCCTAAGAGATGCAGTAGTATCACCTATTGGCCATTTACAAAAAGAGAGATATCTTTCAGAACAAAATATAAGGACTCATTTCTTTCTCCTGAGAAATTTTTGTTTTGCCTCTTCATTAATAAGATAAATCAGTCACTAATAATGTTTCTTTTTTCTTTTGCTTGCTTGGAAGCTCAGAACCAAATTTGAGCTCTTATTAACTAAAAAGGATTTTTTAGAGCTCTACTCTTTCTACCTGAAATTGATTTTCTTTCACAATGTGCACTCTTCCTGGTTATGCATTTGTTTATTCTGCTTTATCACGTTGTAAGCCTCTTCATATTCTTTGTGGAATAAAAACAGCTATAAATAAGAGTATAAAAATTATTGTTTACATTCAGGTTTTCCTAATTTACATAGACACACAACATTTACACAGGACAGACTTATGTGTTGACCTCGTTTACCTTTGTAAACCTCTGTGTCTATCATAGTGTCTGGCACATGGTAGGTATTTCACTATTTGTTCATCAAATGAATTAACAAACCCACAAATTCATGCTTAGATAGATCTTGATTTTTGCACATTTTGGAGGTGTCCGATTTGTCTGGTTATAAATATAGCTTTAGTAAACATCTTGATGAATATTGTTTTGGATTATTTCCTAAGGATATTTTTTTCCAGGAGTAAAATTACATGAGTCAAAGGATGTGAACATTTAATGGCTATTGAAATGTTTTTCCAAATTGCTCTCCAAAAAAGCTTTTACCATTTTCTACAGCTACAAGCAATGTATGAGGGCATCATTTCACCATAACATTATCTGTGTTTGTGCAGTATTTTGTTCTGTTTTGCAGTTTAGTAGATGTAAAATTATAGCTTGATGTAGAGTTAATAATTTTTTTAATGTAATTTACTTATCATTTGTATCATCTATTTTAAATCACTATCATTTTTATGTAACTTCATGGGCTCTTGTGAATTAACACATTAGCCTTTCCAGACTTTATCATAGATTTTCAATATTTATTGTAATCCAGCAGAAAAAAAATAATCTATGGAAATTATTGGGACTTCTTAATTCCCAATAATTGCCTTTATTACTTATATAGTCACTAAACTTCTCTGGGCTTTGAATTTCTCACCTATAAACTGGAGATAAGAATATGTACATTAGATGCCTGTTATAAAGATTACGAATCATGTATATAGAATACTTACCCACATGTGACACATAGGAGGTGCCCAGTAAATAACTATTATTGTTATTTTAAATATTACTTATAAAATTAGTTTTATAATCTAGATAAACATTGAGTTCCTTTCCTGGTATCGGTGCATAAGAAACAAATATATATTAAGTATGGATTCTTTTGGTAACCCATCTTGAACGACCTTAAGCAAAAAGTGGAATTTACCAATAGAAGGGTAGAATAATCAGGAAGAGGAAAGAGCAGGGATTCAGCTGGGCTCCAGAGCAAAAGACCCCTCAAGCTTGATGTTGCCAGAACATGCTGTCACCAACTCTACTTGCTGGTTCTCTCTGCACTGCACCTGAGCTCCATTTCCTTTATCCACAAGCAGATTTTCTCGAAACAACTGCTCAAAACCCCCAAATTTATTCCTTATATGGTACCAAACCCTACAAATACTGTTTTTTTTTTCCCTATACATACATACCTATGATAAAGTTTAATTTATAAATTAGGCACTGTAAAAGATTACTACAACAATAATGAAATAGGACAATTATAACAATATATTGAAATAAAAGTTATGTGAACACACACACACACTCTCTCTCTTTGTCTGTCTCAAAATATCTTATTGTACTGTGCGCGTGTATTTTGCAGGCACAGTTGACTATGGGTGACTGACACTGTGAAAGCAAAACTAAGGATAAGGAGTGGGGAGTATTGTATATATATCCATACCTCACCCCAGTCTTGAGCTTCAACTGTGACTTCACCTATATAATCTAGTCTAGATTTCTAATTTCTTATCTAGGGCATGTAGTCAACCAACAAATCACTCATTCATTAATTCATCCAATAAATTCTATTGATAGCCTATGCTATACCAGACACTTTTCTTAGTATTTGGGGTATAGAAATGAATAAAATACAGTCCTTAGTCTCAAGTGTTTGTAGTTTACTGTTTGCTCTCCCCCTTCACAGCCATTGTATTATTCAAATTCATGGTACCAGTTGGCTCCCCTAGATTCCTAATTAGCCTCCCTGCCCCGACATTGGTTTCTTCCAATTCCTTTTGCATACAGCAGTTGAAGTGATTATTCTAAACTCTAAACCTTTACAAACCAATATCCTACTTAAAATCCTTCACAAATTCCTTAAAACTTGCAGGATTAAGTCTAAACTCTTTGCAAAGACTTTGATTCCTTTCCCATCTGCTTTTTTAGCTTAATCTCTTTTTAGGCTAACGCACAACCTGGACACTCCAGCAGTGTCCCTAATCCTTTCTGGTTCCCTAAATGTTTTATGCTTTTCATGCTGCTTTGTGTGTCTGCACAGACTTTCCTCCCATGTTCCTGACAAAGTTCGATTAACTTATTCCATATCTTGCTTTCCCTGCCTGTGATATAACTAATCATTAATTTCTTTGTATTGTGTTGTGTCTTGTAAAACTCTACAATTGTACATTGCCTCTGATACTGTAATAATGTATCTATGTATCTGTCTTACACTAAACAGAAAGTCTTTTAGGGCAGAAATGGGGTCTTATTCTTCACCCATCACAGTGCCTATATATAATATGAACACAAACTTTATTAAAATTTAATAATAATATATGTAACATAGTGGTCAAATGAGGCTTGTTTTTAAAATTGTGAGTTGAAAATATAATTATAATTGTTTACATTTATGGGAAACAAAGTACTGTTATGATTTATAGATACAATGTGGAATAATAAAGTCAAGCTAGTTACCATATCCATCACTTAAAATACTCAACATTGTTTTTTTGTGATGAGAACACTTGAAATTCACTCTCTTAGCAATTTTAAATGTGCAATACTCTATTATTAACTATATTCACCACACTGTGCAATAGATCTTAAAAAATTATATTCCTTCTGAGGTTTTGTACCCGGATCATCATCTCACTATTCCCCTACACCCTTAACCTCTGTACTCACTGTGCTACTCTCCACTTCTATGAGCTTGATTGTTGTGGATTCCACATATAAGCGAGAACATGAGGTATTTGTCTTTTCGTGCCTGGCTTATATTACTTAGTGTAATGTTCTCCATTTCCATCTTCGTTGTCAAAAATGGCAGAAGTTTCCTACTTTTAAAGGATGAGTGATATTCCATTATGTATGTATACAATGTTTTCTTTATTTATCCATCTGTTAATGGACACTCAGGTTGATTCCATAACTTAGCTATTGTGAATAGTGCTGCAATAAACATGGAAGTGCAGACATCTCTCTGACCAACTGCTTTCAAATCTTTTGTGGGAAATACCCATAAATGGGGGCCAGGCATGGTGGCTCATTCCTGTAATTCCAGCACTTTGGGACGCTGAGTTGTGAGGATTGCTTGAGCCCTGGAATTTGAGACCAGCCAGGGGAACATAATGGGATCCCATCTCTGCAATTTTTTTTATTAGTCAGACTTGGTGGCATGCATCTATCGTTCCAGCTACTTGGGGGTCTGGGGTGAGATGATTGCTTGAGCCCAGGAGGTCAAGGCTGCAGTGAGCCATGAATGAGCTGTTGCACTCCAGCCTGGTGTCAGAGTGAGACTCTGTCTCAAAATAAAAATGCCAAAACCAATAAATGAGATTCCTGGATGACACGGAAAATTCTATTTTTAGTTTTATGGGGAACCTCTCAACAGTCTTCTATAATGGCTGTACATTTCTACCAACAGTGTGCCAATGTTCCCTTTTCCCCACATTCCCACTATCACTTGTTTTCTTTTGTCTTTTTTATAGTAGTCATTCTGACAAATGTGATATAATATATTGTACTTTTAATTTGAATTTCCTCAATGATTAGTGATGTTGAACATTTTTTCATATTTAAGTTGACCATTTGTATCTCTTCTTTTGAGAAACATCTACATGAATCCTTTGCCGATTTTTAATTGGTTTTTTTATTTTCTTGCTACTGAGCTGTTTAATCTCTTTACACAGTTTGGATATTAACACTTTATCAATATATAGTTTGAAAATACTTTCTTCCAATCTCTGCACACTGTTAATTACTTCCTTTGTTGTGAAGAAAGTTTTTGGTTTCATGTAATTTCATTTGTCTATTTTTGCTTTTGATGCACATACTTTTTAGTTCAAATCCAAAAAGTTATTGCCCAGATCAATGTTGTGCAGTTTTCCCCCTGTTTTATCCTAGTACTTTTTATAGTTTTTGGCCTTACATGTAAGTCTTTAATTCATTTTGAGTTAATTTTTTATATGGCGTGAGATAAGGAGGATCCAGTGTCATTCTCCTGCATGAATATATCCAGTTTTCCTTAAAATATTGATTATAAGGAGTATGTTTTCCCCATTTTGTATTCTGGGCCCCTTTGTTGAAAATTGATTGACCATACATGAGTGAGTTCCTTTCTGGGTTCTTTATTCTGCTGTATTTCTTTTTTTTTTTTTTTGATGTGTCTATTTTCTTCCCCCCCCAAACCATGCTGTTTTAATTACCAAAGTTTTGTAGTGTAATTTGTAAACAGTGTAATACCTCTCGCTTTTTGCTCATGATTGCTCTGGCTATTTGTTGGCTCTTTTTCATGGTTCCATGTGAATACTAGGATTGTGTTTTCTGTTTTATATAAAATGACATTGGAATGATGATAGGAATTGCATTGAATCTGTAGACAGCTTAGGAAAGTATGGCCATTTTAATACTATTAATTCTTTCAATCCATGAACATGGAATATCTTTCCATTCATTTGTCTTCTTCAATTTCTTTCATCAACATTTTGTAGTTTTCAATGTATAGATTTTTACCTGCTTGTTTAAACTTATTTCTATGTACTTTTGGTAGCTAGTATAAAGGAGATTGTTCTCTTAATTGAGCTTTGGGGTAACTTGTTGTTTATGTATGGAAGAGCTACAGATATTTATTTGTTGATTTTGTTTCTTGCAACTTTACTGTATTTGTTTATTAGTTGTAACAGATTTTTGGTGAAGTCTGTAGGATTTCTATATAAGATCATGTTATCAGCAAACAGGGACAATTTCACTTTTTTTTTTTCATATTTAGATTTCATCTACGTAGACTCCTTCCTTACTTTTTAATGGGATTGTTTGTATATTTTTTTCTGTAGAGAGGTTTGAATTCTCCATATATTTTCTATATCAGTCCCTTGTTGGATGAATAGTTTGCAAATATTTTCTCCCATTTTACAGGTTGGCTTTTCAGTCTGTTGATTGTTTCCTTTTTTGTGAAGAAGGTTTTTGGTTTAATATAGTCCCACTTGTCTTTTTTTGGTTGCCTGTGCTTTCAGAGTCTAAGCCATACAATATTTGCCTAGACCAATGTTTTGAACTATTTCCCCTGTTTTCTTCTTGTAGTTTTATAGCTTCTAGTCTTACATTTAAGTCTCTAATCTGCTTTGAGTTGATTTTTGTATATGGTGAGAGACAGAGGTTTAGTTTTGTTCTTCTGCACATGGATATCCAGTTTTCCCAGCAACATGTATTGAAGAGGTTGTCTTTTCCCCGAGGTATATTCTTGGCAAGTTGGTTGAAAATCAGTTTGGCTGTAAATACGTGTATTTATTTTTGAATTACCTATTCTGTTCCATAGGTCTATGTGTCTGTTTTTGTGTCAATACCATGCCATTTTGATAACTACAGTTTTGTAATGTATATCAAAGTCAAGCAGAGTGATGCCTTTAACTTTATTCCTTTTTCTCAGGATTACTTTGGTTATTCAAGATCTTTTATGGCTCAATATAAAATTTTGGATTGTTTTTCTCTATTTCTATGAAGAATAGCATTGGTATTTTTAAAGGACTTTCATTGAATCTGTTGGTAGATTTTAATAGTATGGTCATTTTAATAATATTTATTTTTTCAATCCATGAGCATGAAATGTCTTTTTATTTATTTGGGTTCTTTTCAATTTCTTTCATCAGCTTTTTGCAGTTTTTATTGTAGACATCTTTCACCTCCTTGGTTAAACTTATTTCTAGGGAATTTTTTTGTAGCTCTTATAAATGAAATTGCTTTATTTCTTTCTTTTTCAACTAGTTTGTTACTGGTGTATATAAATGATACTAATTTTTATATGTTTAGTTTGTATCCTGCAACTGTACTTACTGAATTTGTTGATTAGTTCTAAATTTTTGGTGGAGTCTTTAGTGTGTGTGTATTTTACATTTTATTTCATATATATGCATTATATATATAATGCATTTTATATATAGATATTTTATATCTATATATATATAGTCTCACTTGTCTTTTTTTGGTTGCCTGTGCTTTCAGAGTCTAAGCCATAAAATATTTGCCTAGACCAATGTTTTGAACTATTTCCCCTGTTTTCTTCTTGTAGTTTTATAGCTTCTAGTCTTACATTTAAGTCTCTAATCTGCTTTGAGTTGATTTTTGTATATGGTGAGAGATAGAGGTTTAGTTTTGTTCTTCTGCACATGGATATCCAGTTTTCCCAGCAACATGTATTGAAGAGGTTGTCTTTTCCCTGAGGAAATATATGGAGGTTGTCCCCCATTTTATATATATATATATATATGTGTGTGTGTGTGTGTATATATATATATATGCATTTTATTTCTTTCTTTTGCCTGATTGCTCTGGCTAGGACTTCCAGTACTATTTTGAATAAGGGTAGTGAAAATGAGCATCTTTGGCTTGTTCCAGATCTCAGAGAAAAAGCTTTCAGCTTTTCTCCATTCAGTAAGATGTTACCTGTGGGTTTGCCATATACAGCTTTTATTATGTTGGGGTATGTTTCTTCTATGCCTAATTTGTTGAGAGATTTTTTTTTTTAATCATGAAGTAATGTTAAATTTTATCAAAATTTTTTTTGTGGCTCTATTGACATGACCACATGGTTTTTGTCTTTCATTCTGTGATGTGATGCATCACATTTACTGACTTGTGTATGTTGCACCATCCTTGCATTTTTGAAATTATTTCCACTTGTTTATGGTGTAGTGTATTTTTGATGTGTTGTCACATTTTGTCTGCTAGCATTTTGTTGGGGATTTCTGCATCTATGTTTATCAGAAATATTGGCCTGTAGTTTTGATTTTTGTTGTTGTTTCCTTTCTGGTTTTGGTATCAGAGCAATGCTGGCATCATGGAAAGAGTTAGAAAGAGTTTTCTTCTCTTCATTTTTTCAGAATGGTTTGAGTAGAATTTGTGTCAATTCTTCTTTATAGATTTTGTAGAATTCAGCAGTAAAACCATTCTGTCTTGGGCTTTTCTTTTGGGGAACTTTTCTTACTCATTCAACCTCTTTACTCATTATGGGTTTGTTCAGGTTTTGTATTTTTTCCTGGTTCAATCTTGGCAGGTTGTGTGTTTCCAGGGATTTATTAATTTCCTCTAGGTTTTCCAATTAATTAGTGTATAATTATTCATGATAGTTTCTGATGATCTTTTGTATTTCTATGTTATCAGTTGCAATGTCACCTTTCTTATTTCTGATTTTATTTTATTTTTGCATCTTTACCCTTTTTTCTTAGTTTAACTATGCTTTATCAATTTGGTCTATCTTTTTAAAAAATCAACTTTTCATTTTGTTGACCCTTTGCATTTTTAAAAAGTTTCTATTTTGTTTTGTTTAGTTCTACTCAGACTTTTATTAGTTTTTTTCCTTCTACTAATTTTGGGCTTGGTTTGTTCTTGCCTTTTAAGTTTCTTGTGTTGCATTCTTAGTCTTTTTATTTAAAATATTTCTACTTTTTGATGTAGGTATTTATTGCTATATACTTTCCTCTTAGAACTGCTTTTGCTTTATAAGTTTTGGCATATTGTGTTTCTATTTTCATTCATCTCAAGGTATTTTTGAATTTCCAGTAATTTCTTCCTTGACCCATTGATTTTTCAGGACCCTGTTGTTTAATTTCTGTATATTTTTACATTTTTTGAAATTTCTCCTGGTATTGATTTCTAGTTTCATACTATTTTGGTTAGACAAAATACTTGATATAAAATCTTCTTAAATTCATTGAGGTTTTTTTTGGTGCCCTAACACACAATCTATCCTGTTGCATCTTCATGTGCCCTTGAGAGGAATATATATTCTGTTGCTGTTGGATGGAGTGTTCTATACCTGTCTTTAAGTTTCATTTGGTCTAAAGTGTTGCTCAATTCCAATGTTTCCTTATTGATTTTCTCTCTGTAGTATCTGTTCATGGTTGGAAGTTGAGTATTGAAGTCCCCTACTACTATTGTATTGCAATTTCTCTCTCTCTTTTCAGGTTCTTAAATATTTGTTTTATATATTTAGGTGCTCCAATGTTGGGTGCATATATACTTACAATTGTTATGTTCTGTTGATGAATTGACACCTTTATTATTATATAATGTCTATCTTTTTTTTCTTTTTACAATTTTTGACTTAAAGTCTGCTGTGTCTGATATAAATATAACTATTTCTGCTACATTGTTTCTATTTGTGTGGAATATTTTTCTCCACCTTTCACTTTTAGTCTATGTGTGTGTCCTTCAAAGTGAAGTGAGTTATTTGCAGGCCAGTACATGTAGTTGGGTCTTGTTTTTGTTTTATCTATTCAGTCACTCTATGTCTTTTTATTGGAGATTTTAATCAATTTACATTTAAAGTAATTATTGATAAGTAAGTACTTACGACTATCATTTCATTAGTTTTGTTCTCATTGTTTTGTATATATTTTGTTTCTTCCTTTGTTGCCGTTACTTTGTGGTTTTGTGGTTTTCTATACTAGTATACTTTAAATCCTTTCTATTTTTGTTTTGTAATTCTACTAAAGAATTTTCCTTTGTGGTTTCCAGGATCCTCACATAAAACATATTATGCATATACCAGCCTGCTTCAAGAGATACTAGTTTCTCTGCCTGATTGGGATTATTGGGAGGCTTTTTCTTTTCTTTTTTTTTTTTTTCTTGAGGAAAGCTGCTGCTTGACTTCCCGGGTCAAGCCGGTCTAGTCCCTGTGCTTCTCTGAGATGCACCCAGGTAGAGGTCTCCCTGCCTGGTAGGATCATTGGGAGTGTTTTTTGGCTCCAGAAATGGAGATCCTGAAGAACCCGTATATATGCCTCAAGGAAGATAATTCTTTTAAGAATTATGCAAGATCACAGAAAGTTAACTGTCTGCTACAGCCACAGGAAACTAATACTATGTATTTATTTTACAAATACGATATTGGCTTCCCTTTTCTTCTTCTTTTAGTTTAGGTTTCCACAGGAGCAGGTACTAAAACACAGATACGAGTATAAATAGTTTATTTGGGAGGTGATCTCAAGAAGTATAGACAGGTGAATGTTTAGTGAGACAGGGAAGGGAAGGAATTCCATAACATATAAGAAATTGAGTAAGTTATAGCTACGGGACCTGGAGCTCAATCCTCAGCTCTGGGACACAGTAAAGAAGTGATGAAGACTGGGTCTTCATCAATTCTTGTCAGTCATCTGTTGAGGGCTACTCCAAGGAGCATTATTTCCTCAGCAGTTCTGGCCTGCTGTGAATGTAGAAGGAGTAGGCACTAGAAGCCAAAGAAAGCTCTCAGGTGAAGTGTCATGGCACTTGCAGATGGAAGCTATGGGTACCCTCTACTGAGTGTTAGGGGTTATGAACAGGGTAGTGGCAACAGTTGCTGGACTTCTCCTCCTTCTCCTGCTTGAGTCCCAGAAATGTCAAAAACAGCCTTGCAGGAGTGGAGGGAGGAGTAGAAACACGGTGCTGGAAAGTAGAGAAGAATCTTATTGTCTCCTCCTTTCCATTGAAGGCTTTGTGTCTGCAACAGCCCCAAGCTGTGGGAGGGGAGGAGCTCTACATTTGAATGGAGTTTTGAGTTTTTGCTTCTACTACAACTCAGCATTTTAATAGCTGAAGTGAGTAGTATTAGGCCAAAGAGTGATTTGTTCTCTGATACCAGGAAAGTCAGGGGAACTACCCTAGATTTCATTGAATGAATAGGAAAGAACTCTTTCAAGAGAAAGGTTGAACAGCCAGTGGAGAGCAGGCAAGTTTTTGGTTTTCTCATTGTTTGAGTTCTACTCATGTACTACTCAGCTGGAGAATTAACAGTTCAGTTAAACAGTTCTTTTATCTATAGAATAACAAATATTCCTACTAACCAAAAAGCCTTT
This sequence comes from Mandrillus leucophaeus, assembly GCF_000951045.1. Taxonomy (NCBI): domain Eukaryota; kingdom Metazoa; phylum Chordata; class Mammalia; order Primates; family Cercopithecidae; genus Mandrillus; species Mandrillus leucophaeus. The sequence goes on from NW_012103443.1 coordinate 3,001,368, forward strand.
ACTGAAAAATTTATCTGACAAGCTTTGCACTAAGAATATGATAGATTGTACAGTACCAATCCTAGCCCCTAAGTGGTACTTACTGCAGTTTACTTGGGAATATAGATTGTTCAGAGAATTTTTCATTAATGTCTGAGAAATTATATAATCAAATAATTCATTTTTCTGACCACTACTCACCTATTGTATCTTTCATAATTATTAGTAATCTTCAAAAGAGCCTTTACACCCTGCTAATTCACCTAAGCATTTATTATTATTCTCGTTAACTATTGTTGACTTCTTAATACTTCTAAAGGGGAAAGAAATTTTAGGTTAAAATAAATTACAAATCTGTACGTAAAGTTATGCCAACTAACTTATTATTATTTTTATTTAACTAATTTGAGTTTATGGGTTACTATATGATTATGTAACTTGGAATCTGAAAAGAAACATGTTTGTTAGCACCAGAAGTATTATGAGATCACCACAAGCAAAGGTTATGGAACATCTTAAGTAATTTCATAAAATTAATATCAATGCAATTTTAATTAAAAAACAAATATAAAGTTATTAAAGTTACTATAATAAAGAATGCAAAATGAGATAATATACTATTCTTTCAATTTATTAGACCAATTGGTGTGAAAATGTTCAGTGAAAAAGCAATTTTGATCACAAGGTGAAGGAAAGGTGTGTTGTGTAATGTATCTCTTTTCCTTGGCCTTCTTCAGAGTGGTCTGGCATTTTTCTTTGATGGTCTTGAGACCCGCTTGGTAATCCGTGGTCGGTGAAGAAAGAGGATCAGGGGTGAGGATAAAAATCCCCCATTGAACTGGGCATAGTGATTGTGAACTTGTCAACCATATTACAAAGATAAAATGCCATGAGTGGAGGAGGAGGAGGCTTCTGTGGCATAGTGAAAGAGCAGGGATTTGGCACTAGACGACCTGGGTTTGAGTCCACCTTTATCCCTTGGTCTTTATCTGATCTTAGGCAATTCAGTTAACATCTCTGAGTCTCCATTTCCACACCTGCACAATAGAGATAATAATAAAACCAAACCAATGCCCTAGATTCTGTTTCATAAACTCAGCATGCCTGTCTGATTGAGTGATAATAAGAGAATAAACGGATATTTGACCTGAAGAGAAGTAAGTCTTGAAGTAATCGTGAACTAAAAGAGCGTAATTACACGCAGTAGTCCCACTTTGATGGATTCTGATTCTGTTGGTTGGGGAGGAGATACAGGGACTTCAAATTCATGGTAATTTTTGATATGCAGCCATTTTGAAAACCACTGATTTAAGGGTAAGGGGCTACCAAGAAAGGTTCTTCAAACAAATGTCACAATTTGGCTATGAAAACAGGATGGAAATTTAGGAGGCAGAGGGTGTACTTTTATTGACATGTGGAGTTGCACTCAAAACATTTCGTAACTATGACCATAGGACCTAACTGATAAAGCTGACTGGGAGATCCATGTAGGAAAAGACATGCTCCCTCAAACTAGGCAGTGCTCCTGAAAAGTCCTCAATATTTCTGGAATGTAAATATACTAATCAACCAATGTATAGTCTCCCCAACTGCTTCTACCCAGAATGAAAATGGCTCCAGAACATTTAATAAATAGCAAAGTGCTGAGTCATTGCAGGATAGCAGGATCAGCCTATTGTGGGGCATAATGTACTGGACTTCTACATTTGCCAACCAGTCGTTATTAATATAATGTAACATATTTTTACTATACTGAACATCTCCAACTTCTCTATAAGGCAAATAGCATTGTTATCCCCATTTTCTATGTGAGAAAACTACAGTTCAATGAACAAAATGCCTTGCTTGATGTCACAAAGCCAACAGGGATCAGAGTACAAGTCAAGATAAAAGTCTAGTTCTCTTTGTCCCAAATCCTGTGCTCTTCCCATTATAAGAGCATTTGCTCAGCAAAGGAATTTGAGCATGTCCAAAAGCAAAGTTGAGAAGCTACAGATGAGAGTAAGAGCAAGAAAGACCACCAGGGAGGTAAAGAATGCCAAGGAGAAGGAATTCACATGATGGACAAAGAAAACATAGGGGAGGAGGCTGGCTACAGCATCTGAGACATCAAGATTAACAGCAGAAGATAAGGGGTATGCAAAACTTGTCTATCATTCAATAAAGTCAGCAGGAGGCTGAAAAGCCCTGGGGTTGTGACTCCATGCATGAGCAGATATTGAGGTTGATATTGAGGAGGATCACCCTCACCAGAGAAAAATCTCCTTAACATTGTTACTGCAGTTAAATTCACTACATTGTGGGAAATTTTAAATCATTGCATTGAAGGGGAATTGTTCGGAAAACAATTGGATTAGCGGATTTGTTTTTTCATTTTTAAATAAGATGCTTAGTGTTGTGGAGACAGTCTATAGCTTTCACAGATATGTTACTGTCTTGTCTATCCATCTTTTCAAAAAGTGGTACTTAAATACCATTACCTTAACCACAAAATCAGGTAAACTATATTCATTTACTATATCATTTTGTCATGGACACAATCAAAGTGCAAAGTACAGTTTGGTCCTGCATCACATTCACAGAGGAAATATGTCCAGAGACACTCAGCAATTTATTCAGAGCCAGGAGATAAACCGGTGTCTCTAGATTCTCATTGTTAACTAGCCTTTTATTCTTCCAAGCCGATAAAATAAATCCTCCAGAGTATTAGATAGGTTATGTTAGAGTTTTGAATTGTTCTGAGAAAATATTTTTAATATAAAAAATGCAACTAAAGATAACCTTATTATAAATGTGTTCTGTGTTGGGGATAGTGATTCATAATCTCATTTGTTCATGACTCATAGCTCTTGGAAAAGAACCAGATTCCAAGGAAATGGTTTTTGTTCAAAACCGGTCAATTATTTTATCCATTTTCATCTTTTTCCTTTTCAAAACAATAATGATAACAACAGAAATACTATATTCAGGTAGAAGGCTTAAGAATACATCAATATGTAAGTCTTCATTACCTACATTGTATGATAACAGAACTTCTTTGCTGTATTCATACATATGAGAAAATTTGTAATAGTTATTTCTGTAAAGAATAGTTACAAGTGAGAGGCTTTAAAAAATAACAACTAGAGGCATACTGTAACAGTGATTAGAGGTGTACTGTAACAGTGATTATTCATAGGCTTTTATATAGGTATGATTCAGTTTTAACTCAGGTGTCATTCAGAACTTACAGTATATTTTGAAGATTAGATTGTCATAACATAAATTGGAGTGGGCATCTTAAAGTATCAGAATTCATACTGAGAATGTACTAGATGATGGGATGAGTAATAAAGTTGCAAGGGAAAATTCTCTTGAGATGATAATCCTCCCCCAATAGCTTCAAGGGAGAGAAAAACATCTTGCTATAAAAAATACTTATTCTTTTGGTTTCCCAAACAGGAGATTATTTCAAGGGTATCTGGTATTTGACACAGAATATAAATATAGATTCTTTCCTTATCTTTTTCATATTTCTTTTTTCTTTGTACACTTTCTATTGTAACCCATGATGAAAATGAAAATAGATAACTTGTGTAAGTCAGGTCACTTGCAAGTATCAGAAAAATCAACAAAAACTCAGCTCAGACTAGATTAAAATGTAAGAAAGTTTATTGGCTTATATAACTGGATGGTCAAGGGAAACTAGGCATTGTTTGGTTCAGAAACACAAAGAATGCTAGTATCTTTGTATGCGTGTGGATGCCTGTCACTCAAGTTTAGCTTTCCCATATTAGTCTCCTTCTGTGGTAGGCTCTTTCATGAAAATGAGAAAGTTTATTGCACCCAACTTCCAACCAATCAGCAATCTGAGGGAAAATAGGAAAAACTCTATTGGATCTTTTCCAAGATCTTTTTCAATAAATCCAAAGATGCACTGGTGCTCCCATTGGAATGACTTGGGTAGACACCTAACCCTGATGATTCACTGAAGCTAAGGGAATAGATTATGTTAATGGTCTGGAGGGCCATGTAACTACTGTGATTGATGAGGAGTGACACAATGAGGCGAGGTCAACTCTGTGTAATCCACATGGACTGAAAGAAGAGGAGGAGAGCCATGTTTTCTGCTACTGGAAGAAGAGATGAGCAGGCAAACACAATTGATCCTTATTGCACATACATTTTTTGAATCCCCAAATGCTCCTCAGTATCCAGCGCAAACTCTTCTTTCTTATGACATTGCTTCTGAATGGCAAAATGAATCCTGGAGACCCTCTTTCTACTCCTCTCAGCAGCTTCTGCTCAGCCTCCATCTTAATTAAGTCTTGAGCTCACATTCCCTCTTTTTTTGCGGACCCCTTGCCGGTTTCATCACAGTTGACAGTTGACAAAAAGTCATTTTCTTTAACCTGCCTGAGGGTGCACCACATTCAATTTTGAGAGAAAATAACAAAGAGTAAAGAGAATAAACCATCATTCCCCACCCCCCCCACAACATATTACAGTAATCTATGTTGATTACATTTCCTTTTCTCGAAGAGTCTAATTCCTCTATCAATCTGGAGCTACTAACACAAGTATAAGAGGCTGTGAATGGCTAAAAAATTCGATATAGAACTGTAGCATGATTTACCTCTGTTCACAATTTTAATGTGCCAGACTTACCTTTGTCTAATAGATCCTGAATGTTTTTCTCAGATTTAAAAGAATTATATTCTTTCAGGAAATGTCAAAGTTCAAATACACAATAACTAAATTAATATTAATAGAAGCTCTGCTTATGGTTATACTTTTACTCCTAAGGAATTTATGGGGAGTTGAAATTCTGGAGTCTGGAAATGGAAAACACATTGATAAATATTGGCATTTATTTAACATCTAGTTCATGTTGTCTGTGCAAAGCATAATCGAGCTCACTGCTTAGCTAAATGTCTGCTTTGTTATATCCCTGCTGTTTTAAATGTTTGAGAATTGGATTGAATTCACAGTGAAGGCTCTAAGGCATTTTGCTCATCTGGAAACTGAATATAAAACCACAGAGATGACAATTTTTAATTTCTTTTGGCATTAGATCCCAAGATTGTCATGTTCTACGCATATAGATGCCAAGTACCTTCTCCCAAAGTAAAGGATAAACTTGGCAAGTGGCCAGTGGGTTGAACTGATAATTCCTCCTGAGTTGAGCTGAGATGAGGCCCCAAACGCTGGCATAACCTGAAATGTGATTTGGGTGATGACTTATAAAGAGACAGCATTAAACAACCGACTCACCAAGTGAGTCATCTTTGCTGAGCTGTGCACTTTCATTATCCTCAGAAATCTGTTAAGAAACCATCTTATTGTTTGCCTAATGCAAATGGAAATGCCTAGCATATTGATTCTACTCCCAGTTTATACTCTGGGTAGAGACCAATCTACACCTGGGAAGTGTTCCAGGATCCTGCTGAGGCAAAATTGTGCAATAGACAGAAATTGTCTTCCAGCAGCTCTTCTCAAGCCCCCTTCTAGTGTACATTTACCCCTACCTCTCAGAAGCCAAGCATCTCCTCTCCTCTTCTCCCCTTTCTTCCTTCCTTCCTTCCTCCCTCCCTTTCTCTCTCTCTCCTCTTCTCTTCTCTTCTCTTCTCTTCTCTTCTCTTCTCTTCTCTTCTCTTCTCTTCTCTTCCTCTCTCTCTCTCTCTCCCCCCCCCCTTTCTCT
>NW_012103443.1:3007076-3031012 GCF_000951045.1 Mandrillus leucophaeus
CCCCCCTTTCTCTCTCTCCTCTCTCTCTCTGTCTGTCTCATACACACACACATACCGGTCCTATGGACATGGTGGCTCTCTCACTGGGTGACACTTTCTGCTCAAAAACTTTGCCCCACTCCCATGCTCCCTTCCTCTGCACAAAACTAATCTATTCTCTAAGTTTCTCTTCCTTGGGCCTTGGTAAATGGCTGAAGTTATTTTGACAAAGATGGATTTGAGTATTGGGCAGTGTAGTTAACAAGAGTATTTACATGACATCACAGAAACCAAATTTGTGGAACATTCGGAAACTTTCCATCAGGCTGATAAATATACACTTGAGGACCTCAATAACTACTATTTAGAAAGCCATCATGGTGTGGTAGAATTACACAGCTTGTGTTCTCTGTCTAGGTAATTTTAAATAAATCATTTAACTTTTTATATTAGGTATTGTTACCTATCAAAAGCAAAGAACTAATACCTTGTTTTCTTACTACAGTGGCCATCTGCTGGATTTGCCAACCTGGCAGCCATTTCTCTTTCTTCCCAATTTTCCTTTGTACAAACATCCCCCACAACCTGCAGTCCATGTGTTATTCTTGGTGGTACCTGGAACTTCATTCAATCTAGAAAAGTAAGAGTTAGACTTGAGGCCTTTGCTGCAACAACTTGAAAAGAGGTGGGATCTTTCTACTGGTGACTTGAAGTGATCGGAGGCCATCTTTGCCACCACTTGAGGGAACTGCAGGCCTAAGACATGCTGGATTAACACCACCAACAGAAGGGTCTAGTCAGCATCATTCTCTTAGGATTTGCCTATCAGTTAGGGAAAGATCACTTTGGTTCTGATTGAGTCAAGAGCCTATCCTTGAATCTGATCATGCTTGCTACCAGATTTACTTTTAAGCTACATGAACCAATAAATCGTCTTTTGTTTAAGTTATATTTGTATATATTTGAGTTGAGTTTCTGTCACTTACAGACAAGAGAGTTCCAATTAATACAGTTTAAAACTGCAGTAAAAATAACAATAATTTCTATTTCTATATGCCAGAGGATTTGGCAAATATTTTCTATGAAGGGCCAGTATTAAATATTTCAAGATTTATGGGCTATAGGGTCTGTCACAACCATCTTGACCTTGACCACTGTAGTAAGAAAGCAGTCATAGACAATATATAGATTAAGTGTAGCTGCTCTCAAATAAAACTATTTATGGACACTGAAATTTGATTTGCATATAATTTTCCATGCCTTCAAATATTATTCTTCTTTTGAGTTTTTCAACTATTTAAAAATGTAAAAACCACTCTACAAAACAAGAGTTTTATCATGGTTTTCTCACTCTTACTCTAAAGGGATAGTGGACTGCAAGAATCCTAGCAACTGCCTTTCTGGAGATTAACAGTTTAATTAATAAATAACTCTTAGAGTTATGTGTACAATCATGAAATTAATAATTTTTCAGTAACTACCTTTTTTCTTGGCTGTCCTTACAGAGAATGTGTGCCCAGTTAATAGGACTGGTCACATAGTAAACTTGATTTGAATATTAAATGGCTCAACCATTAAGTTTTTAAATATATTTATTCAGTCATATTTTTTCCTAAGGAGACTTTTAAATTATATAGTCTACTGAGATGGTGAATTGAAGAAATCCACAAGTTAGAGAATTGATCAATATGATAAAAAATAAATGGTTCACCTATTAAATAATACATTAAAGATAATTTATCCATAGGGAGAAATGACTGCAATGATTTGTGACTAATATCTGAATAGTAAAGACAGTGGCAAAAAGAGACAAATCAAATATAGTAGAGGAAACTCCAGGTACTTAAGTCTTAGATGTACCAATGTAAAGTGTTCGTTATCATTAATATTAACACTCTCTTATTGCATGCTTAGCTAGTAAAGAGGTAAGCACACTTTTTACTTATATCTAGGTCTGTTATTTACTTATATCTATCTATCATTGTCTGCTTATATTTGTAGATATAAATATAAATACAGATAACAATAGATAGACAGACGATAGATACATAAATAGATATAGATAGACATCCTAGCTATGTGCTAGCTCCTAGCATATAGCTAAGACATCTGTCTGTCTATCTAAATATAGTTATCTATCTATCTATGTGGAAATTTATATAGAAGGTAGATAGAAATAAGAAATTATGTGGACATCTTTATGAGTTAGTTATTAAGTAACTCCAATTGAAGGTTGCTCAGGGAATTAGTATAGGGAGAAATAAATATATTAAGACATTTAGAAAATATTCAGGCATGGGAGGGTCTGAATTTTATCATAAATTCAGTAACTCTACATTCCATTAACTCTTTTTAAAATAGTTCAAATGGGGGATCAGTAATTTTTTAATACTTATGAAGTGTTACCCCAAAATAATATTGCCCATGGATATCAAATCAGTCTGAATGAACATAATTGAAAAATATTCAGAATACTTGAAATGACTTAGAAGTAATCTTTAAGAACTAACCCTAATGTCCCAGTCCTTGTTTCATAGAGGTGAGCTCCTTAGCTGAAATACAGCTCTAAAAGACCTTCTGTGAGATGTGAGAGGTGCAAAAGTTCCTGAATGACCAAATCCCTGATGCCAAAATGAAAAACAATTCCATTTAAAAGTAAATTCCCTTTATCTTCTGTGCAGCACTTGAATTTTATTGAGATAGAGATATTGTGTACATCAAATCCAATTTAATTCCCATAAATACAGCAGAGTGGGTGAACGTGATCCTCTATTTTCTTTTGTTGCAGAGAAAGACTGATTCCTGATAACTGGTGGTTTCATTTGTTTTTATTTGATTTTTCACATTAGAGGAGCAGAGTTTTCAGACACTTAGGCCTACAAGACTTAATTCCTGTTGGGCAAAGGGATTTAGGGGAGGAAGCACATCAGTAATATCAGCACTCAACTGTAATGTGTCCAAGTGAAAATGGCTCAGAGTAAAAGAGATTCTTAGATGCATAATAAAAAAGTCATGTCCTTTCTTAGCAAGCAGGATAAAAACAGACTGATAAACTGATTTCCAGTACCAACATCTTTTCCATCTGTTTTTCTATCATTTCTAGAACTCAGTGCCAAAAATGCTTTTTATTTTATTTTATTTTATTTTATTTTATTTTATTTTATTTTATTTTATTTTTTGAGACGGAGTCTCGCTCTGTCTCCCAGGCTGGAGTGCAGTGGCGCCATCTCGGCTCACTGCAAGCTCCGCCTCCCGGGTTCACGCCATTCTCCTGCCTCAGCCTCCCAAGTAGCTGGGACTACAGGCGCCCGCCACTGCGCCTGGCTAATTTTTTCTATTTTTAGTAGAGACGGAGTTTCACCATGGTCTCGATCTCCTGACCTTGTGATCCGCCCGCCTCGGCCTCCCAAAGTGCTGGGATTACAGGTGTGAGCCACCGCGCCCGGCCAAAAAAAAATGCTTTTTTAAGAAAAAAGTTTTGCTCAAAGTTGCCTTCTCTCTCTTTTCTATTTATTTCTTTGCTTTTTAAAATTATATTTTATGTTCTAAAATCACTGATCTGAGTTTATTACTTTCTTATTGAAAAACTCTCAGAGGTTTCCAAAAGCTAAAGAGCACTTAAAGTTCAAACTCCTAGCACAATATTCAAGGCTTTCCATGTGAGACTTAAACTTGCGTTCTAAATACACATTCCCAAAAGTGTCATTCAGACTTTATCAGGAAAGCCAATCAGAAACTTTTACAATTTCTGTTCCATGCCCTTTCTTTTCCTTATTCCAAACCTTTTGTCAAATTGTTTCCTCCCACAGCATCTGTTTAATTTCTACTCTTCCTTCAAACTTAGTCACTTTCTCTAAGAAGCCTACCTAGATCCCCATATAATGTTTTGATATCATTCTTCTCACAGCACTTTCCTATGGCACTCATTATAATCTAAGTTAGATTATATTTTTGTGTGTATTTCTTACACATCAGGGCAAACATGTTTGGGGATAAAGGTGTTTGGAGAGAATAACCCAACTATTTACACCATTGCAGCCCTAGAATTTTGCCTTAAAATACAAAGTCAGGGAGCAGTGTATTCGCTGTGTTAGAAAATAAAAATAATACTTGTCTCTTTCCTTTTTCTTCCTTTCCTTTTTACAAAAATGTCCTCATTTCTTATCTTGTCTTTTTGTCTCTTTTTTTCTCTGCAATTCTACAAAGTTTCTTCTTTCCCATTTTCCTCTTTTACTGTCTTCTTCTTCTTCATTCATTTTTTTCTTTCACTTCTTTTTCTGCCCCTTATTCATCTTCAATATCATAGATTTTGCACAAATTTTTTCAACATCTATTCACCTATTCTTTTATATTTCTAGTGTACAATTTTTTATATGTTCTGAAGCAAATTTTGTCTGTGCATAATTATTCAATAATTTACTCATTCATTTAATTTTATTAAATATTTGTTATTTAATTATGAGTACCAGGCACTGTTTTGAGCACTGGAGATCTGAATTGAATAAGACTGACAGAGTCACTCTCCTCATAGAAGTTAAGTTATTGTAGAGGCAGAGAAAAATCCCACAAAGAAACAAAAAATATTGTAGAATGGTGGGTGGTGAATATAAGAAAGAGAAACTTAAAATGACAAATTCTTCATCTGAATAGTGACAGGGTTATAACTCTTAGATTTACCCTTCAGCCATAAATAAATATAACACTCAAAAAATACATAAGCAGCAACTCTTTCTAGACAACTAACAACAGACTCCATAACACTGCTATCCTTGAAAAGAAAGAAGTACTGGAGGTAAGCAACACATTTACCCTGACTTTTTGATTAGGAACACAGTGAAATAGAATCCAAAGAGAAATCGATGGTGTCTAAGGTAAAAAATTATTAGCGTTGTGGCTGGAATTTGTGAAGCAGGTTAGTAGAGAGGAGGTAGCTGTTTAGAGACAAAGCTTCAGAAATCTTTTCTAAGGTCACCTTGAGCCACTGGCTTAATATTAGGCATTTGTAGGGCAAGATTTGCCAAAACCCAGAAGAGAAGAACTGCTTGAGGACTGTGAGCTGAATAGTGATATTAGAGGTTGTATAGTGCTGAGAGAGATTGGAGGTCCAATAAGTCAGAGCAGAGGGAACTTGCTGAATACATTGAACACTGGACATTTAGTTGAGATGTCAAAAAGCCATTATCTAAGGTGTAAGCCTATTCTTGCCCTAGAGCCAAAGTTGCTCTAGACATATTCCTAAAAGACTAAAACCAAGCTTCAATAGGATCAATTAAAGCCACTAGTAAGATAACTACCTGCCAGAAAAGACAAAACAAAACTCAGCACTCTTTACAAAAAGATAACATCATAGAGATCTTTTAAAAAATTGTGGTAAAAACTCAACAAAATTTATCATCTGAATCATGTTTAAGTGTACAGTTCAATAGCATTAACTATATTCATGTTTTACAAAATCTCTAGAACTTTTTCATCTTGCAAATCTGAAACTCTACACACATTGAATAACATCTTCCCATTTCTCCCTCTCTCGAAACCCTGGAAAACACCATTTTACTTTCTGTTTCTATGAGATTGACCAGTTTAGACAATTCGTTAAAATGAAATCATACAGTATTTGTCTTTTTGTGACTGCCTCGTTTCACTTAGTATAATGTCCTCAAGTTTCATTAATATAGCGCGTGTATAGTATGTGACAGGATTTTTAAGGCTGAATAATATTCTAATGTATGTATACCACATTTTGTTTAATCATTAATCAATATATGAATATTTGGGTTACTTTTACCTCATGGCTATTGTGAACAATGATACAGTAAACACTGGTGTGCAAACAGCTCTTACTGATCCTGCTGTTAACTCTTTTGGATATATACCTAAAAGTGCAATTGCTGGGTCATATGGTAATTCTATTTATACTTTTTTGAGGGTCTTCCATACTGTTTTCCATAGTGGTTGTACCATTTTACATTTCCAGTAATGCTGCATGAGACTTCCAATTTCTTTCATCATTGACTATGATGTTTGTTGCAGACTTTTCATATATGACCTTTATTATGTGAGGTAGTTTTCTTCTATTTATAGTTTATTGAGTGTTTTTATCATGAAAGAGTGTTGGATTTTGTCAGATGATTTTTCTGCATCAGTTGAGATGATAATGTAGTTTTTGTCCTTCATTCTGATACTGTGATATATTATATTGTTCAAATTTTTTATGTTGAGTTATCCTTTCTTTGGAAGTAAATGCCGTTTTGTCATAGTGTATAATTCATTTATTGTTCTCTTGAATTTAATTTGTTAGAAATTTTGGCATCAATATTCATCAGAGACATTGCTTTGTAGTTTTCTTTTCTTTAGTGTCTTTGCCTGGTGTCAGTATCTGAGTAATGCTGGCCTCATAAAATGAGTTTAGAAGTGTTTGCTCTTCTCCAATTTTTTGGAAAAGTTTGAGAAAGATTGGAATTAATTCTTCTTTAAATGTTTATTAGATCTTTCCAGTGCAGTTTTCTTGTTCTGAGTATTTTTTATTGGTAGGTTTTTTGTTACAAATTCATAACTCCTTACTAGTCATAGGAGTTAACTATTCCTGGTCTGATGTTTTGATTTCTTCATGACTTAGTCTTGCTATATTGTATGTTAGCATTTGATTGTTCATAGTAGTCTCTTACAATCATTTTTATTTCTGTGGTATCAGTTGTAATGTCTTGCCTTTTATTTCTGATTTTATTTATTTGAGTCTTCTCTCCTTTTTCTTCGTTTAGCTGTTTGTCCATTTTGTTTTCAAAGAACTAATTCTTTTTGTTACACCCACTAACCATCCCCACCTCCCTGCCAGGCTCCAATACCCTTCCAAGCCTCTGGTAACCATTCTTCTACTCTATCTTCATTAGTTTAATTGTTTTGATGTTTAGATCCCACAAATAAATGAGAACATGCATTGTTTGTCTTTCTGTGCCTGGCTTGTTTCACTTAACATAATGACCCCCAGTTCCATCCATGTTATTGCAAATGACAAGATATTATTCTTTTTATGGCTGAATAGCTCTCCATTATGTATAAGTACATTTTCTTTATCCATCCATCTGTTGATGGACACTTAGGTTGCTTCCAAATTTTGGCTATTGTGAACAGTGCTGAAACAAAAATAGGAGTGCAGATATCTCTTCAATATACTTATTTCCTTTCTTTTGGGTATATTCAATACTCCAAAAAAAAAAAAAAAAGGATCATATGGTAGCACAATTTTTCATTTTTTTGAGGAACCTCTAAACTCTTCTCCATAGTGGTTGTACAAGTTTGCATTACTACCAACAGTGTGTAAGGATTGCCTTTTCTTCTCATCCTCACCAGCATTTGTTATTGCCTCTCTTTTGGATATAAGCCATTTTAACTGGGGTGAGATAATATCTCATTGTCGCTTTGATTTGCAGTTCTCTGATGATCAGTGATGTTGTGCACCTTTTCATTTGTATGTTCACCATTTGTACATCTTCTTTTGAGAAATGTTTTTTTAAATCATTTGCCCATTTTTTCATTGAATTATTAGATGTTTCCTATAGAGTTATTTGTACTCCTTATGTATTCTGATTATTAATTCCTTGTCAGATGAGTAGTTAGCAAATATTTTCTCCCATTCTGTGAGTTGTCTCTTCACTTTGTCAATTGTATCTGTTGCTGTGAAGAAGCCTCTGAACTTGATGTGATACCATTTGTGCATTTTTGCTTTAGTTGCCTGTGCTTGTGGAGTATTACTCTAAGATATTTTTGTGCAGACCAATGTCCCAAAGAGTTTCTCCAATGTTTCCATGTAGTCTTTTCATAGCTTGAGTTTATAGATTTAATTTTTAATCCATTTTGTTTCATTTTTGTATATGATGAGAGATTGGGGTCTAGTTTCATTCTTCTGTATAAGGATATCCAGTTTTTCCAGTACCATTTGTTGAAGAATGCCTTTTCCTCATTGTATGTTCTTAACCCCTTTATAAAAAATGAGTTGCTGTAGTTATGTGGGTTACGTTATGTTTCTGGCTACTCTATTCTGTTCCGTTGGTCTATGTGTCTATTTCTATGGCAGTACTATGCGGTTTTGATTACTATAGCTCTGTAATATAATTTAAGTCAGATAATGTGATTCCTCCAGTTTTGTTCTTTTTCCTTAGAATAGCTTTGGCTATTCTGGGTCTTTTGTGGTTTCATATGAATTTTAGGTTTGTTTTTTCTGTTTCTGTGAAGAATGTCATTGGTATTTTGATAGGGATTGCATTGAATCTGTAGATTACTTTTGGTAGTATGGACAGTTTAACAATATTGATTCTTCTGATCCTGAACATGGAAAATTTTTTCATTTTTTGATGTCCTCTTCAATTTCTTTCCTTGGTGCTTTATAATTTTCATTATAGAGATCTTTCGCTTCTTTGGTTAAATTAATTCCTAGGCATTTAATTTTTGGTGAAGTCTTTAGGTTTTTCCAAATATAAGATAATACTATCTGCAAATAAGGATAATTTTACTTTTTCCTTTCCAGTTTGGATGCGCTTTATTTCTTTCTCTTGTCTGATTGCTCTAGCTAGGACTTCCAGTACTATGTTAAATAATAGTGGTAAAAGTAAGTATCCTTGTTGTGTTCCAGATCTTAGATAAAAGGCTTTCCACTTTTTCCCATTCCATATGGTAATAGCTGTAGGGGTCTGTCATACATGACTTTTATTATGTTGATGTATTTTCCTTCTATACACAGGTTTTTCAGTGTTTTTATCATGAAGAGATGTTTAATTTTATCAAATGCTTTTTCAGCATTATTTGAAATGATCATATGGTTTTTTCCCTTCATTCTGTTGATATTATGTATTACACTGATTAATTTGCGTATGTTGAATCATCCTTGCATTCCAGGGAGATATCCCACTTGGTCATGATGAATGATCTTTTTGGTGTATTGTTGAATTCGGTTTGCTAGCATTTTGTTGAGGATTTTTAAATCAATATTCATCAGAGATATTGGTCTGTAGTTTGCTTTGTTGATGTGTCTTTGTCCAGTTTTGGTATCAGAGTAATACTGACCTGGGAGAATGAGTTTGGACATACACCCTCCTCCACTATTTTCCAGAATAATTTTAGTACAACTGATATTCATTCTTCTTTAAATGTTTGTTAGAATTCAGCAGTGAAGTAATTGAGTCCTGGGTTTTTCTTACTGGGAGACGTTTTAATACAGCTTAAATTATGTTACTTGTTATTAGTCTGTTCAGATTTTAGATTTCTTCCTGGTTCAATCTTGCTAGGTTGTGTGTGTCTGGGTATTTATCTATTTCTTCTAGATTTTCTAATTTATTGGTAAATAGTTGCTCATAGAAGCCACTAATGATCCTTTGAATTTCTGCAGCTCCTCAGTTGTAATGTCTCTTTTTTCATTTCTCATTTTATTTACTTGGATCATCTCTCTTTTTCTCTTAGTCTGGCTAACGATTTGAATTTTGTTTAACTTTTCAAAAACCTAACTCTTTGTTTCATTGAACTTTTGTATTGTTTTCTTCATTTCAATTTCACTTATTTCTGCTGTGGTATTTATTACTTCTTTTCTTCTATCAATTTTGGATTTGGTTTGCTCTTGCTTTTCTAGTTCCTTGCAATGCATCATTAGGTTGTTTATTTGAAAATTTTCTTGTTTTTTGATATAGACACTTAGAGCTCTAAAATTCCCTCTTAGTACTCTTTTTGCTGTACCCTGTAGATTTTGGCATATTGTATTTTCTTAATCACTTGTTTCAAGAAATTTTTCAATTTCTTTCCTAATTTCTTTATTGACCCACTGGTCTTTCAGGAGCATCTTGTTTAATTTTCATGTGTTTTTATAGTTTCCAAAATTCTCTTGTTATCGATTTCTAGTTTTATTCCATTGTGGTCAGAGAAGATGCTTGATATAATTTCAATTTTTTGACTGTTTTAAGACTTGTTTTGTGACCTAACATATAGTCTGTCCTTGAAAATGATCCATCTGCTGAGGAAAAGAATGTGTATTCTTCAGCTGTTGGATTAAATGTTCTGTAGATAATTATTAGGTCTATTTGGTCTATAGTGTAGTTGAAGTCAGATGTGTCTTTGTTGATTTTCTGTCTGGAAGATCTGTTCAGTGCTGAAAGCAGGGTGTTGAAGTCTCCGGTTATTATTATATTGGGGTTTATCTCTCACTTTAACTCTAATAATATTTGTATTATAT
The DNA here is from genome assembly GCF_000951045.1 of Mandrillus leucophaeus. Taxonomy (NCBI): domain Eukaryota; kingdom Metazoa; phylum Chordata; class Mammalia; order Primates; family Cercopithecidae; genus Mandrillus; species Mandrillus leucophaeus. The sequence goes on from NW_012103443.1 coordinate 3,017,269, forward strand.
TTCTAGGTGCTCCAGTACTCAGTGCAAATATATTTAAAATTATTTTATCCTCTTACTGAATTGACCCCTTTACCATTATATAGTGACCTTCTTTGTCTCTTAGTTTTTGTCTTGAAATCTATTTTGTCTGACATAAGTATAGCTATTATAAACAACAAACAAACAAAAAGAAAACTAATACAAACTTCACACCTTGACATTGTCTCCACGCACCTCTATTTTTAAACTTTTTGTTTTTTCTAGTTATATTTTATTGTACTGCCTATGTATTGAAAAGTTGTAGTTACTTCTTTGGTTCGTCATTTAGTGTTTCTGCAAATATGGGAGTAGTTTACATGTCAGTTACAGTGTTATAATATTCTATGTTTTTCTGTGTACTTACTATTACCACTGAGCTTTGTATCTTCAGATGATTTCTTATTGCTCGTTAATATCCTTTTCATTCTAATGGAAGTACTCCCTTTAGCATTTTTTGTAGGACATATCTGGGGTTGATGAAATTCATCAGCTTTTGTTTGTAAGGGAAAGTCTTTATTCCTCCTTTATATTTAAAGACATTTTTGCCAGATATACTATTCTAGTGTAAAAGTTGTTTTTTTTTTTTTTTTTTTTTTTTTTTTTTTTTTTTTCCTGCAGCTCTTTAAACATAGCATGCAAACTTCTCTTGGCCTGTAAGGGTTCCAATGAAGCATCTGCTGCCAGATGTATGTGAATGATGCTCCATTGTATGTGATTTGTTTCTTTCCTCTTGCTGCCTTCAGGATCCTTTGTTTATCCTTGATCTTTGGGGGTTTGATTATTAAATGTCTTGAGGTAGTCTTCTGTGGATTAAATCTACTTGGTGTTCTATAACCTTCTTGTACTTGGATATTGACATTTTTGTCTAGGTTTGGGATATTCTCTATTATTATCCCTTTGAATAAACTTTCTGTCCCCATCTCTTTCTCTACCTTTTCTTTAAGGCCAATAAGTCTTAGATTTGCCCCTTTGAGGCTACTTTCTAGATCCTGTAGGTGTGCTTCATTGTTTCTTATTCTTTTTCCTTTTGTCTCCTCTGTGTATTTTCAAATACCCTGACTTTATACTCACTAATTCTTTCTTCTGCATAATCAATTTTGCTATTAAAAGGCTCTGATGCATTCTTTAATATACCAGTTGCATTTTGCAACTCCAGAATTCCTACTTGATTCTCTTTAGTTATTTGAATCTCTGTTAAATTAGTCTGATAGAATTTTGAATTTATTTTCTGCGTTATCTTCAATTTCTCTGAGTTTTCTCAAAAGGGCTATTTAGAATTCTATATCTGAAAGGTCACATATCTTTGTTTCTCCAGGCTTGGTGCCTGGTGCCCTATTTAGTTCATTTGGTGAGGTCATGTTTTTCCTGAATTGTCTTGATACTTGCAGATGTTCATCTGTATCTGGGCATTGAAGAGTTATGTATTTATTATAGTCTTCACATTCTGGGCTTGTGTGTACCTGTCTTTCTTGGGAAGGCTTTCCAGGTATTTGAAAGGACTTGGGCATTGTGCTGTAAGGTGTATATGCTTTAGCAGGGCACACAAAGTCCGCTAACACTGGTTCTTGCAGACTCATAGTAGTGTTACCTTCATGGCCTTGGACAAGATCCAGGATAATTATCTGTATTATCAGGCAGAGACTCTTGTTCCCTTTCCTTTAGCCAAAGACCTGAATAGACATTCCTCAAAAGAAAACATGTGAGTGGCCAACAGGTTTCTGAAAATAATCCTCAGCATAACTAACCATTAGGGAAATGCAAATAAAAACCACAATGAAATATCATATATCACCCCAATTAGAATGGCTATTATCAAAAAGACAAAAAATAATGAATGCTGACATAGATGTGGAACAAGGAAAAGTCTTATACACTACTGGTGAGAATGGAAATTACTACAGTCATTATAAAAAACAGAAGGGAAGTCTCTCAAAGAATTAAAAATAGAACTACCATGTGATCTAACAATCCCACTACTGGCTATATATCCAAAGGAAATAATATCAGTATATCAAATACATATCTGCACTCTCATGTTTATTGCAGTACTAATCACAATAGCCAAGATATGAAATCAGCCTAAGTGTTCATCAATGGATGAATGGATAAAGAAAATATATGTATATACACAAGGGAATACTCTTCCACCATAAAAAAGGATGAAATCTTGTCATTTTTAGCAACATGGATGAATCTAGAGGACATTATGTTAAGTAAAATAAGCCAGGAATAGAAAGAGAAATACCACATGATCTCACTCATAAGTTGATCTGCTAGAAATAGAGAGTAGAAGAGTGGTTACCAGAGGCTGACGGGTAGTGGGGAGATAGGGAGATTAGAAGATTGGTCAATGCATGCAAAGTTACAGTTATATAGGAAAAATAACCTCTGGTGTTCCAATAGGGTGACTATGGTTAACAATATTGTATTGCTTCTAGCAATTCAAAATTGCTAGAAGAGAGGATTTTGAATGCTCTACTCACAAAGAAGTGATAAATATATGAGGTTGTGAATAAACAAAATACTCTGATTTGATTTTTATACAATGTACACGTATATGAAACATCACACTGCACCCATAAATATGCACAATTGTGTGTCAATTAAAAACAAAAAGTTTAACAGAAGTCAATAAACAATGTGTAGTCAATTATTTCACTTATGTAAAATTCTAGAAAATGCAAAACATACTATATTGACGAAAAGCAGATCTGTTATTTCCTGGGTACGAGGGAAGAGCAGGGAGAGTGGAGAGACAGACATGGATTTCATAGGGGCCCATGGAAACTCGTGCGTTTGGTGGATATTTTTATTGTCTTGATTATAGCAATGGATTTTGGAAATGCACATACATAATAATGAATTATAGATTTTAAATATGTGCAGAGTATTGTAAGTCAGTTATACTTTAATAAGGCTGTTACACATAAATGAATAATACTTTTTTAAAAAGGTGTTTTGTGTTAGTCTCTAACAGATATTTTCACTCAGTACAGAATGCTAGCTTTACAGTTATTTTCATACAGGTTTTTGGTGAGTTTTAATTTTGAATGGATGTACATTTTTTCACATACTTTTTCTGAATTGAAAGCATCATATGATTTTTCCCTTTATTCTGTTAATATGATGAATTACAATAACTTATTTTTGTTTGATAAATCAATCTCACATTCCTAAGGTAAATCCTTCTTGGTCATGATATGTATTATGCTTTCTCTATATTAACGGATTTGAATTGTTAATAGTTCATTTCTTTCTGTCATCTTTTAAAGGTTACATTTATATTTGATATTTTATATGATTACTCGAATAACAATTTTGTTTACATACATTTTTGGTTTGTACATTTTGTTACCCCTTTACTTTTTTTTTTTTTGAGATGGGGTCTTTATCTCCCAGGCTGAAGTGCAGTGATGCAATTTTGGCTCACTGCAACCTCCACTTTCCGGGTTCAAGTAATTCTCCTGCCTCAGCCTCCTGAGTAGCTGGGATTAAGGCACTTGCCACAATGCCCAGCTAATTTTTCTTGTACTTTTAGTAGAGATGGAGTTTCACCATGTTGGCCAGGCTGGTCTCGAACTTCTGACATCAGGTGATCTACCCATCTCGGCCTCCCAAAGTGCTGGGATTACAGGCATGAGCCACCATGCCTGGCCCACCCATTTACTTTCACCTTATCTGTGGCTTTATATTAAAAACATGTATCTTGATGGCTGTGTAAAGTAAGGTCTTGCTTGTCTGTCTGGAATAACATTTAATTAATTATTGATAGTATTATGGTAGACATTGGTCTACCTTTTTTTTTCTGTTTTTCTCCTCAGTGTTTAGCTTCTCTCTGTATTCTTTTCTGCCCTCTTTTGAATAATTTGAATATTTCAAATATTCCATTTTATCTGTCGGCTTCTCAGCTATTATCATTTGTATTTTACTAGTGGTTTCCATCGGGATTATAGTACTTATACCCATATTATAGTTAATGTAGTAGTATAGAGGTAACATACTAGAAAAGAGTTAACATAGTAGTTAATAGTAGTAATTAACAGAGTTAATATAGTAGCTAATACCTGCTTAGAGTTGTTATCATACCACTTAAGTAAAATGTAGAAACTTTGCAAGTATATAGGTCCCTTTAGCGTCCTCCACTAACCTTTATGCTATTGTGTTACATGTTACAACCTCTTGCACTGTAAACCCTTTCACACATAGTTAAAATTTTTGTTTTCAAAAGCTTCATGTATATTTAAAAACTTGGAAAAGAAAAAATAGTCTTTTATATTTAACTGTATCTTTATCATTTTCATTCTTCTCCCATCATCCCAGTGGGTTCAAATTTCCCCTGATATTTTTCTCTTTAGCCAGAAGAACCTGCTTTAGCATTTCTTTAGAGCCTGTGTGACCTGAGTTGTTAGTATTTCTTCCTGTGAAAAAGCTTTTATTTTGCCTTCATCCCTGAAGAAAATTTTGCTGAATGTAGGATTCTCTGTTGACAGGTTTTTTTTTTTTTTTCTGTAATTTCAAAATGTTGTTCCACTGTGTTCTGGCCTCCATAGTTTATGATGAAAAATCCATGATCGTTGAAATAATTGTTTCTCACTATGTAATGTGTACTATTTTTTATATATTTTCATATTTTTTCCTTTATCTTTGGTTTCCATTACCTTCCTGTAATGTATGTAGGCATAGTTTTTGTTTAGTTTATTGTGTTTGGGGTTCATAGACCTTGTTGGATTTGTAAATTATGTCTTTAAACAAATTTGCAAAGTTATTATCTATTATTTTTTGAATTTTTTCTGCCCCAATTTATCTCTCTCTGGTTTTCTCTTTTTAGGGAAGGTTATTCTTCAGATTGCGTAGCTTGTACTGATTTCTATTGATTCATCCTTACCACATTCACTGACTCGTTCTTGTGTGGATCATTCTGTTACTGAGTTCATCTAGTGAATTTTTAAAATTTCAGATATTTTATTTGTTTAGTTCTAAAATTTTCATTTAGTTATTTTTAAATACTTTTAATTTCTTGCTTAGTAATCCTATCTTTTCATTTATTCAAGTATATTTTCCTTTATTATATGGAGCATATTTATACTAGCTTCTGTAAGGTATTTATACAATCATTCTAGCAAGTGTGTCATCCCAAAGCTAGCTTCTGTTTATAGTATTTTCCCTGGAGAATTGGTTACATTTCTTGAGTTCTTTGAATTTTGATTAATTTGGATTTAAAACTGAGCATCATTAATATTATATTGTATAGCCATTGGGTCCTGTAATCCTTTGGAGAATAGTGATGTTTTTGACTTATCAGGCAATCATCATGCTTAAGTTCAGACCATAAGTTCTGTCTTGCCTTCAGCCTCCTGAGTAGCTGGGATACAGGCATGTGCCACTACGCCAAGCCTTCTGTGAACAGTGGCTCAAATTTTAGCTTAGGTCTCAAAGACTTTGATATACTGGTCCAAGTGTGTTCAACACGTTTCAAAACCCAAGAAAGAATTTAAGATTTGTATAAATCCATGAATAGTATTAGGAGATCGCCTTCTCTGATTCTCTTCCCATTTGAATTATCCATCCACCTAGCCTGAGAAGGTTCTTTTCCTAATTTACCTAACCATAAAGACTGGGTTTCTATCGGAATATGTCACTTGTGCTACTTTGCCACTCAGGTATCAGGCCCCACCCTTAAGGTAAATGTCATGAAAGAGAGAGAGAATGAAAAAAGAAACTTCAGTCCTGTGTTGTCACTTTTTCAAGTTGTTGTGAATTGCCTCTCTGTAATCAATGTACTTTTGTTCAATTTTCAGAGATGTTTTGATAATTGCTTTTGTATTTAGTTCAGGTTTTGTGTAATTAGTGAGAAGTAGGATCAGGCTACCATGCTGGAACTAGCACTTCTATATTAATTATTTTTATTAAACTCAGAATTGGTTTCATGTCCTTTTTTCATAACTCCAGTAATTTTTGATAGTTTTCTTGTATTGCGGTATACCAAGATGTGTCAAGCTTATCTTATAATTTTTCCTCTCCTGATTTGGATTCAAGAAACCCTGGGCTCTTTAAAGAAATATATCATTAGAAAAACACTATATATGTATTAGGGGTACTTGTACAAACTACATAGGCTATTGCTTTCAGGTATTTTCAGTGATTAGAGCTAGGAAACTGTATCCGAGTGACTATAAACTGTGAGTTTATATTTTCAACTTTAAGTTTGAATTGCAAAATTTTAACTGAACTTCATTTTTATATCTTTTTGTCTTACACCAAAATATGGATTTGTAATTAGATTTATTTATTTATTATTATGATTATTATTTGAGACAGAGTCTCATTCTGTTGCCCAGGCTGGAATGCAATGGCTCAATCTCGGCTTACTGCAACCTCCACCTCCTGTGTTGAAGCAATTCTCCTGCCTCAGCCTCCTGAGTAGCTGGGATGCAGACATGTGCCACTATGCCAAGCTAATTTGCATACATTCAGTAGAAATGGGATTTCACGGTGTTGGCCAGGCTGGTCTCGAACTCTGGACCTCAGGCAATCCACCCGCCTCAGCTTCCCAAATTGCTGAGATTACAGGTGTAAGCCACTATATCCAGCCTGTAATTAGATTTAATATTTACGTATTTAGTTTATTTTACAATGTGCATACATTATTATTAGTTAAAATATATTACTAAAAGTGGTTTAACATTTCTTTGCAGTTTTTAAAATACTTTTAATGTATTCAACTAAGAATGAAAAATCAAAATATGTTTGAAATCATTTGAAAACAAATGAATGAGTTTAAAAAGATTGCAGGAAATGATTAACATACAAAATCAACTGTGTATCTATGTACTAAAAGTGAACTATCTACAAAAAAAAAGCCCAAAACAATTCTCTTTATCAATGACATCAAAATGAATAAAATACTTGGGAATACATTTAACAAAAGAAGTGCAAGATTTTTACACTGAAAACTACAAAGCATCATTGAAATATTAAAGAAGACATAAATAAACAGACATTCCATGGATTGGATTGGAAGGCTTATAATTGTTAAGATGTCAAAACTTCAATATTGATATGCAGATTCAATGTAATCCATACCAAAATTCCTGCTGACTTTATTGCATAAATTGACATGTTGATCTTAAAATTCATATAGAAAGCCAAAAAACACAGAATAACCAAAAAATCTTGAAAAAAGGATAACAATGTTGGAGGACTCACACTTCTTGATTTCAAAACTTAGTGCAAAGCCACATTAATTAAGATTCTCTCCTCATTTGAATTATTCACCCACTTACCCTGAGGGGCTTCTATTCCTGATTTCTCTAACCACAAAGACTGAGTTTCTATAAGAATTCATCGCTTGTGCCACTTTGCCACTCAGGTATCAGGCCCCACCCTTAAGGTCAATGTTATGAAAGATAGAGAGAATGAAAAAAGGAACTTTAACCGTTTGTTGTCACTTCTTCAAGTTGTGAATTCCCTCTGTAATCAGTCTACTTTTCTTAAATTTTCAGAGATTTTTGATAAATGCTTTTGTATTTGGTTTTGTACTTATGAGTTAGTATAAAAATAGACATATAGGTCAGTGAAATAAAATTGAGAGTTCAAAAAATAAATCTTCACATTTAGGTTAATTGCTATTCAATAAGGGAAAAAAACCCACCTTTCCAACAATCATACTGGGATATCTGTATATCCAGATGAAAAAAATAGTTGGACTTGTACTTTCTCCACATTTTATTTAAAAAAACTCAAAATGGATTCAAGACCTGAATGTTAGAACTAAAACTGTAAAACTCTTGGAAGAAAACAGAGCTGTAAATCTTTGTGAGTTTGTATTAAGTAGTAGTTTATTAGCTATGACACCAAAAGTACAAGCAATAAAAATAAATAAATAAAATTCAAATTACACACTTACTTTTGTGCTTCAAAGGACACCATCCAGAATGTAAAAAGAGAAACCACAGAATGGGAAAAAATATTTGCAAATCATGTACCTGACAAATGTATAGTATTCAGAAAATCCAAAGAACTTTTATAACTCAGCACTTAAAAGACAAATGGCTAAAGGATTTGATTGTATATTTATCCAAATACAATTAAATGCCCCCAAAACACATAAGAAGATATTTAATATCATGTTTCCAATATCAAATGGAAACATACATTTTCACACAAAAATTGCATGTGAATTTCATAGCAGCATTATTAATAATAACCAAAAAGTAGGAATAATCTAAAAATCTATTAGTAGATGAGTGAAAAAATAAAATGTGATATATTCATATAGTGAAATATTATTAAACCATAAAAATGAATAAAGTGCTGATACATGCTACAACATGGATGAACCTTGGAAAATGTTAGGATAAGTGAAATAAGTCAGACAAAAGACCACATTTATTAAGGTTCCATTTATATGAAATGTCCAGAATAGGCAAATACCTAGAGACAGAATTAGTGATTTCCAGAGCAGGACCAGAAAATGACAGAGACTGACTACTAATAGGTACAGGGTTTCTTTTTGGAATAATGAAAATGGTCCTGAATATTTAGTGGTGATGGTTTCACACAATAAAAATTTAGTTATAAATAAGAGCAACGAAAACAAACAAAAGAAATAGTTATAGTCACAATTTATAGATGATACAAACAAATAGAAAAGCACCCCATGCTCATAAATCAGAATTAATATTGTTAAAATAACCATACTGCCCAAAGCGATCTACAGATTTGAAGTAATTCCAATCAAAACACCAACGTCATTTTTCACAGGTTTAGAAAAAATAATCCTAAAATTCGTATGGAATGAAAGAAAGAGCCTGAATAACCAAAGCAATCCTAGTCAAGAAGAACAAAGCTGGAGGCATCACATTACCTGACTTCAAATTATATTACAAGGCTGTAGTAACCAAAACAGCATGGTGCTAGTATGAAAATAGGCACATAGATCAATGGAACAAAATAGAGAACCTAGAAATAAGCTCATATATTTATAGCCAAGTGATCTTTAACAAAGCCAACAAGAACACACAGCGGGGAAAAGAATACCTATTTAAATAAATGATGCTGGGAAAATTGAATTGCCATATGCTGAAGAATAAAACTGTACCTCTTTCTCTCACTGCATACAAAAATAAACTCAAAATGATTCAAGACTTAAATGTAAGACCCAAAACTATAAAAATACTAGATGAAATCATAGAGAAAACTCTTCTGAACATTAGTCTAGAAAAAGAACCTATGACTAAGACCTTAAAAGCACAAACAAAAGACAAAAATAGACAAATAGGACTTGGTTAAGCTAAAAAGCTTATGCATAGCAAAAAAAAAAAAAAAAAAAAAAAAAAAAAAAAAACCTGCAGAATGGGAGAAAATATTTGCAAACTATTCATCTAATATCTAGAGTTTACAAGTAGCTCTAACAAATCAACAACAACAAAAACCAAATAATCCCATTAAAAAGTGGGCAAAGTGACTTCAAAATACACTACAAGGCTACAGTAACTAAAACAGCATGATACTGTTACAAAACTACCAATGGAACATGTTAGAGAACCCAGAAATAAAGCTGCCCACCTACAACTATCTGATTTTCAACACAGTCAGCATTAACAAGCAATGGGGAAAGGACTTATTATTCAATAAATGGTGCAGGGATAACTCGCTAGCCATATACAGAAGATTAAAACGGAGCCCCTACCTTTCACCATATACAAAAATCAACTCGAGATGTATCAAAGACTTAAATATAAAATCTAAAACTATAAAAACTTTAGAAGAAAACCTAAGAAATACCATTCTGGACATTGACCCTAGCAAATACTTCATCACAAAAATGCCAAAAACAATTGTGACAATAAAAAATTGACAAATGGGACCTAATTGAACTATACAGCTTCCACCCACCAAAAGAAACTATAAACAGAGTATACAGACAACCTACAAAATGGGAGAAAATATTTGCAAGTTATGTCTCTGACAAAGGTCTAATATCCAGAATCTATAAGGAACTTAAGCAAATCAACAAGCAAAAACCAAACAACCTCATTTAAAAATTGGCAAAAGGCATAAACAAACACTTCTCAAAAGAAGACACAAAAATGGCCAACAAGCATATGAAAAAAAAAACTCAATATCACCAATCATTAGGAGAAATACAAATCAAAACCACAATGAGATACCATCTCACACCAATCAGAATAGCTATTATTAAGAAGTAAAAAATAATGAATGCTTACAAGATTGCAGAGAAGAGGGAATGCTTATACATTGATGGTTGGAATGTAAACTAGTTCAGCCACTGTGGAAAGCAATCTGGAGATTTCTCAAAACTTAAAATAGAACTACCATTTGACCCAGCAATCCCTATTGTGTATATAACCAAAAGAATAGAAATCATCCTACCATAGAGACATTTGCATGCATATGTTCATTGCAGTGTGACTCAAAATAACAAAGACATGGAGTCAACCTAGATGCCCACATCAATAGTGAACTGAATAAATAAAATATGGTACATATACACCACAGAATACTACACAGCCACAGAAAAAGAACAAAATCATATCCTTTGTAGTAACATGGATGGCATTGGAGTCCATCATACTAAGTGAGTTAATGCAGGAACAGAAAACCAAATGCTGCATGTTTTCACCTACAAGTGGGAGCTAACATTGAGTACACAAGGACTCAAAGAATGAAACAACAGACATCAGTACCTACTTGAGAGTGGAGAGTGGGAGGAAAATGAAGATTGAAAAACTACCCATTGGGATATTATGCTGATTATTTGGGTGAAAAAAATTCTCTGTGCATCAAACCTCCATGATGTACAACTTATTCATGTAACAAACATGCACATGTAACCCTTGAACCTAAAATAAAAATTGCAAAGAAAAAAACTAAATAAAAAATTAAAAGTGGGCAAAAGACATGAACAGACACTTTTCAAAAGAAAGCATACAAATGGCCAACAGATATATGAAATAATGCTCAACATCACTAATAACCAGAGAGATGCAAATTAAAACCACAATGAGATATCTTCTTACGTTAATCAGAATTACTATTATTTAAAAAGTAAAAAACTAACAGATGTTGGTAAGGATGTAGAGAAAAGGGAACTCTTATACACTGTTGGTGTAAATGTAAATTAGCACAGCCTCTATGGAATACAGTATGGGAATTTCTCAAAGAAGTAAAAGTAGAATTATCATCTGATACAGCAATTCCACTACTTGGTGTCTACCCAAAGGAAAAGATATCAACATATCAAAAAGATACCTGCACTCTTATATTTGTTACAGCACTATTCACAATAGCAAAGATATGGAATCATCCTAAGTGTCCTTGAACAGAAGACTGAATAAAGAAAATGTGACATATAAACACAATGAAATACTATTCCACCATAATAATGAATAAAGGTATATCTTTTGCAGCAACATGGATGGAACTAGAGGTCATTATAAATGAAACAAGCCAGACAGAGAAAGACAACTGTCACATGTTCTCACTCATAAGTAGGTGCTAAAAAATGTTTATGTAAGTATGTAGAAGCGGAATGATAGAAAATAGAGACTAGGAAGGGTGAGGGAGTAGGAGGGGGTGGAGAATAAGAAATTACTCAATGGGTACAATGTATGTGATTCTGGTAATAGATTCCTTAAAAGCCAGGATGTGACCGTTATGCAATCTATACATGTAACAAAATTGCACTTATACCCCATGAATTTATATAAATAAAAAATTATGGGACATTGAGTATAGTACTCAAAAGGATATTGCCTCAGTAGTAAGGAACAATTAGTTGTGAAATAAACACTTCTCTGATCCCTGCCTAACAAATGTTTAAAGCAAGACCCAAACTTTGCCAACAGTTTCTAAGTAAATTAACTGCATCTCAGAACAGAGCTCATTTATTTTTACTGGAATAAGAAAAATCAAACACACAAGGTAAAATTTACAATGTCTGGCATATAATAAAAACAAGCATGAAAATAAGGAGAAAATAAACAATATAATATAATGCATAATGAAGGAAAAAATCAATGGAAACTGACACAGATGTTAGAATTCATGGACAAGGACAGTAAAATATTTACTATAAGTATATTTAATATGTTCAAAAAAGTAAGTAGAAGCATGGAAGATTTTTAAATATTTGAAATTCTAGGGATAAAACTCCAATAATGAAGACAAAAAATACACTGATGGGGTTTAGGGCAGATTAAAAGGGTTATTTGAGTCTAGGAAAGACATATGTTTGAAAGAAGAACACAGTTACTCTCATCTCCCCTGCCTCTCCAGCAACGTGATGGGGTTTTGGACACATTGGGATTATGTTACAACTGAAGAACTCTGAACTTGGGGACCTTGAATGTTCTATAAAAGGTAGTAAACCTTCCTGATATTTACCCAAAAGGAAGAAATTGTCTGTACTATTTTGGACAGATAACAAATCTGCCCTTTGCTCTGAAGAGAGACACTGTCTCTATTTCCCAAGGCTATTGGCTATACAAACATCCTTGACAATATAGATGCCTTTCTGAACAAAGATGCCTTTTCTGATAAGATATCCAGAAATGTGGAGCACCCAAGGTGGCCGAATAGGAACAGCTCCAGCCTCCAGCTACCAGTGTGAGCGACATAGAAGACGGGCGATTTCTGCATTTTCAACTGAGGTACTGGGTTCCTCTCACTGGGGCATGTCAGATAGTTGGCGCTGGTCCATGAGTGCAGCCCAACCAGCGAGAGCTGAAGCAGGGCGAGGCATCGCAGCACCTGGGAAGCACAAGGGGGAAGGGAATTCCTTTTCCTAGCCAAAGGAAATTGAGACACACAACACCTGGAAAATCGGGTAACTCCCACCCTAATACTGCGCTTTACCAAGGGTCTTAGCAAACAGCACCTGAGGAGATTATATCCCACACCTGGCCCAGAGGGTCCCACGCCCACGGATCCTCCCTCATTGCTAGCACAGCAGTCGGAGATCTAACTGCAAGGCGGCAGCGGGGCTGGGGGTGGGGCGCCTGCCATTGCTGAGGCTTAAGTAGGTAAACAAAGCTACTGGGAAGCTCAAATTGGGAGGAGCCCACCACAGCTCAAGGAGGCTGGCCTGCCTCTGCAGACTCCTCCTCTGGGGACAGGGCATAGCTAAACAAAAAGCAGCAGAAATCTCGACAGAGGTAAATGCCCCTGTCTGACAGGTTTGAAGAGAGCAGTGGATCTCCCAGCACGGAGGTTGAGATCTGAGAATGGACAGACTGCCAGCTAAAGTGGGTCCCTGACCCTTGAGTAGTGTAACTGGGAGACATCCCCCACTAGGTGCAGACTGACACCTCACACCTCACACGGCGGGGTACACCCCTGAGATGAAGCTTCCAGAGCAAGAATCAGACAGCAACACTCGCTGTTCAGCAATATTCTATCTTCTGCAGTCTCCGTTGCTGATACCCAGGCAAACAGGGTCTGGAGTGGACCTCAAGCAAACTCCAACAGACCTACAGCTGAGGGTCCTGACTGTTACAAGGAAAACTAACAAACAGAAAGGACACCCACACCAAAACCCCATCAGTGCGTCACCATCATCAAAGACCAAAGGCAGATAAAACCACAAAGACAGGGAAAAAGCAATGCAGAAAAGCTGGAAATTCAAAAAATAAGAGCGCATCTCCCCCTCCAAAGGAACGCAGCTCATCGCCAGCAATGGAACAAAGCTGGATGGAGAATGACT
>NW_012103443.1:3031944-3032712 GCF_000951045.1 Mandrillus leucophaeus
AAGAATTTTCAACCCAGAATTTCATATCCAGCCAAACTAAGTTTCAGAAGTGAAGGAGAAATAAAATCCTTTACAGACAAGCAAATGCTGAGAGAGTTTGTCACCACCAGGCCTGCCCTACAAGAGATCCTGAAGGAAGCACCAAACATGGAAAGGAACAACCAGAACCAGCCACTGCAAAAACATGCCAAATTGTAAAGACCATCGATGCTAGGAAAAAACTGCATGAACTAATGAGCAAAATAACCAGCTAACATAATATGACAGAATCAAATTCAAACATAACAATATTAACCTTAAATTTAAATGGACTAAATGCTCCAATTAAAAGACACAGATGGGCAAATTGGATAAAGAGTCAAGACCCATCAGTGTGCTGTACTCAGGAGACCCATCTCACATGCAGAGAGACACACATAGGCTCAAAATAAAGGGATGGAGGAAGATCTACCAAGCAAATGGAAAACAAAAAAAGACAGGGGTTGCAATCCTAGTCTCTGATAAAACAGACTTTAAACCAACAAAGATCAAAAGAGACAAGGAAGGCCAATACTTAATGGTAAAGGAATCAATACAACAAGAAGAGCTAACTATCATAAATAAATATGCACCCAACACAGGAACACCCAGATTCATAAAGCAAGTCCTTGGAGGCCTACAAAGAGACTTAGACTCCCACACAATAATAATGGGAGACTTTAACACCCCACTGTCAATGTTAGATCAACGAGACAGAAAGTTAACAAGGATATCCAGGAATTGAACTCA
>NW_012103443.1:3034225-3035341 GCF_000951045.1 Mandrillus leucophaeus
CCAGAAAATCTAGAAGAAGTGGATGAATTCCTGGACACATACACCCTCCCAAAACTACACCAGGAAGAAGTTGAATCCCTGAATAGACCAATAACAGGCTTTGAAATTGAGGTAATATTTAATAGCCTACCAACCAAAAAAAGTCCAGGACCAGATGGATTCACAGTCAAATTCTACCAAAGGTACAAGGAGTAGCTGATACCATTCCTTCTGAAACGATTCCAATCAATAGAAAAAGAGGGAATCCTCCCTAACTCATTTTATGAGGCCAACACCATCCTGATACTAAAGCATGGCAGAGACACATACACAAAAAAAGAGAATTTTAAACCAATATCCCTGATGAACATTGATGCAAAAATCCTCAATAAAATACTGGCAAACCAAATCTAGCAGCACATCAAAAAGTTTATCTACCATGATCAAGTGGGCTTCATCCCTGGGATGCAAGGCTGGTTCAACATATGCAAATCAATAAATGTAATCCAGCATGTAAACAGAACCAAAGACAAAAACCTCATGATTATCTCCATACATGCAGAAAAGGCCTTTGACAAAATTCAACAGCCTTTATGCTAAAATCTCTCAATAAATTCGATATTGAAGGGATGTATGTCAAAATAATAAGAGCTATTTATGAGAAACCCACAGCCAATATCATACTGAATGGGCAAAAACTGGAAGCATTCCCTTTGAAAACTGGCACAAGACAGGGATGCCCTCTCTCACCACTCCTATTCAACATAGTGTTGGAAGTTCTGGCCAGGGCAATCAGGCAGGAAAAAGAAATAAAGGGTATTTAATTAGGGAAAGAGGAAGTCAGATTGTCCCTGTTTGCAGATGACATGATTTTCTATTTAGAATACCCCATCGTCTCAGCTCAAAATCTTCTTAAGCTGATAAGCAACTTCAACAAAGTCTCAGGATACAAAATCCATGTGCAAAAATCACAAGTATTCTTATACACCAATAACAGACAGAGAGCCATATCATGAGTGAACTCCCATTCACAATTGCTTTGAAGAGAATAAAATACCTAGGAATCCAACTTACAAGGGATGTAAAGGAACTCTTCAAGGAGAACTACAAACCACTGCTCAGTGAAATAAAAGAGGA
>NW_012103443.1:3035391-3035701 GCF_000951045.1 Mandrillus leucophaeus
AAAAGCTGGAAATTCAAAAAATAAGAGCGCATCTCCCCCTCCAAAGGAACGCAGCTCATCGCCAGCAATGGAACAAAGCTGGATGGAGAATGACTGACAAGTTGAGAGAAGAAGGCTTCAGTCAATCAAACTTCTCAGAACTAAAGGAGGAACTATGTAACCAGTGCAAAGAAACTAAAAACCTTGAAAAAAGAATGATGAGTGGATAACTAGAATAATCAATTGAGAGACGACCTTAAAAGAACTGATAGAGATGAAAACCATAACACGAGAACTATGTGACAAATGCACAAGCTTCAGTAACTGACTC
>NW_012103443.1:3035815-3036568 GCF_000951045.1 Mandrillus leucophaeus
CCAAACTAAGTTTCATAAGTGAAGGAGAAATAAAATCCTTTACAGCCAAACAAATGCTTAGAGATTTTATCACCACTAGGCGTGCCCTACAAGAGATCCTGAAGGAAGCACTAAACATTGAAAGGAAAAACAAGTACCAGCCATTGCAAAAACATGTCAAAATGTAAACTCCATCGATGCTAGGAAGAAACTACATCAACTAGTGAGCAAAATAACCAGCTAATATCATAATGACAGGATCAAGTTCACACATAACAATATTAACCTTAAATGTAAATGGACTAAATGGTCCAATTAAAAGACACAGACTGACAAATTGGATAAAGAGTCAAGACCCATCAGTTTGCTGTATTCAGGAGACCCATCTCACATGACTCACATAGGCTCAAAATAAAGGGATGGAGGAAGATCTACCAAGCAAATGGAAAACAAAAAAAAGCAGGGGTTGCAATACTAGTCTCTGATAAAACAGACTTTAAACCATCAAAGATCAAAAGAGACAAAGAAGGCCATTACATAATGGTAAAGGGATGAATTCAGCAGGAAGAGATAACTATCCTAAATATATATGCACCTAATACAGGAGCACCCAGATTCATAAAGCAAGTCCTTAGAGACTTACAAAAAGACTTAGACTCCCATACAGTAATAATGGGAGACTTTAATACCCCACTGTCAACATTAGAGAGATCAACGAGACAGAAGGTTAACAAGGATATCCAGGAATTGAACTCAACTCTGCACCAAGCGGAC
>NW_012103443.1:3038006-3058526 GCF_000951045.1 Mandrillus leucophaeus
GAAAATGGCCATACTGCCCAAGGTAATTTATAGATTCAATGCCATCCCCATTAAGCTACCAATGACTTTCTTCACGGAATTGGAAAAAACTGCTTCAAAGTTCATATGGGACCAAAAAAGATCCTGCATTGCCAAGACCATCCTAGGCCAAAAGAACAAAGCTGGAGGCATCACGCTACCTGACTTCCAACTATACTACAAGGCTACAGTCACCAAAACAGCATGATACTGGTACCAAAACAGAGATATAGACCAATGGAACAGAACAGAGCCCTCAGAAATAATACCACACGTCTACAGTCATCCGATCTTTGACAAACCTGACAAAAACAAGAAATGGGGAAAGGATTCCCTATTTAATAAATGGTGCTGGGAAAATTGGCTAGCCTAGAAAGCTCAAACTGAATCCTTTCCTTACTCCTTATATGAAAATTAATTCAAGATGGATTAGAGACTTAAATGTTAGACCTAAAACCATAAAAACCCTAGAAGAGAACCTAGATAATACCATTCAGGGCATAGGCATGGGCAAGGACTTCATGACATAACAATTATAAATATAAAAGTACCTAACAACAGAGCTCCCAAATATGTAAAGCAAAGACTGACAGAGTTGAAAAGAGCAACAGATAATTAAACAATAATAGTTGGAGATGTCGATACCCTGCTTTCAACAACAAATGGAACCACCCGGCAGAAGACCAATAAGGAAACAGAAGACTTGAAAACACCATAAACCAACTACACCTAACAATAACAGAATATACATTATTCTCAATGCTTATATAACATTCTTCATGATAGATGATATGTTAGACTATAAAACAAATCTAAATAAATTTTTAAGGATTGAAATCTTACAAATTATGTGTTATATTCATAATGGAAAAAAATTAGAAATGTGTAACAGAGAGAATTTAGAAAATTCAAAAATATGTGAAAATTAAATAACACACTCCTAAATAACTAATGGGTCAAAAAAAAAATCACAAGAGAAGTGAGAAAATTCACCTAGATGAATGGAAATGAAAACACAGCACGTAAAAACTTGTAGATACAACTAAAGCAGTTCTTAGAGGGAAATTTATAGCTATAAACACCTATATTATGAAAGAAGAAAGATTTCAAATCGATAACCTAAACTTGTATCTTAAAAAAAAACCTAGAAAAAGAAGAACAAGCAGGTAGAAAATAAAGATGCACATAAATAAGTAAAATAAAAAGGAGAAAAACAATAGAAAGAATACATGAAATCGGAATTTGGTTCTTTGAAAAGATCAACAAAATTGACAAGCATTTAGCTTGATTGAACAAGAAAAAAGGAGAATATGCAAATCATTGTAATGAGAAATGAGAGATAAAACATTACTTCTGACCTTAGAGGAATAAATCTAGTGACTGGAGAAATAAAGTTTCCATAAATTTACTTCTACCTTGGGTCAGAAGTGCTTAGGTAAAGACCTGATCCGAACTTTTGAGGCAGATGTAAGGATTGGGGAATTACAGATCAGTGAGTTTGTAAACAGTGACCCACAGTCCAAACTGAGTTGGCAGATGTTTTTCAGCTGACTCACCTAGTGATTTTTCAATTTTTAAAATAAGTTAGTGATATTAACAATCAGGAGATATCGCATTGTAAAAGATTTCTGGCTTCTTTACAAAAAAACTCTAAAGAATTGGCTGCCTACATTTCTACATAACAATATCAGGCATAGCTGAGAAGCACCATGCCCTTTAGAGGAGACATGTATTTCCAGTTGTTCACAGCCCCATCAACCCTTGTTGTCTTATATCTGGTCATTTCTCTCATTTACTCAACCTTCTGGCTCTTCTACGAATTATATTTCAATTCCTATTTACAGACCCAGATCTATGACCCATTCATCCCAATATTCACTGTATGAGAAAGCTCATTTTTCTTAATATCAACTTCAAATGTTAGTTCTACAGAATATCAAACCAAACCTTTTAATTTATCTTACAGATGCATAAGTAATGTAAGATGCAAGAACATAAAATGCTTTACCTAAGGTCACACAATCAGCTAGTGGCAGAGATGGGATTAGATTCCAGTCATGCCTTCCAGTGCTTTTCCTCTGCATTCTGGTAAATTTACATGCATTCCAAATGCTTTTGACAACTGTTTAAGTATTATCTATACTAATTCTTTGAGCTATGAGTTCCATGTGTGTTAACCTCCACGTAACAATGCCTTTTTTTTTTGTTTTTTGTTTTTTAAAGTCAGAATTAAATTTTATTTCACATTGATAGAAACCATGAAAAACATTTACATTTTCCCATGTTACAGCACAACATTTCAACGGAATATTTCTTGCCATAAATAATATCTTGCTGATTTGTAGAACTGAAATAACAGTTTATGTTCTTCAAGGTAAAGAAAAATGACATAATAAATGATTGTTTAAAATTTTAAAATACAGATATAAACATATGGCTTCATTATTAACATCCTATGTAGTCCATTACTAAATTATTTCCATTATCAATTAGCACCCATTTATAAAGATGCATTCTTAATATTGTTTTGGTCAGCTGGAATATAGCAGAAAAATTAACACAGTTCAGAAATATCAAGCATACTTTTTTGCTACATATTAATCTGTATGGTAACTATGCTTTATGTATAGGGTTCTGACTAGCCTTTATTACCCATAAGTTTGTTTTCAAATAATTGTTACCAGTAATCTGGAAATTTTGACAATTTAAAATGATTGCTATTTTTATGTTTGCACAAAAAACTAATACAAAAAATAATTTGACTAAAGTGAAAATTTCAAGTAAGTCCACTGGCAGGTGAAAATAAAACAAAAAATTACAATAGATTCCTCATCTTCTGTAGTAGTTGGTTTCAAACATGTGTACAAAGTAAACTCTATGCTATGAGGAGATGAAATAATCTTAGAAGTTAGTTTTTAAGATCAGTCTTAAAGATATTTCAGAACATACTAGAATATGATCTAATTATTCTTTCAGTTGTTTACAGAAAAATAAAACCACAGAATTATTCCTGTTAACTGGGTTGAAGATCCTAATAGCTAGGTGTAAATTTAGATAAGGTACAGTAATCTGAAATAAGTAGTGCATGAAGTTTTAATGTCTGGTTTCTCTATAAAGCATAAATAGGTTTTAAATACCTTATATCTGTGACCCAGAATGTCAAATTATAGCATGTATTGACAATGGCTGTCTATGGCAGAGAGGCAATACTTGGTCTGCTATGAAGGACAATAAAGAAAAAACAAACTTTTTTTTTGCTTGAGAGAAAAGAGTATTAAATAGAAATAATATCAGGGGAAATAAAAACCTGGCCCCAAAATAAAAGGGCCATTAATTGGAGAGAATAATTTTACTCTTTCTTGATAACAAACAGCATTATCCCTATTATTAGGAATAATGTAATACCACCTCATTCTTACTATGTATTACAATCATTATGTATATATGAACACATATATAAAAACACAGACACTGCATGGTGGCTAAGCAATTTTGGAATAAATCCATAGACTAAGTCACAGCATGCATAAATTGTTTATATCTTAACTGCTCATTTATACCTGAATAAATTTTCATGCAGCATACTGATAATTTTCAAATGATGTAATAAAAAATCTGGTGGCAGTACTGTATTATTTTGCTGACTTACATTTGAGAAAAAAGAAGCTACCTGCGTCATTATTTTAATATAGTAGATCCTGGATCTTCTTATAAGAATACATGTATAGAAACTTAAAAGATCATAAATTCCTCATGAGGAGACATTGTTTGATCTTTGTCATTGGCATGTATTTGCAAAACATTTTAACACTGTAAAACATTAGAAATTTGAAGACTGGGCATGGGAAAAGGTTTATACTCTAATACAATGATGCTGATGTACTTCTACACAAGGCCTCTTAGTGACATCAATCAATTGGAGGTAGGAGTTTATCAATGAATTGCTTGACATCCATCATTTCCTGTTGACATGAACTGTGCATCATACCTTCATAGGTTTTAAAGGTCACATTGGCTGGATTCACCAACGTTTTTAGTTTTTCAACCGTAAGAGAACCAAACATCAGGGGAACTAAAGGGTCAAATCCCCGTGACACTGGAGAATAGAAATATCTCTATTAGCACCACCGATAGGACCCTGTGGAAAGGAAGCCCGAAGTGGAAGCCAGCAATTGAGTGCAGTGACACCTGCCAGTTTCTGCTGCATGGTAAGGGCAGTATATAAAGACAAAGTTCCTCCCTGAGAAAACCCTCCCAAAATAATTCTGTCAGAAGGAATGCCATTCTTCACTTCTTGATCAATCAAAGCTTTTATATTTTCTGCTGCCTGTTTAATCCCAGATTCATCCTCCTGTGAATCTGGTAAAAGCCCAATAATATCAAACCATGAAGGCATAGCCATGTTCATATTTAATGTAACAGGCCTAACAGGCCCAGTATCTCCCAATCCATGCAGGAAAATCACCGCAGCGGTGACCTTCCGGGCGGCGGGCGCGATGGCGGGCAGCGGGGTTGACGTGTTACTGCCACACATACACCGGCTCAGCTCACAGCGCAAGCGAAAGGAAGAGCGGGCGTGCGAGCGGCGAGTCCCGGCCGGCCCCACCAGGCGCACGCTCCAACAATGCTTTCTTATCAATTGTCTTAAATTTGACTCTTTCTCATGCATAGTATAAAATATTTGGATTTAAAAATAAATCCATATTCATCCCTTCTCTACGGCTTCTGATTTTATAGGATTTAATCACTTCTCCCTCTGCCTTTGTCTTTCAGGAAAAAGAATCCTAACTTTTCTATAGGGCTTGCCTTGTAAGTGTTGAGAGGCCAGTTAACTATAGGGTTTTCTGTTTTATTCTTTAGGAAGACTCAAGGGACCTAAGTTCATAAGATTGTTCTCCATATCCTTGGTGCCTCACCTGTAAAGACCACCCCACTTAAAAGGAAGCCCCTTAAGAAGGGCAAGAGGCTCAGCCCAAGAGCTATTGACTATGCCATATCACCCTCCACTGAGCTCCACCCTCAAGCCCTGACATTTCTATTCCATGATTTCTCTAAAGTTTTCATATTTAGGCCTTTAAACATAATTTTCCTTAATACTCCTTTTTCATATACTATATTTTCTACTTTTACCTTTGTATGTCCTAATTCCTGCTGTTAATCCTTAATCTCTTACATTTATATGGATTTTTGTCTAAAATTTTGTTTCATGGATTTTTCATCCTTTATCTCTTTTGCTTTCAGGATTTTATTTTTTAATCTCATTGACCACTGGCCTTTTATACTTTATTCTAAACATCATGTATTTTCTCTTATTATTTTCAACTGTTAATCTCTTGTCTTCACCGGGATTTTTATTCTCCCATTTCAGTTTGTACTTTACTCTTTCTTTCCCCCTTACTCTCAGTGTTTTAATGTTACTTTATTTCTAATCTCCTATTCTTCCTTAATTATGAAAAATCAATCACGTATTTTTCCTTAATTAATTTTATGTCATGACTGACAAGAAGTGTGATTATAAATGCGGTAGCCACAGGGGGGACCTGTGCTAGAAATAATGAGGGGAAGCTTTCCTCTCCTCTTGGTCAATCCTGTCTTTGCAGAGCTCCTCTTAGAAATATCATTGCCCATCTTTCTACTGTACTGTCAATTTCTTTCTTATGATTTCATAAGAGTATTTAATGTGTATTGATTATGCATTTATTACAGTGGAGTTATTCAGGTCTCTGGGGACCTGAATTTGGGGCATAGAAGTGGTCTCATAGGCCCCATCCAGAATGAAAGTGAAGAAGAAAATTGATTAGCTATAAAGCATTCTTTAAATAAAAAATTTCTCACAAAAGGCACCTATGAACTGAGATGATGGTGGTGTATATAGTGACTTAGGAAAATATTCCAGATTACTTCACTCCCTGGTGACTACATTATAGAAGCTTCCAGGTTGTGTCATCCACACAGCGGATACACAATGTAAATAAAACCTCCTGGACTTATACAACTCTGGAGACCTGCATGTCTGATTTTGGTGTCAGCACCATTTTTGTACCAAGTTAGCCTCTCTACTAATCACCATCCTCGGTATGATTTTTTTTACCCCATGGAAAAATAAACACATTTTAACATGTAGCTATGCCGGCCCACAGTCCGTTACCCATACCCAGACTACGAACTTAGGGAGCTGAGAGAAGTGAGGTGAACCAAATCTTTAAAACTCTCTTGTGATCTATTGCTAGCAAAAGCCTGTTTAAAACTTAACTCCTGATGCCTCAATGGAAAGCTTATCCCTTCCTTTTCTGTCAATGATCTGAGCTTAAAATAGGTGCATCTTCATTGTGTCATGCAAATATGGTACTCATCCAAGTGCGTGCTTCAAAATAAACCTTGGCCAGTTTAGAGGGGAAAATGAGAACAAGAAAAGACTATCCAAACCTTTTGCTAAGTCAAATTTAAATATTATTATAAATTCCTTATCACCTTATAAAAACCCTCAGGTTTAATAAATTGATGTAGGAAAAACTGAGTTTGGATAAAATATTTGGCCATAAGGGCAGCCTGTGAGAAGCTGGTATCAGATGTGTGAAGCTAAGATCTTGATGGCTACTTGGCAGGAGGGGTTCAGACTTTTTAGTTTTAGAAATCAAACTCAACACTCCAAACACTGAGTATCTCAAGATGCTAATCAGCTCTTGCATTGCACAGCTGACCAAACAAGCAAACAAACAGAAAATCTTACAATCCAGATAAAACATCTTAGGAAGATTTCTTTCCAATGAATTCACCTTTATCAAAGTAATGGCAGAATACCATTTGGCCAGACCCAGAATATGGTTATTTCAGTGTTTTTCAAACTGTGTCCAGAAACATAATCTACAAAGTCCATATATTTTCTGTGAGAATTTTGAGTATTTTCTATTGATTTCAGTTAAAAATTTTTAAAAATAAAATTAAACAAACCTTCAATAGAAGCACTGTCTGGATTATCTGAATGACATCCTGAAAACCAAGCATTTCCAAGACAGCTCAGCACCTATACTGGCAATTGTGTTAATGTCCTTGGGGTGGGATATTAAATTGGAAATTTATACTGAAATGCCAAGAAATAGTAGAGTCAGATAAAAACAGGATGGGGGACCAACCACCAGGATGCAGGTTTTCAAATAAAATATTTGAGAATTGGTTATGACTTTTGGATTATTCAACCAGATGGGGAATAGTAAAGAAGAGAAAGACTGAAGATTCAGTGGGAATATTTTGAGAATTTATTTGGAGTAAGCTGTGCTATGTAATATGCACATGCACACATGTGCACGTGCGCATGCACACACACACAAACACAAACACACAAGATAGAAGTGCTTCTTCCATCACTATGAACATTTTGAGGGATTAAGTCCAGGAAGACTGTATTAGCCTATACAGCTTAGTATTAAACCATGGATGCAGAGTGAGCTTGTATGTGACTCACACCCAAGAGAACTCTGTACATTTTTTTTTCTTTATAAAGAACATTCATATTACTCAAGCTGTAAAGTAAAAATGTTTCATTGATTGAAAGGACATCCTTTATTCTTTAAAAAGAAATATCTGTTACCTTATTATTACACATTTATTTTACCTTATTCATGTAAAATATGTGCTGCTTTCTTGATTGCAGCTCTGGGTTTTGGGGGCTGGGAGCCAAATTAAAGAGCAAATAAATGCTATTTTACTCATCATCACCTGGAGGAGAATGCTTTCAGGACAAACTGAAGTAAGCTCAGTGCTTTTGTCCACTTTTCCTCAGTCTTTGATTCTAGGCACAGATATCAGTTGTGGGCTCAGTTGATGAGCTTAAAATAAACTCTTTGTTTCTGATGCATGTACAGACTTAAAATGATTGCAAGTGTGAGACTTGATCGTTATGTTCTTTTGATTAATCACATAGCAATTTTCATCTCAGGAGTGTGTTCTGTCCATTTTCCTTTTAATTCAAAGCTCCCTGATTTGAAGCTATTTTGGATGAGATAGAGATGCACCTCCTTTCCATAGCATATAGAGGAATAAACCTTTTTTATATGAAGATGTCATGATTTTATTATCATGAATCAACAGTGCCCTTGATAGATAACCAAACCAGGCCTGTAATTACTGCCAAAAAAGAAGAGATTCAGATCAAATATTTTAATATTAAGACTGGGCACAGTGGCTCACGTTATAATGCCAGTGCTTTGGGAGGCTGAGGTGGGAGGATTGCTTGAGGCCAGGAGTTTGAGACCAGCCTGGGCAACATAGTGGGACCCAGTCTCCACAAAAAAATTAAAAATTAGCTGGGTGTGGTGATCCATGCTTGTAGTCCTCGCTACTTGGGAGGCTGAGGCAGGAGGGTCTCTTAGACACAAGAGTTTGAGGTTACAGTGAGCTATGATTGTGCCACTGCCCTCCAGCCTTGGAGACAGAGCAAGACCCTGCCACACACACACAAACAACATTTTAATATCAAAGATACTATTCAGGAAGAATGAGATTTGCCCTAGCATTTAATTATGTTGTAACCAATACTTCTACATGGCAAGTTTTAATTTACCAATTATGTCGTATCATATTTTGCAATGGATCGATTTTGGAGGGTAGATCAGAGTGCACAGTTTAAATATTCTCTGGCTTTCCTGACAGTCATATTTTTAATGGCACTGGTGGGCATCTGACGCTTTACAGGTTTTCCAGTATAAAACTATTTTCTCTATAATTGGTGGTATGGAGCAGAGGCTCAACCTACTTTTTCATGTGTGTACTGAATAAGAATCCAAACAACCTCTTGAGGAGCCCCCTGCTGGTGCAAAGGTCTTCTTTCATCTCAGAGGCAAGAGTGATGCATTCTTGTCAGTCTCCGTGTCTTTCATAAGAGAATATTAGCCCCACTGCATCTCTGTTGGTTGTTAAAAATCTACATTTCCACATCTAACAAGAAATTTTGAGTAACTATAGCCCAGGGCTTGACAGCAAGTACTTAGGCCATTTATTGCTTTGTTATTCAAGCCCTGCTCCCCTTTTCTGGTAGCAGCAATTGTCTTCCTTAGAAAATCACTGACCCACCCTGTTATGGACTGAATGTTTGTGTCCCCAGCCACCAAGTTCGTATGTTGAAGCCTTAATCTCCAGTGTAGCTGTATTCAGAGATGAGGGCTCTAAGGAAGTAATTAAGGTTAGATGAGGTCATAAAGGTCACTCCTGATCTAATAGGATTAGTGTCCTTCTAAGAAGAGGTACAACAGAGCTTGCTCACCCTCTCTGTCTCTCTCTCCACACAGGCAACAAGGAAAGGCTGTGTGAGGACACAGCAAGGAAGTGACCATCTGCAGGCCAGGAGGAGAACCCTCCCAAGACACTGAACTGGGGACTGCTAGCCTTCAAAATGTGAGAAATTTCTGTTCAAACCACCCAGTCTGTGGTATTTTGTGTCAGCCTGAGCTGACTAATACACATTCCTTCCTCCAGCCAAGGTTTTCTTGTGTTCATTTCGTTGTATAATGCCCTCTTACGCTGACCACAGTGTGGCCCTGACTCAAACTGAGCCAGTCAGAGTCCCTCTTGAAGATTTTTCAAATTGAGACAAAAAGGAAGAGGGCACAGGGGAAGTTGAAGATGTCATTTTAAGAGTTGCCAGTGGTGAGGACTCAAGCAGGGTCCAAGAAGCCAGTCTGAGAGAATGAAGCTAAAATTCCAAGAGAAGCAGAAATAACACGGAAAGAGAAGGAGAGATTCCTCAGAGACATTTGGTAAGAAGCAGATTGCCTAAAGGATATGCAGCCCATTCACTCTCCTATATATCTGCTTTCTCAAAATTGTGCTTCAGAATAGTATCAACGTTCTACATTGGTGCTTAGTATTAGCAGCAACTCCATAACACTGTTACAATTTTTTAAGACTCCTGGAGATGTTGTACATGATACAGTGTCTTTTTTTTAAAGGTGAATAAGATAAATATATTTCTAGCTGGAGGCTGTAAGACTGTTTATAAGGAATAACTTCAGTGAAAGGAGCATAGGATTGGATTTAGACGCTAGATTTCAAGTCAGGCCCTACCACTTAGAAGCAATGTGAGTGCTCTGCAAAAGTAAGGGCATTTGTGAAGTAAAAGTAAATAATGTGTGTCCTACATATCTCACATTGTTGTTGTCAGCCAATGTATGTACAAAGTGC
This sequence comes from Mandrillus leucophaeus, assembly GCF_000951045.1. Classification (NCBI taxonomy): domain Eukaryota; kingdom Metazoa; phylum Chordata; class Mammalia; order Primates; family Cercopithecidae; genus Mandrillus; species Mandrillus leucophaeus. The sequence goes on from NW_012103443.1 coordinate 3,048,201, forward strand.
TTGGTAAAGTAGGAACCATAAATAATTGTGATTCATCAGTTCCAATCCTGCTTTTACCATGAATTTCAAGATAACTTTTTCACTGTCTTTTTTTTTTCGTGCTGCACAAGAGCTCCAAATATTACTGTTTGGAGAAATCTGCACGTTAATAAGAGCAGTTGCTTGTGAGAAAAAAAAAGACAAGACTATATGTGAGATGGGTAAGCATTTCTGTTGGCCTGGGGTGATGGCAGTCTTTTATCTGCCATCTAGCTCTAAGCTCTGGGCTCTGAATCCTTTGTGCAGGTAAATACCAAGGTTGGGTTTTGAATGTTTATAGCAGAATAATTTAATTTGACTCACTCTAGGGTTGATTGATTATCAGCATGTTGTTCATTCCTATTTTAAGTCTGTTTTGATTCAAACCTTGGATTTCTCTCTTCAGGACTGTATGTGTATATGTGGGGTTAGGAGTGACAGAGAGAAGGAGAAAGAAAGATTTTTATTTTTCCTTTTAATAAATACTCATTGAAAAACTTATGGAATATAAAGGAAATAGTGATATAAATTAAAATTTACTCCATAACTCTCCTATACATAAATCCTATTAGCTATGAGTTTCTTTTCTATATACAATTATGTAGTTGAGATTATGCATATATACAATTCTGCATCCTAGCTTTTCAAAATAACATGAGAGCTAGATAATTTCCCAAAGTCATTAGAATTCATTGAAAATATAATTAATGGCTATAAAATAATTCATAATAGATGGAGTATATATAATATCGATTTCTATTTCATTATTACCTTATTTGTAGGTGAATTACAAATTTTTGCTATTATATTAGTTTGTAGCAACAGTAATTTTGGTTTTTGCCATTACTCTTAATGGTGTGATTAATAAAAAATCTTTTTACAGAGAATTTTTTAAAGAGTTTAAAGAGTTCTTTTTAAAGAGAACTTCCCATTTATTTGTAGCACTTCTTTTACTAGGTGTGGGGACTCCTCCACTTACAAATAGATTCGTCCTGAAGATAGTGTGTAAGTCCATTTGTTCTTAAGTCCAAAGGGACCAGCAAAGGTATTACCATCTGTTTGTGGCAGGCAAAGATAAGAGTTCTTTTTCTTTATCTGGATTTTTAAATTGAAAGTTCATAAGCAGGTGAGCTTTTGTGCTGAATTCTTAGACACTGAGTGTGCTTCTAAACTATTCCATAGAGCTAACCATTTATCTAATTTTATATCTTATTTTTATTCAAATAAGATACTATACTGAGTATATAGACATATTTGTTGCAAAACTGTAGAAAATATATAAAATTGTAAGAAGAAAGTTAAAACTAACATTATCTATTGCTGTACTATATTTAATCTTCTGGTATATTTTAATCGCAGTGTGTATTTGTATTTTCCTCCATGTAATTAAATTTAGATTATTTATGCATTTTGTTTGTTTATGGAAGTCACCCTATGAAAATCAAGCCTGGTGGTATGCATTTCACATCTGAGTAAATGAGTTACTATGGTCCAGCTCTTACACTGTGTCCTCTCACCTTACCCAGTCCTATGATCTTATGGCAATAATAATCAAGGAGCTGGTGCATGGAGTATGTGTTGCAGTCTGTGGAGAGAGCAGATGTGAGGTCAGACTCCATACTACATCTACTAACTCTGTGACCTTGTGCAAAGTTTAACCTCTGTGAGCCTTAGTTTCTAGACCTAGAAAGCGAAGTCGATAATAATACCTACTTTTCAAGGTTGGTGTGAGTATCAAATGGAATAATGTACATGAAAAGCAAAATGTGACCTATTACCTTTGTTGACTAAGAAGCAAAAGACTTTGTTAAGTGGAAAAAATGGTGGGTAGAGCATGGAAAACAAATGTCAGTGCACTCTTAAACCACAGAAGCATCAAATCCAATATCTGTTTGATTTCAGGAAATATATTTACATGTTGTAGCATTTTGCTCATCTTTTACACCTTGCCAAATCTATACTGGCTTAGAATCTTGTGAAAAATTTATCTTTGTAAGTAATAGCACTAGATTGACATAGTTATACTTTCACTCATTCATTCATTCACTCATTAAATAAAATATTAGTGAGTATCCTATTGTGTGTTAGGTACTGTGCAAAGCCCTAGGAATAAAATATAAGTAAGACATAGAAATTGATCTCAAGGAGCACACAGTCTGGTATGGGAAACAGATGTGTGAGCACAATCTCATGACCACAGTACAAACAACTTACAGAGGGAGCAAAATAAGAAAGAAGTTAATTCTGACTGGTGATCGTGGTGGATGTGGGAGTCATGGGAGATCACACACACACACATGCACCCACACACAGTGGCACTTGAATAACTTGTGCATGCAATGAATGAGGAGCGTTTCTTCTCAACTAGGGGGAAAACATATGCAAAGGCCAGAGAAAGCATGCTTGGAGAAGAAAGAAGGAATAATGGGTAAATCCAGGCTAGGGCAAATAAAAAAAGATTTTGTAAGAAATGAGGAAATTTAGTCTGGGATTTGTCATGGATGTGTATATATCAGTCCAGCAACTTGGAAAATTCTCCTTCTCCCATTCTTAGTTCACATCATTTAAATAGAGCTGACTTTTTCTCCTGCCTTGAGTGCCAATAGATGTGACTTTCATTAATTAAAAACTGAAAAAGTAAATTATTTAATAAAGATATATTGTTGGATTGACAAAGTCTTGCAAAATGAAAAGGTCATGGAGAAAATTAATTAAAGGAACTCCTGGCTTTGACAAAGTTTGAGAAGCACTAACCTATATGATGATGAACATGCCTCCAACTCTAATATTAAATTCAGCGTCATATAAATTAGGAAATATATGTAATCCTGGCAGCCAAAGTGAGATACTTAATTTGTGGAAGAGGAAGAATAAAGTCACGCTGACTAGAAAATTAAAATGTTTGCTCTTCTATGAAGGAGTCATAAAAAAATAGGCCAACTCATGTCAACTGTGTGGTCCTCAAAGGTCACATGTTTGTTTTTTGTGTTAATTATTTGAATAAATTAGGTTAGAATAATATTTTTCCCATGATTTCTCTGGGGTCAAAGTATATTTCTCTACCTTTTGCTCAATTTTTGGTAGAACTGGTTAATAATTAGATATAATTTTATCTAATAATCTAATAAAAGATATAATTTTATCTAATAATTTTATCAATAATTTGGTAGAGCTGGTTAACAGTATAACATGAAATGAAAGAATATATTTCTAGCAAATATCCTGAATTCCCTTAGAGCAGAGTTGGGATTTCCTATAAACCTTGGTTCTAATAATTTCAAAGTAGGGAAACTGCCAAATTGTGTCAGCTTTTTAGTGTTTTAATGCCATCTCAGGAAAAAAAAACATATCAAGTAATAATTTACTGCTACCCCCTTAGCCTTGTCATCCAACTTAAAATGTAAAGCCAGCTTCCCATCTCACAACAAGGACAGAACAATGGTGAGAACAATGGCCAAAACAGTACCAACAGCTCCAGTTGTTAATGGAAGAAAGGATTTTGAGGCACAGAGTTCAGGCTACATGGGAATTCCCCAGTGAGCTACAATTAAGAGGAAAGAAAATCTGACCCAGAATGCTTACTTTTCCATTAGTAATAAAAGTATTTATGTCATCATTGTTACTGCTCTTGCCATAGTTATTAATTTTAAGGGTTCTGAACCATCTTTTGGGAGTGAGAAAATAAATGGAGTGGTTCTTTTTAGGTAGGATTGAATATAGGACTTAGTTCAGAGAAACCATTCCTAATGCCATCAATTTGAAGTTAAGATAAAAGATTTTTCTAGGCATCTCACCAGCAGTGACATGGTAATGGAAGCGGGGTTGTTTTTTTTTTTTTTTTTTAATCCGAGAAAGGTATGAGACTAGAAATAAATGTATAGGTACAAAAAATATTTTGTTAGAGGTTCGGGTGGGAGAAAGAGGTTCTCTGGGTGTCTGAGTCACACTATTTTGCTGATTTCTTTTAAACAGGAAAAAAAGGAGACATTTTAGCTTGACACAACTCAGTGAAATCAGCTTGATCCAGCTGTCTAAAGCAGCAGAAATGATTGCAGCTGGCTAATCTCTAATTATAGAATCTCTATTGCTGGTGATGTAAGTGGCTGAATCTGTGGTTTGACTTCTATGATCTCTGGCTTTATGAAAAACTGGGATTTTTCGATAATGTTTTTTTCCCTCTGCATAATAAACTAAACAAATTTAAATTAACTCTTGGGGCAAATATAATTAAGAAACTGCAGATGATATTTTTGTTCCTTTTGCTGACCAGAGTATGCCCTAACTATGACTTTGGATGAAGCTATTAAATGCTGTTTCCATGGGATTCAGTCCAGAGCATTCAGCTCTGACGTCCTAAGGTATTTGGAGAGGCCAAGGTCAACATCAGCAATTTTGAGTTTTAAAGAAAGTTTATTTCTTTAGTGGTTTGTATTTAGAGAAGATTTCAGACAGAATTATTGCATTTTGACTTTACTCTTAACTCTTCATCGATCATCTGCCTTTCTCATTCCCACTCTGTCCACTAAATGATTGTTTTGCAAAGACTAGTTTAATGAGAAACAAGCATCAAGGTTCAATCTAGGTAAGTTATGAATATTAATATACTAGTCTGTGAGGTTTGCTATAACAAAATATCATACACTGGGTGGCTTAAACACAGACATTTATTTCTCACAGTTCTGGAGGCTGGGAAGTCCAAGATGAAGATAGTGGTTGATTCGTTTCTAGTAAAGGCCCTTTTCCCAGCTTGCAAGTGACTTATTTCTTGCTGTGTCCTCACATGATGGGAAAAGAGAGCTAGCATTCTGGTCTCTTCTCATAGGACCACTACTTTTATCATGAGGACAGACCCTCAAGACTTCATCTAAACCTAATTACTTACAAAGGTTCTGCCTCCAAATGCCATCACTTTGGTGATTAAGGATTTAACATATACATTTTGGAGGGATATGAACATTCATTCAGTCCATAACAGGAAAACGTTAGTTAGATTGGGCTTATCAGACTATAATCCTCAACTTGTCACTTTAAGAGAGGAAATAGCACAGATTTGTTTGGTTAAAGGAATCTCAAGCACTCCCACGATGGTCACCACTCAGTGTCCCCTAACATCTTTGTGTTTGGTATTACACAATCATAATTAATGTTGGAAATGTTGCTCAAAACATGGAAAAATTTTTCGATACTAAATAGTTAATATGCAGTGTGTTCTCTGTATAAATTCATAAACCTGGACTCATAAATTAAAAAGGTTTTCAATTGGTTTTGGAGTAAAAAATTTCAATTACAGGCAAGTCAGGAATTTGATATAATTGGTATGCTCTATTCCCTTAGTATTTTAGCAATACATCATCTGGCTTCATAAAATATACAATTTCTATTTTGAGTTTTAAAATCACCAATTGTTAGATAAATTTAGCTATTCTTTGCCTCCCAAACCAATCTATTAATGAACAATCCTCAATCCTAACTTGGGAAAAGTATCTTTTTCTTGATCGATTAGAAAGCAGAGACTAAGGCAAGGATTAAAGTGCTGAAACTTTATTTAGAAGGTATAAGCCTCGGGATGCTGAGGTGAGGAAGAAGGAAGTAAGTCATAGAAAGATGCGAAGCTATGTGATATGATGTTTCCATGCTGGCTACCGAGTCCCAATGAGCCATGAAAAGAAATGGCTGGTCATTCAGGAGGCATGCTCACTTAGCATGAAGGATTTCTCCAGAAGGGCTTGGAAGACATGCACCTAAATGTAGCCCATGGAAATGGGAAAGGAGGGCAGAGGTGTCCATCTGGCTTGCTCCTGTTACCTACTTTCCACTGGTCAAGCTTCACTCTGCAGGGATCGAACTCCCCTACACTTTGCGTTGTGCCATCAGACCCCTTGACAGCTTAGGAAGCCACTTTGGCATTTGAGTCTTGAGGCACAGGGGTCATTTGGCATGAGGAACATAAGGGCCATGGAGGCCCAAGAATTTAACTCACACGTTCCGTCTCAAAGACCTTAGTGATAGCAGCAGTGATGGTGTGGTTCAGAAGGCAGATGTTGCCCCAAAAGCAGGGGCAGTCAAGCCAATCCAAGTTAGCATACAAGATTCAGTCTGACACAAGATACTTCTGCCTAATTTGAAACTTTGTAATATGAGAAATTTAAAAAATGTAAAAAGATAAGAGAGGCATGAAGTTGAGAATTTTGTAGGGAAATATATCCATTCTGAAACATTTAGGGGAAGAGGATTAGATTAGTCAGGATTCTCCAGAAAAATAACACACACGCATACACACACATAATGAGATTAATGATAAGGTATTGGTGTATTTATGAAGGTATTGGTACAATTATGAAGGCTGTTAAGTTCAACATCTGCAGAGTGGGCCATTGGTATGGGACACACACAGAACTGATATTCCAGTTTGAAGGCCATCAGGCAAAAAGAGCTGGTGTTTACAGTTGTCTGAGGGCAGTCTGTGGGGAAAACATTTCTTACTGTGGGGAGGATCCGAATTTTTGTTGTATTCAGGCCTTCAACTGGATGAGGCCAACCATGTTACATAATCGTAATCTGCTTACTCTACTGATTAAAATGTTAATCTAAATTAATGTTAAAATCTACCAATATAAATGTTAATCTCATCCAAAAATATCTTCATAAAATCATCCAGAACAATTTGTGACCAAATATCTGGGCATCCAGTGACCCAGTTAAGTTGATGCATAAAATTAAGCATCACAAGGGTTTATCCATCTTGCTAAAAAAATTAGTGCGAAATAGTAGGAAGGTATTAAAGCTAAAGAGGTCTGAATCTAAACCCAACCTCCACCAGTTACTAACTTTTTGATCCTAGATAAGTCAATTGGTACGTTTGGGCCTTAGGATCCTCATCTATAAAATCTGGAGGATTCACTGTCTAAGGACTTTACAGCTCTAAAATTCACTGACTATTTAATTCATAGCATTCACCTACCAAAAATGTGTTATAAAATGATGAGAAGCCATACTCTACCTAAAATTAAAGCTGAATAAAAGAAATTGATGTAAATTTATAGCAAGATAGATTTACGCCAGACAGACATGTGGAAGAATCTCCTAATTTACTGAAGGGGATGAGGGAGACTGTAAAATGATTAACTGGATAAGATTAGGGAGACAATGATGCCTCTGCTATCTGATTCCATCATTCTGGGATTGTGATTCAAGACACTGTAATTCCTGATGTCATTCTACAGATTATATATTTTATGTTTAAATGTTTGCTGTTTTAAATATTGTTTGACATTTTAAATACCTGATCTATGAAAAGCTGCTTAGGGTTCAGAAATGAAGCTACTACAAACAATGGAAATGAAGATTTCAGGGAAGGAATTGGGGAGATAGATTTGAAAAGGTCAATTGGAACTTCAAGCAAAATGCAATTTGCCCATCCTATTTAGTTTTTTGTGGCTATATTGTAGGCCCAGTGGTATTTAGTTTACTAATTCTCTTGCTGGGTTTTGTGTGATGATTTTCTTAGCACCTTTTTCTTCTTGCCCCAGTTGCCTTCTATTCCATTGCCTTTGTGTGGGAGTAGATGCGTTAATACACAGAATCTAGCTCTAAAAGTACTCAGCTCTTCTAGGCACATACAAAATAAATCTTCTCCGTCTGGGGGCAGTGGCTCACACATGTAATCCCAACACTTTGGGAGGCCTAGCTGGGAGGATGGAGGCCAAACTGAGACCAGCAAGAGACTACCTCTACAAAAAATTTTTTAAAAATAGCTGGACCTGATGGCATATACTTATAGTGCTAGCTATACACGGGGTTGAAATGAGGGGATCACTTGCCCAGGCTTGAGCCTAGGAGGCTGCAGTGAGCAATGACGGTGCCACTCCACTGCATTCCAGCCTGGGTGATAGAGCAAAGACCCTGTCTCAAAACATAAAAATAAAACAAGTCTTCTCAGATAGGTATCATAAGCTCTGAGAGTATGCAACAATTATATTATACTCTGTAGTATATACACATATGAATAAAAATAATTGTTAATATCCCAAGTTGGCTTTTGTTATTCCAATATGAGCATGTGTGAGGTTAAGAAGTTTGACAACTTTGTGTAAAATATAGTAAACTTGAGAAATAGAATATATTTGATCATTTGGGTACAAAAAGTTACTTTGATTTTTTTTTCCAAATATGCCTCGTTAAGGCAATTTAATCTTAGATCAGTCAATTTGCCACCATCCTGTGGGGGAAACCTTTGATACCCAAACCACATTATCTAGGAATTCCTCTTCCTGTTCATACACATGGTGCATGGAGACTTCTCTCTCCTTAGCTAGTTACTTTCTATTTGGGACTGAAATGACAATGTATGTGGCTACCATCTTTCACAATGAATGGAGAAAGTCAGACTGGGGGAGAGAGAAGAGGAGAAGAAAGGAAGAAACAGAATTAGAAAAGGGCAGAGGATGAGGGGAAGGAGGAAGAAGGAAGGGAAGGGCAGAACACAATAACAAATACTCAGTGAGAACAAATGAGAAATGGAAAAAGAGTACAAGGCAAGTGTCAGTTCACATCCTTGTTACCTTAATCCATAGTAGAGATTGCAAAGTGGTAGTTTATTACTTAAATCTAGCCTACAGACACATTTAGTTCATTCTACATAGTTTTCCTTTTTTTGTTTCAAACTGAGAAATTTTATATGAAAATACCCATATTTCTAGATTTTTGTTTTTAAAGCATAAACTTTGGCGAGCCTTGGCCCATGTTCCCATGTGGCAACAATGGGCTGAGCCTCAGCAATAGGTGTCCCTATTAGATGCAGCACAAACTCTGCCCTGTTCATCATAGTCACCACCACTCCCTAATTTCTTCCTCTTCACTGGCTTCACTTGTTCATGACACCTGCTTGGCCTCTTTGGCTTTTTGAGTTAAAGACTATTACAGAAGCCTCTTCTATGGCCTTATCACCTTTAAATATTTATTAGTTCCAATTTACTTGTCATGTCATGGGTGCCAATAAGTAATTGCAGTTAATGAATGAAGATATTGCTAGAAACAGGCCTGCACCTAGCATATGAGAATCCTGGAGTGAAAGTATAGATATTTAAATGTTACAAAGCAAGTTAACAAACTGTTAAGTAAAAATCTGTTCTATCCTCCTACTGTGGCAAATATATCTTCATTATAGCAAATCTAGAATATCTTTTGAATTATAGTTTTAATAGAATGAAATATGGCAAAATAGCAAAGATGACTAAGTTTACTTTTGCATTTATAAGGTTGTTCTTTGAATGGGCTAGTGGTGTTTGTACTAGTAGCAAAACATAAATTATTTTATATTTATCTCATAAGATTTTCATCTCTTGCTTTTACTTTAACCAAATAAATAATTGTATTGTTACAATAAAGATTTTTAAATGATTTGTAGTCTATCTCAGCAATGCCAATTTTTTGAATCATTATAGTTTTTACATAGTTTTTTATTAATTTCATTTTAGAGAAACCTCATTTTCCTAAAACAATAGCAACTGGGATTGTCAAAAAAATTCTTGAAGCAATATTTTGATTTGGAAGTAATAATGAATTTCATGTATCATATCGAAGTCATGAATTTACATACCATGTTCAAATATTGTAATAGGATTGTATACGGTAAAACATGATTGCAGAAAAAATTACAAAATACTTTAACTTAATTATATATATCCATAACACACAATCCTCAATTTTACTATCTCTTAAAGCAATTTTGGACCTATACAGGAATATAAAGAATTGTTATCAGGATTCATGCATGTTATGTCTTTTGATAAAAGATTGTGTGTGTATGTGTGTGTGTGTGTTTGAACCACACAGGTTGACCTACAAAAAATGGGATACTTTTAAATGGTTCAATCTAATACACATTTTAGAGTTGTATGAATTATTTCATATTGTAAAATACTCCTCAGCTGTAAATACCTTACTAATTTTTGAGTACTTCTGAACTATGAATAGGAAAGAAGAGAGGCAAAATGGATATTCAGCCCTCCTGGGAAACAGTTCGTTATGCAAGAGTTTAGTGCGTTCATGCTTTCTGAGAGGAAGGATTGACAAGTTAACTAATTTATCTTTTCTCTTACCCAAGCTGTTCTGTCATTCAAATTCTCCCAGCTCTCTGGAGCAATGTCACACAAACCACCAGGGCATTTGGACACAGTCACCTTTCTTTTCAAATATATAAGGCAACGATGAGGATAAATGTCTCTCTGAGACAGAGGTGGTGTTAGACACAAGAGTTATGAGTCACACTCAACCAGTGCTGAGACCAGGTCCTGAAAGACAGCCCCA
>NW_012103443.1:3059336-3082869 GCF_000951045.1 Mandrillus leucophaeus
TTTTTTTTTTTATTCCAGAGCGTCCGACAGTGAATTTTTAGCATGAGAGTTATTTCCTTGGCTTCCTGATAAAGCGAAGAACAGAACAACTGAAAATATAAGACAAAATAGAATGTATGTGAGATTTCTGGTCATTAGAGATTTTACCTGGTTACGGAGTGTGTTCATAACCTGGATACCATTGGCAACTTTTAAAAATAAACAATAAATTAAACTATTTTAGGGAATAACAAGAACAATGAATGTGAGTAGGGGGCTAGATGACACTGAGAACCCAAACCACATACACCCAAAAACCTTAATGTATACATTAATATAACTTTACTATTTAGCTGCTACACTAATATGACTTTACCCTTCCACTGCCTTCATCAATCTGATTTTACTATTCCAGAGTACTCTTTCCCAGGAAGATATGTGTAAATAAACATCTTGTTTGTTTCAGGAATTTCCCATAAAACCCTCTTAACTGAACATTAAACTCTCCAACAAATAGCACCAAGCCAGCGTTTATGCCTCAAGACGTTTTGAATCACTAACCTCAAAATCCTCACCTTGAAAATCCTCATCTTGTGTTCACAGGTCATAAATTATTTTATCTTGATCCTTACTTAATCCTAATCATGCTCCCCTTTCATTGAAAGATCCACCTTAAATCAGACTCCAAAACCTTATATATATGCCAAGCTTGCCATCCTCACTTCAAGAGGGTATTAAAACTCTGGCAAGACAGTTTCATCCTTTATCAGATAGGAATAAACCCAACTTTGTCTTATCAGTTGGCTTTGATGATATTTTAGGGCAGCCCGCAGTTGGCTAAAGAATGGCTAAATGCTGATAATTGTTGAAGCTAGGTGTTAGGCATATAGGGGTTTATCATATTAGTCTCTAGATTTGTGTATATTGGAAAAGTTTTTTTTAAAAAAGCTAAAAACTTTGATTTAAAACTTAGCTGGGCTTGAGGCCAAGGAAAGGAGCTGCTGAGTGAGTGATGAGAGCTCAGACAATGTGATAAGTGGACTGGAAAATGTAGCCCTGACATCAGCTTCCTAAGGCCCATGGCATGGTCTCCTTCAATTTAAGGAGTATGAACATGAAACTCTCCACCCAATTTTTGACAAAATACAGCACAACAAAATCTCTCTGGCCACTCATGAATAGTGCAAGGCAGACCCCAGTCTACAACACCATTCTTAGGAGCACATGCGATCAGTCAGTGGGCAGTGTTCATTCCAAAGCCTGGACCATGTGAAGTGAATTCTTTTGCACTGTGTTATTTCTCATGATGGTAGGAAGAAGGTAGATAACAGATAGGTAAGACCAAGGGATCCTTACTGTATGAAACAGCATAGGGGCCAGGCAGTTTGGAGAATCCCAGGGCCTGATTGGAAATCCAGATATCCAGATACCTCCACTGCCTCTTTATTTTATTTTATTATTTGTTACTTTTTATACAGTGATTCCATTGAACCCCCATTTCTTTTTAATCTCCACACATAATTTGCCTATCACTTCTTTCCTCATAGTCTTTGATACCTCTCAGTTTAGTTTTCTTCTTCTGAGCCTTCTCCCTAATCTCAGTAGGCTCCAAACTCTTCTGCCCCTCCACTTCTACTTATAAACCTTCAGTGATTATAATGGAAGGGAGATGCCATGTTGGTCCCTTCAGCTCCCTCCCATAAAAATAACTTGTGGATGTGGAGTCACACGTAGTCAGGTGCCCCCAGAAGCCAATTTATCCATAATGTTGCAGAAATTCAAGTCCCTCAGTGGAAAACTGAAGCAAACAGTACTGAAATAGTCCCATGTTATTTGCAAAAATAGAATACAATTTTTGATTGAATTATTGATGCTTCCTGGAAGTTCATAAGTAGAACTCACAAGCCAATATTCTGTATAATGAGCCAAGGAATGTTTAGTAGTATTGTAAGGCCATCAATGGAATGGCCAGTTCTTTACCATTTTCACTGAGTCATTTATTATGCTGATGTTGTCTAGATAGAGTTTTAACTTCAAAGGTTTTTCCCCAACACATAAGCAGTTTTTCCTATTCTTTTCCCTTCCCTTCCCTTCCTTTCCCTTTTTCTCTCTCCCTCCCTTCCTTTTTTTCCTTTTCATCATGGGCCATGTGATTTTATTTTTACATCCCCTCACCTCTGACACCGATTATAGAATTTTAAAGCTGGCCAAGTCATTAAACATGATCTAGTTTAGCTGTCTCATATTTTAGGACACTGAGGTGCAGAAAAGTTTAGCCTCTCACCATGTAAGGTCAAGTGTGCTCATGGTACAGCTGAGGTGGCTTCTAGGCCCAGAACGCTCAGTCTTGTGTATTTCTCCTTATTTTATGCTTCTTTCTAGGCTTTTACGATTTCAGCACTTTATTTATTAGATGAAAACTATCTCTAACAGGTTTTGCACATATTAAAATAATTTATATTTCTTAATAGGTTGATTCTGAATATTCTATTTTTGCCTAGGAGACTGACCCTTTCTGACCGATTTTGTTGCAATCATTTATGTCCTACTGCTTCTAGAACCTGATATTTAACATTTGATTGAAAGTCACAACATCACACATGGATTTTTAATGATTTCTTGAGGATTATTAAGACATTAGTTGGTTTCTACACAAGGTCAAGCCCAGTGACGACAGGCCCAGCAGTGATCTGAGTTGAATCCTGCACTGAGGGATTGATGCCAAATATAGAAATGCAGCAGCTCCAACTGCTCCGGGGCCCAAGGGAATGATGCTTTCTCTAGATGTATGTAAACCACCTACAGGTGAAAAGCAGCTCACAAGGTCCATGAGAGACAGAAGCAACTCATTGTATCAAGAAGGCGATAAGGGCGAATTTTATTTTACAGTAATATGTGCTTAGTAATTAGAAATAGTTGTGGAGTGAGACATTATGTTTTTGGAAATATAAATACATCCGCTGTTTTCAGTATTAGGAAATAGTATTCTTGACCCAACCTTAGCAAAGTATGACTTTGAATTATTTTTCCAGTATGATTGGTAGCTGGTGTATTTCACTAAGTTTTTTTAACTCAAATTTGTGAACCCATTAAGGAAAGAGCTGGGGGAAAGTGAGAAAGGCAGAAGGCAGAAGGGAGGACAAGTCTATAAGTTTTTTTTTTTTTTTTTTCTATTGCTACTGAGCAAAATAAACTTCAAAATTACTTCATATTTAGATTTATCCAGCTTTTATGTAGCTAATACTGGCTTCTTTGTTGATATTCTCTAAACTATGAGTTTTTAATCTTTTCGTTTTTTCTTCTCCAAGTCATACAAGATGGATGATGGCAGGGTGTGAAACTTTTCCATCAGTACGCCAGAGTTATGAGCAGTTCCCAGTGGAAGAGTTGCAACAACTACACCCCTTAATATCCACTGAGGAACACGGTTAGGAATGCATGTGAGGGACAGTCATGCTCTTGTAGAGAAAAAACATAGATCTGCTCTAATTTATTATTTAGATATAGAATTATTCACAAATGCTAATATTTGACAAATGACTTGTAAGTTATAATACACCTTTGAGCTAATCAAGGCATGCCAGGGTACTGAAATAACACCATTGGATACTGTTGCTTGAATTAGTCAAATTAAGTAGTCAGACTTTTAAATTCTTGGGGATACCAGAAATTTGCCTCTTGTCTTAATAACTATTTCTTCCATCCACTCATCTGTCTGTACATACTTCCATACATGTACAGTCATGGGTCACATAACGATATTTTGGTCAATGTCAGACCATGTAAATAATGGTGGTTCCATAAGATTATAATGGAGCTGAAAAATTCCTATTGCCTAGTGACATCATATTGCAACACATTGCTCGTATGTTTTTGGTGATGTTGGTGTAAACAAGTCTACTGCGTTGCTAGTCATATAAAAGTATAGTACATATGCTTATGTACAGTAAATAACTGTTACTGGTTTATGTATTTACTATACTTTCAATCGTTGTTTTAGAGTGTACTCCTTCTACTTATTAAAAAAAAAGGTAACTGCAAAAAAGCTTCAGGCAGGTCCTTCAGGAGGCATTCCAGATGAAGGAATTATTATAAGAGATGACAGCTCCATGCATGTTCTTGCACCTGAAAATTTTCAAGTAGGACAAGATGTGGAGGTGGAAGACAGTGTATTGATGATCCAGACACAGCAGAGGCCTAGGCTACTGCTTGTGTTTGTGCCTTAGCTTTTAACAAAACTGTTTAAAACAAAAAACACTAAAATTTTAAATAGAAAAAGCTTATGGAATAACTATATAAAAAGGAAAATGTGTACAGTTGTATATTTGTGTTTTAAGTTAAGTTTATTATGATAGAGTCAAAAGGTTAAAAAATTTAAAGCTAAAAGTTACAGTATGCTAAGGTTAGTTTTTTATGAAAGAAAGAAAACTATTTTTAATAAACTTAGTGTAGCCTAAGTGTACGGTGTTTAGAAAGTCTACAGTAGTGTACAGGAATGTCCTAGGCGTTCACATTTACTCACCGTTCACTCATGGCTAACTCAGAAGCTTCTACCTCTGCAAGCTCCATTCATGGTAAGTGCCCTATACAGGTATAACGTTTTTAAAAGTCTTTTGTGCTGTATTCTGACTGTATTTTTTCTGTGTTTAGATACACACTCCTCACTGTGTCCCAGTTGCTTACAGTGTTTGGAACAGTTTCATGCAGTACAGGTTTGTAGCCTAGGAGAAACAGGTTACATCACATAGCCTAGGTGTGTAGCAGACTACATCATCTAGGTTTGTATGAAAACCCTCTATGATGTTAATTCACACAATGACAAAATTGCTTAACAATGTATTTCTCAGACTATATCCCCATTGTTAAGCAAGGCATGTCGGTATATATAGGTGACCACAAAGTATAGATTAATTGCCCACTGAAATGACAAGTGTAACTATGACTTTGCTCTCATGACCCTAAGGATAAGAAAACCAACAATGACAATTCCTAGATGCATCATTGTAGACATCTGTAGCAGATTAAAAATAGTCACAAATTCTTTGACATTCTTCTCATCAAGAAGTTGGATCTATTATCTTGCTATTGAATATGAGCTGACTTTTATCTGCTTTGGCCAGTGGAGTATGGCAGAAGTAATGTTACACCAGTTCTATGTCAAGCCTATAAGTAGAATGGCAGCTTCTGCCTTGGTCTCTTGTACATCAGCTGCTATTTAAAAAGTTAGATTGCCATAGAACCACTATGCTGTGAGAAGTTCAAGGCACATGGAGAGGCCCTGAAGGATGAGATTCCATGTGGAGAGAGAGGCCAGGGAGCATTGAGTGATTAGCTCTGTGAATGAAGAAACCCATTTGGAAGGTGGTCCTCTGGTTCCACCTGTCCCAGATGTCACCACATGGATCAGAGATGAGGTGTCCAGCCAAACTCTCTCGGAATTCCTGACTCCTACAATCATGAACAAAACAAAATGGTTGTTAATGGTAATAAAATGGTAATTAATGACTTAAGGTCACTAATACAGTATAAACTGGAATAATGTTCAGAGGTTGAGCATTTTAAAGAGATGTAGATTATCATATTGTAAGCAGACAAAGGCATGTATGTAGGAGATTACCAGTGAAAACCTAGGCACATTTACTTAGGCCAACGCTCAGATAGCATGTGTAAAGAAAGAGGATGCTATCAAGATTTAAAAACAGAGCAATTAAATGCAATCGTGGAATGAGAAAGAAAAATTTAGAAACTTCTCTTTGAAGGTACAGGAGGAATTTGGGGGATAAATTAACCTTTCTCCTTCTTAGATTAGGGAATGTTTTGCTGAATGGGGCCCAGACATCTAGGATGTGTCCTGACTTACACCCAAGCAGGTGTGAGACTGTCTTTCAACTGCATGACTTGTTAAGTTGCTATATGTGTTAGACTAGAGCTTCAGCTCTTACCACTTTGCTGGGAGAAAGAGTATGATAAAGAGGATGGACATGCCACTCCCATCTTGAGCCATTTTGTGCCTTCATGACGTCACATGTAACCCTGCAGGGCCAATTTTACTATCTCCCACCCTAGCAGCACCTCAGATATTGGGTTTAAGCCCTTTTTTCATTGCTTCTTTTCCCACCTACCACCCCTAAAGTAAAATAATTTTAAACTTTCTAAATTTTAATATAGTGAATAATTATGTAAAATTTTCTGATTGATATAAGCAAGAAAACATTATGAATTGAATAAAAGTGTGTTTATTATTTGCCTGAACTTTTTGAAGGACTATATTCCATATAACACTGATTCTATAAAACTGTAAAGGCTAGCTGACATAATTTTGGCTAAAATATATATTATAAAAGATCTGGAAAGTTGTATTTAATAGCATAAAATGTCAGATCAAACAATATAGAATTTCAAAGGAATATATGCAAAGCTGACACTTAGGCTCAACAAACCAATTGCTTACCTTCTGGAAGCCACAGGTATGGCTCTGGAGTGTCGGTGGAGTCTGATAATCTGGGTCTGCCTTATGATGTAATTGCCCAAACCACTCACAATGATCTTGGGCCACATGCAAAAGTATAATGTTAAGAAGAGGGAGGCATAAATTCTGTTTTACTCTTCACTGAACAGACCACAATCTGGAGTAATATTGTCCAGTGTAGGGCTGCCCTTTAAGAGGACAGTATCACACTTTATCCAGTGCTACACAAGATGCTGAAGGGCTTCTAAATAATATCATATGAGATTCTATTGAAGAAATTGAATCTCTTTGGCTGGGATATGAGAAAATGGGGTAGATTAATTCTGAGGGGCATTCAAGCCACAGGCGAAAGTAACAAGAGACAGGGGAAGGTTCATGTGGATTTTTTTTTTTCAAGATTTGAAGGATCCAATAAAAGAGCTTCCAAAGTGTGAATTTTTGGCCTCTGAAGGTCTCAAGCAGCAGTTGGAGATTGTTCTGGAAGTTTAGGTATTAAAAAAATAAGTAGGCCGAGCGCGGTGGCTCACACCTGTAATCCTAGGACTTTGGGAGGCCAAGGTGGGAGGATCATGAGGTCAGGAGATCGAGACCATCCTGGCCAACTTGGTGAAACCCCATCTCTACCAAAAACACAAAAATTAGCTGGGCATGGTGGCATGTGCCTGTAATCCCAGCTACTCGGGAGGCTGAGGCAGGAGAATCGCTTGAACCAGAGAGTCGGAGGTTGCAGTGAGCAGAGATCTTGCCACTGGACCCCAGCCTGGCGACAGAGTGAGACTCTGTCTCAAAAATAAAAATAAAAAATAGTAATTAAACTAGATAACTCCCAAGGTTCTGAAGAATCACATCAGTAGCAAGGATGTATTTGATTATCTGAAAATTAATTCAAACTAAGGTGTTGACAACCAATTGTGCTTTTCCCAAGAAAATTTTTTCTTTTAATAGGGTGTTCTAGGTTGACAATTCCATCAACATGCCCACATTCTGCTTCCACTGCAAACACTGCCGAACAGTCAATCCCAGTGCTCTTTCTGGCTGGACTGGGACCACACCTCAGAAACAAACAACATTCTGTGCAGCCAGTATCATCAATCAGGTTGGTACAACAGCAGGAGATCTATTTGTTATCCCTGCAAAGGAAAGGAAAGAATGTCTGATACAGTAGTGCATTACCTAAAGGTAACTTGTCTTGGAAAAACCTCACTTAAAATGAGTCCCTTAATCAGGAGCTAACATTTCCTAGTTAATAGAAACAGAAAAAGGGAGTGAATGAAATATCTTGAAAATGAAACTAAATATTCACTCATTAATTTTATTCCTCAAATATTTATTGCATAGCTACCTTGATAGACATTATTGTTGACCATGGGGTTATAGTAGTGAATGAGACCCAAAAGTCTTTTTACTCAAAGAGCTTAATCAGGGCTGTCCAATCTTTTGGCTTCCCTGGGTGACATTGGAAGAAGAATTGTGTTGGGCCACAAATAAAATACACTAACACTAATGATAGCTAATGAGCTAAAAAATGACAAAAAAAACTCAATGTTTTAAGAAAGTCTACCAATTTGTGTTGGGCTGCATTCAGAGCAGTCCTGGACCCCAGGTTGCACAAGCTTGGCTTACATTGTAGTGGAGGGGGAAAGTATACAACAAATAGAGAAATGGCTATTAAATATATGGTAGGGACAGATCCTATGAAGAAAATAAAGCAGAATAGAGTGATAGGAGAAACTAATTTAGGGAGGGTGGTCAGGGAAGTTTTCCCCAGGGGAGGACATTTGTGCGTATTACTGGTGGTGTTCCCAGAAAAGGGAACAGCAGGTGCAAAGGTCCTAAGGCAGGATCAGGTGCACCTGTTATAATAACAGGGGAGAGGCCAGTGTTTTGGACATAAGTTCAGTTGTCTCCAGGGCCTGAGCACATAGGGCCTGAGAGGCCATGGTAAATGGTAAGGAATTTATAAAAATATTACTATTTTATATTCTGGGTATAATTCAAACAGTGAACCAATTCTTAGAAATTAAGAGACTAAATTTTACCCATTGGAGGGGTTATACATATTTTTCTCAAAAAAAAGAAAAGCTCAAAGTGATAATCTTCACATCACATATGATACTCATTACATTATTATAAAAAAGGGAAATTACAAAATTAATTAAGGGCTCCATAAATTTTTCCAAGGACCACTCCTAATCCTTTGATAGTTGACTAATTCCATTTGGAATTGGCATGTCAGCATCCTTGTCAATTTTTTATTCTTTGGTTGTTACTACCAAAACCTCACTTGTCACTGGTTTTGAATGTGATTCAAGCCGTTCTGCAATATCACTTCCACTGGCTTCATGAAATCCTGACTCTTTTGTAAAAAATTGAAATTTCACTTATCAATCAATTTATATTGCATCTGCATTTTATTATCAGATAAATCAGAGAGAGATTGCCAAAGATGGACTTGATGTACACTAGCATTAGTTGGGGAGGGATGTTTGGATGAAGACCGATATCATAAACAGTCTGTCACTGGTACATGTTGGTATCACAACTCTGCTTCCCTGGGCACCTTTGAATCTTCAGGAGCTCAGTTACTGACCACTCAGATAATGAGGACTCTTGCTATGCTGTCCTCATTGGAGCTGGTGAAGAAATAGATAAGGGGACAGGGAAGCAAGAAGAAGGTTTTTTTTGTTTTTGTTTTTTTTTTTTTTTTTTTTTTTTGTGGAAAAACAATTATCTTTTAAGGCAAGAGTCCTCTCTTTCACAAGGAAGCCTGGTCATTCCCAAGGGTACAGACAGGAAGCTACAAGTCAGTCTGTCCAGGCCAATAGAGTAGGCCTCTGTTGATTTCCTGGCATTGTAAAGATTCTGGCTTCTTGCCCCAGCATCTTGCAGAAAGTGATTTCTCAGAATTGTCTGTTCCTCCAGGGATGCACAAGTATTTTAAATCGAAGAGTTGTAAACTGAGCACAAAGTCAATCTGGATGAAGCCAATTTCATCTGGAGCAGCCCATCCACATTTAGTAAAGTTTTAAATTTTATTATTCTTAAAAAAAAAAAAGCTATGTAAACACTGTGCCATCATAGGAATTAGAAAGAAAATATCATCTGTAAGCCTACTATTCAAGCACAGTAGCATTGTTCATCTTATCTCAAACTTTGTTTATATATTCTTATTTATTATAATAATACCAATGAAAATAAGGATAACTAGCAGCATTTATTTACTATTTTTAAAATTTGTCAGGCATGTCATTTAATTTAATCTTCATAAGAACCATAAAATAGGTCATTATTTTCTCTATTTTACAGATGAGAAAATTGACGCAAAAGAGGTTGTTCATGTTTAAACTATTAGTAAGTGGTGGGTCTTGAGTCTTGGCAAATCCGGAACTTTCTTTCTTGAACTCTACATTGTTGCTTTATATTTTGCATGTAGTCAAGTCAATACATTAGAATTAACAATTTTACAACTAAAATAAACTATTGGTATTAGATCTGATATTCACATTATTGGTCTTAAGAGCACTGATAGAAAAATGAGCAGTTAAAATTGAGCACTTTAACATGTAAGTGAGTTAACCATATTCAAATCTAGCATCTTCATTTTCCCTTTATTTTACTTATATTGTATGAAATAGAATTGTACATATACATTATGTATTCTCCATATATAAATATGCAACATATTTATATTAAAAATGTTATGATGTCAGGGACTGTGTCTTATTCATAACTATGGGATAGTGATAAGCATGTAGAATCATTTGTTCATTCATTCATTTGTTCAATAAATATACCACTTAATTCCCTTTGCATTTTTTTCCTGATATACTCAGGAGTTATTTTCTGAAAATTCCTAGTTATACATGATGTTAATTGATGATATATTTAACAAAAAATTATTTTGGTCTTCGATGAATTTGAGGAACACTGGTTAAAAACAGATGGAAAACTTTTGTTTGCTGCCTAATGTGCATTGTGAATTTATAATATGCATCTTTTCCAAAATTTATTTTTGACCATGTAACTTTTACAACATTTTCATGGATTTCCTGGAGACTAGAATTTCACTGCCACTTGGGAAATACGGCCTAGAACTTACTTCTTCATAAACTCAATATTAATTTTTCTGCTTCGCTTTTCAAACCCTCCTGGAATTGCTCTTTAGTAAAGCTGAGGGTCTCCAAAATAATCATGTGTTGTATGATATTTATCAGTATTGTCCTATTCCAAGTTGAACAGTACAAAACATCATAAAAGCCAGTTAAAAAGCCACTTATAAAGACAATTTCTAAACCTGATTTAAGATGAAAACAAACGCCATAAGAACTAGTTGAGAAGTAAAAATTAAAATGGTTGATTTTCTTATATACTGCCAAATAATTTTTTTCAGGGATGTTTTGGTTTTTATCCATAATCAACTGTATCAACCAGTTGTTTTCATTGTAGGTGAGTACTGCCTAAAACCTAATTTTGGTCCTTACTATTCACAAGTTGCTGAGAATTCTTATTTCTTTTCCTTGGACATTATTGAATACTTGCATTTATTGGGTATATTTGTTATTTCCTTTTATTTTCAAAGGGCCCACTTCATTTCATAGAATGAAAAAAAATAGTATTTGGCAGTATATAAGAAAATCAACCATTTAATTAAGGTTGTTCTTAATTAAATGTTCAAGTCCTATTTCAAATTAAAAGCATTGAACATTTCCATTATGAGTGGATCACTGGGAATATTTACAGGAGAAAAGTGTGATCTTTCTCTACACTGGAACACTTGGAATAAGCACCATAGTCAATGAGTACAAGGGATTTGTGGAAATTAACAACCATGTAATCTATGAAACCAAGAAGGCTGAATGTAGACTTACCTTCATCAGTCTGAATAAACAAAGAACAGATCTCACTTTGAAATGGCTAAATAATGAATACAGTGAAGCAGCCACGTCTCTTACTCCTGAACCTAGCTCAAATGAAATAGTAGGTTGCTTCGGAACATATATGTACTGTACAGTTATACATACAAAGGATTAATATTTCTTAACTTATTTTAGTCCATAGAATTCAGTCTAAGACCATATTAGGTTTTTATTCAGCTGATTTAAAAAGTATTTGGAGAGAGGAAAGCAAAGTTGCAAAGAACCTTAATGAAATCTGTTTTTCTTTGAAAACTCAATTTTTATTTTTCAAGGTATAAATTTAAAAAGTTAAAATACAACTCTCATACAAACATAGGCAGGCAGCAGAGATCTATTCACTTAATGGGGAAAACTGTAAGATGAAGAAGCTGGTTCCAACAGCATTTTGAGGATCTGTGTATTTACAGGTATTTAGAAAGAAAGTTTGGTTAGATGCAAAATGATTGGTTAGATGCAAAATTGATCATCTTCCTATAGTGCAATAAAATCATAAACCCTGCAGTTATCTTTTTCTCTGGACAGGCTGAATAAAATGTGCAAGTTACCACGTAACTTCACTGTGGCTGGAATCTAATCAATAGCGAAGAGCAAAGCCAAACACAACTGGAGAATTAACTAGCCCCTGGGTGGACCTGTTAACCGATGTCTCGGTTTGACATTGAAAGGTCATGCTCTTCCCCATTATTTCCAAGTTTTGGTAAATTTTCTCAATTACCCAATTAGAAAAATTATGAGTTTTTTTGTTGTTGTTAGTTAACTCTTTAACTTTTATAGGTTTGGACTAAAAACCACTATCACAGTTGCTTCTGGGAGTAGAAAAATTAAAAGGGGGGATAGGAATCTTAGTTCAAAATTCAAAAATATAATTCAAATTCAAATAAGAATCTTTAATAGATGCTACATCCCATATCCAGGTCAATATGGCAGGAGAAATGAACAATACAAAGAGGGCAGGACAAATATTCCCAAGGGAATGAAGCCAGTGGGGGGACTGACAGTCCTTCCTTTCCCTAACAGGGTTGCCTTTATGCAAAGGGATAGCGTTTGTGGATTCCGTCTCTCCATCCTTTGTAAAGGTGCTAGCTAGGAAGCCGAGCTCAAGCGGGCTGCTCTGGGCGTAGCAAGCCCCACCCCTTGCACGGTGTCCTAATCACCAGCTAACCCCTGGAATAAATTCTCCACTCGCCCTGCGTGGGTTCATTCACAGCTCTGTAGTCCGGGGCTGGGCACTTCCTCTCTGGGACTGAAATAAGAGCGCTCTAGACAGATCAGGTGTGATGCAGCCAGCCCTGCTTCAGAGCCTATTCTTTTTCCTAGGCAACAAAAAACAACACACACACAAAATAAAACACCAAACAGCCGCAATGTCCCCCTCCCCCTTCTTGTTCTCTCCTGACTTTTTCTGAACGATGGATCTCTGCGAGCCTCCATCTCTGGGAGTGGGGTGGGAGTGTGGGGGGTTGGGGTGAGCTCTGTAAAATTGGTAGGAGACGTGTGGAAGAAAGCAAGTCTCCCGGGTATTTCAGCACTTCGGCAGAAACACTAAGGCATTCTCATTGCCAGCCTCGGGGGTGGCTGGCACAAACAGCCCAAGATTAAACGCGGCGCCTGGGCTGGCGAGGTCGGGGTCGTGAGGTAACTCTCCAGGTGCTCCTCGCTGGATCCCAGGGTCCCAGCCCCGCCACCGCGCCCCGCCCAGCTCTGTCCCCGCAGCCTCGCGGGCTGCCGGGCTTTGTGGTTCGCCCGTGCCGCTGGGCCCCTGCTGGGGGTGTCGTTACGAGCATGTGCAGACAGCAGCCCAAGGTAGAGCGAGCGTGCCGGGCGAGCCCGGAGACTTGCCTTGCAATGCCATGTTTGTGTGTGTGCTCTAACTCCCGGAGAGCAATCAGGGAGACGGCTCCCCGGCCAGACTTGGCTGATGTTTTCTTGTTTCTGTTTCAGCCTTCAGGATAATTCCTTCAGCAGCACCGCTGTAACAGAGTAAGTGATTCTCACCATTAAAATCAGACTTGCATGCCTTTCTCTGGAAGCAACTATCGTGAAGGTATCCTCCACCGTTCCCAGCCGCTATTCGTTTTTAGATGCATTGTCTCCCGGAATCTGGGGCTGTGAAGACCGCGAGACGTGCTGACTGATGGGGCCCAGACATCTTTACAGGTTGAAACCAGCATTTTAGCAGCTGCGGGAGAGAAATTAAAACCAGTTGATTGCTTGCAGGAGCTCAGTGCTCCAAGATATGTGTTCTTGGAGCTCAGATTTTTAAAAATCCATTTGACGTGTTAGGAAGCTTTGTTGTATTTTGCCAACATTGGTGTCAGTTTTCATGGAGTGCACACTATATACATTTACAGCAATAGGAGATAGATGTGAAATGAGTTGAATTCCAGCATGTGGTAAACAGGCTAAACTTATCTTGGCCCTCTCTTGTCTACAGATTTTTAAGGCATATCAGAGTAAACTTTTTGTGCATGCCCTTTGTCATTTTTGTCTTCTGACTTCAGAGATGTGGCTATAGGACAAATGAGTCACCTAGTCCTATGGTTAAAGCTATTGATTAGGGCAACTAACACCCTTTAAACCTGGAATGAAGGAGTGTGAATGAAGGAGTGTGCCAGCAAGCACAGTGTTTTTTTTCAAAGATATTTATATGTTATAGTTTTAATTTTTGCCATCCTTAATATGTTTTCCTAATATTATACTATATTTGTTAAAAATTAACAGGTAGTGTATTTTGCTAATACTGTATGTAATTTATATATACATATATATATGAATATGTACTTCATCTAGCATTCTTTCTCTAGGCTAATTCATGATGTTTACTTCTGGGACCTTTGTGGAAGCCACTCTAAACAGCTTTTCAGGAAAAAGCCATGTGTAAAGTTGTATCTTCAACTACATTTAAAAAATGCTATGAGTTTGATATAGAAGGCCTAACTAACTGGGGAACTGTTTACTACAATTACCTAAAAAGCAAATAAATGTAGAAATAGGTATCTTTTGGCTTCCAAGTCCTGCCACTATCACAATGACTTGGTGAGGGAGGGGTAAGGTTTACAGTGCTTCCTAGGCCCTCTTGTTTTCCACATTCTTTTGTTTCTCTCTTTCACTGTGCTGCTCCTTTAGTGTCCAGTTTTGAGCACTTAAGTGGAGTCACTTAAAAAAAAAACAACAGGGTTGACTTTAGAAGAAGCAATGTAAAATACGCATTTGGACCCACATTCTGTTTATAAGATTGCTTGGTAAACTGTGCTGCAATGTTGCTCTTCTAAAGGCCCGAGAGAAGGGGAGAGAGGTGTGCCAAAGTATGCATCTGCAGGCCAAAGATGAGGCCTGGACTTCCTGCTCCAGGTGCACAGGTACTGCTCTCCTCCCTTTGCTGTGCTTAAAGCACTAAGTGCTTTCTGGTCCCGATTCTCAGGAGCCCGGTGTGGCCAAATCCTCGGTCAGCTACAGGCACGGCAGGTTCATAATGGAGACACTTAGCTCCAGATTTCACATGGACTTTTTTCTTTTTTTCTGTAGAGGTTTTGTGGTTAAATGCTGGGGAGAGCCTGGTGTCTTGTCTTTGGACACTCCCCAAGGAGTTCTGATTGCATAAGATCATGTTTTTACTTTCAGAGGAGTGACAGTGATTTATTTTAAAAGGCACTGAGAGATAATTGGTATGCCATCTGGCTAATATAAAAATCTAAGGAGCCTATTGAAAACATACCGAAAGCTTCATAGGTGTAACACATCATTGACTAGGATTGTTTAAAACTAGTCATTGTCCACAATAACATTTTCCCCTCCCCTCAGTAATATGACCCATATTCCGTGCTTCTCTGGGCATGACCCCATAGCCCTCAGGACCAAGGTGCTATATCCTGAGACATAGACATAGCAGGTGCCCAGGAAATGTTTGGGTGTGGTCTTGGCCTATACAGAGGAGGGACTTTTCTCCCCTGTATGTTTTGGATACAAGAAAAGCTCCTCTGCCTCCTGTCCCCACCCCATTCCTACATCCTTCTACTCACACCCACTTATTTTCTTCGATGTCTGAAATTTCACCTAGAGATGATTTCTTTGGTAGTGACCTTTATTAAAATGGAAATTCAAAAGTTTGTGCCCTTGGGAAGTAGATTCAAATTGTCGTGAATACTTTAATATGAATTATTTTACATAACCTGTTTTCTAATCTGTTATGGTTGTGGTTATGCTTGGTCAGCTGGGAGTCTTAGAAGAGTCAAGGGGAAAGGGAAATTGGGAGGGACTCAAGGACAGATTTTATTTTCTTCTTGGTTTTTCCCAGGCCTGGCACTATCTATGCAGCTCTGGACAAATTCAATTTCTTTTTCCACCCCAATGTTTTTGTCACAATGGCCTTGGCCTTTTCTTTCCTATCTGTGCCACCTTTTCATCTAATATTTTCCCATGGTCGATTGTGACGTTGCCCTGGCTAACTTGCTATTTTAAATGAAGCCTGCAATAATTCTGATTAGTTATCATTCAAACCAGCGGTTCTCAAAGCTAAATGATCATCAGTATCAACTGGGGAAGAGGACTGGAGGTTGTGAAAATTGCAGTCTCCGAGGCTTTATCTCAAAGTGGGAACCCAGAACGGGTGATTGCATTGGTGTCAGGACAGTGCTGGTTTGGGGTTTGGAAACCTTTAGGTCAGTGTTGTTTAGAAACATAGCAGTTCTATAGGTAGGCAGTGTCTTTTAAAAATCCACATTCCTGGGCTCTGCCCTCAGAGAGTTGATGTAGTGGGGCTGGAGACTTCTGTTTTGACCAGGTACTTCAGGTGGTGCTAATGCAAGTGGTTCGGGGGCCACATTTTGAGAAACCCCATAGGAGGCCGTACCTCTGCAACTTTGCCTTCAGGGAACATGTTACTACAGGGCAAGTGTAAATATCTTTATAGCACAACTACATTTTATCTAACTCTCAGTCTGAGTCCTCTCTTCCGTTTTAGGCAGCAAGGAGAACTTCTTGTGGGCACTTCTTTCACCAACATTATTCTAAGAAATGGCATGCCATGTCTCTTGTGAGCCTCTGGCATATAGACTGAAGAGATTATTTGGTTCTTGCTTTTTGGGCTTAATGTGGTGGAGAAGAAACAATCCAGGCTTCACTGATTTAGGCCTTGGGATCTTGACTTACAAGTTAGCCCAGGTGCAAAGGTAATTTCTACCTCGGAACATTCTCAGGCTGAATTGAGATTATATGAAAGAGCAGGTGAGCTGTGAAATACCACACAACTTTTTCTTGTTTGTGGTTGATTGAGGGGGCAAAAGTTCAAATAGGAAAAAAAGTAGCAACCCTGAGCATTTCACAAAGAAATAAGAGGTTTTAGGGAAAGGACCCAAATGATTTGTTAATTGAATAGAAGTTGATGGTCTTTACCAAGGTACATGAAAACTCAAATGAACTAAAAGAGGTTGTAAATGTGTGCCATGTAAGCCAGGAGGTAGCTCTATTTCAGTTGCTCTGTCTGTGAGCTTGGAATTGTGTTCTTTGAGTGGCAACTGGAGTTGTTTAGTAGACATGAATGTTGGATTCAACTAATCAGCTCCAGCTTCATACTTCAGAATCTTCTCCAACTTTGTATGTTCTGGTGCCAAGTTTCCATTTTTAACTGATTGTACTTTGAGGAGAAAGATTAATAAATCAAATGAGGGAGAAAAAAATCAGTTCTTGCCAAATCTCCAAACAATAGGTATTGTTGAGCTCCAGAATTGAAGCTCCAAAGCGCTCTGCTTAAGCCCTAGATCTTTGAAAGCAACAATTCTAGATTTTTGTTCTTCATTGATTTTGCTACTTTGCTATTGAAAAACATTTTTATCCACATTTCAAAGCCCAGGTGATCTATTAGCTGAATGCTGCTAATGAAGGAGAACAAAGCAATACTTGGGGATTTGTTTTCCATGAGATGGACAGAGTGGACTATTGAGAAGAAAGTAAGGAAGACTGGTTTATTCTATTAAAAGTAGCTTTTTTTTTCCCCCAGACAGAGTCTCGCTCTGTTGCCCAGGCTAGAGTGCAGTGATGTGATTCCGGCTCACTACAGCCTCCACCTCCCAATTTCATGTGATTCTTGTGCCTCAGCCTCCTGAGTAGCTGAGACTACAGACGTGTGCCACCACACCCAGCTAATTTTTGTATTTTTAGTAGAGATAGGGTTTCACCATGTTGGCCAGGCGGGTCTTGAACTTCCAACTCAGGCCCACCTTGGCCTCCCAGAGTTCTGGGATTACAGATGTGAGACACTGTACCAAGGCAACCAATTTTTTTAATTGCCAGAGGTAACAAAATATTTCAGTAGGTAGAAAGGATTAGAGTCTGTGGGTGGCCTTTGTTTAACTCACTACGAAACTATAAATTAAAGATTTTAAGGGACGAGGACTGGATTCCTTTTGTGGGTTAATTATACACCATTGCCAGTAAAGAATATTTTAAAATGTTAAATTATTTCATATAGTATAAACACTATATTATGATTATATTTATGTATGCAGGTATTTATTTGCTTTATTTTTGTCTACTCATTACATTGTGAATTTCTTAGGGCAGGGTTCAGATCTTTTTCAAATTTTGTGTCCTTTGGAAGCAGTGCTACACAAATTGTGAGTCTCCAAATTGTTTAAAGCATGTCTGAGACAAGAAAATAAAACAGAAATAGGGAGTAAGTATCTTATAACTTTAATAGGAATTTGGCATTGCTGTGACATTTTTACCAAAGTGTCTGTCCACAGCGGTGTGGAAATAAAAAACAAACCGGTCTGTCCTAAACTCTGAGAGTTTGCGAAGCACAGTTCCAATGTCTAATGCAGTGCCTGGATTCAGTAAATAAATGCTGGTTAAATTATTTCAGAGACCAGACCTCTTAGGGAACAAAGTTAATATTTCGATTCAAGTATTTTTGAGTGTCTCTGGGGTACTCTGGCACTGTGGCAATATATCTAGGAAAAGAAATTATAGTTATTTCTACTCATGGAATTAATAACTAATCAAAAAGATCTCAGTGGTGCAAAGGATTACAAAGTGATGTGTGGTGAGATATAGTTGTTTACTAAAACCTCGGAATGAAAAGTAAATGTTTATGAATTAAAGTTAAAGTAGGAACTTGGCACATGTATTAGTCAGGGTTCTCCAAAGAGACAGAATTAATAGAATACATGTGTGTTTGAAGGGGAGTTTAGTAGGAAAATTGACTCACATGATCACAAGGTGAAATCCTACAATAGTCCGTTTGCAAACTGAGGATGGAGGAAGCTAGTTTGAGTCCCAAAACCTCAAAAGTAGGGAAGCCAACAGTGCAGCCTTCAGTCTGTGGCAGAAGGTCTGAGAGCCCCTGGCAAATCACTGGTTTAAGTCCAAGAGTCCAAAAGCTGAAGAACTTAGAGTCTGATGTTCAAGGGCTGGAAGCATCCAGCATAAGAGGAAGATGAAGGCCAACAGGCTAGCAAGTCTGTTCTTTCCACCTTCTTCTGTCTGCTTTATTCTAGCCGCACTGGCAGCTGATTAGATGGTGCCCACCCAGATTGAGGGTGGGTCTGCCTCTCCCGGTCCACTGACTCAAATGTTAATCTCCTTTGCTAACACCCTCACAGACACACCCAGGATCGATACTTTGCATCCTTCGATCAAATTAACACTCAATATTAACCATCATAGCACATGATTGAGAACATGGCACATGGGTGAGCTTGGCTGGGAAGGTACAGAGCTGGGGAAACCTGACTTGGGCAGTGAAGGATGAATAGGAGTTGAAGACGGAAAAGGTATTCCAGGCTTGAATGGGGCTGGGTGGGAATGGTTGGGAACAGGAACAAAGGCTTCATCCTACACTAGAGCGAGAGGATGGTCCCACTCCAGGTTCCCCTAGTCAGAATGGAGCACTGGAGATTTTTCAATATGGAAGAACCAAGAATTGTTCATAAAGTTAATCCAGAAGTTTTATGAAAAGGAACCCCTTCCTTTTCACAAGATCAAGAAAATCTGAGACCAATAGAGTAAACTAAATGGAGGCTGGTTTAGTTTGGGACTGCCTGAAGTAGAAAAAATGCAAAGAGGCATATAGTGGAATCTCTTTTGAGCCAACAACAGGCTCCCAGTCTTGGTGTCCAATGTCCCCTCCAGTGCTGTGAACACTTAGGTCATTGCTAAGATCTTATTAGTTTAGGTAACACAGGACAGTGGAGGCAAAAAGGAGAGTCACCTCTGGCTCTGAGCTTTTAAGATCACATGATATGACAACATTGGTTTCATAAACTGGGAGACATAGTAATCAGAACTTATTTGGGAGAGAATGATGAGGAGTGTTTCATCTTTTAGTTTTCCATGGTAATCTTGAGACAATTCTAGATTATTGCTGCTACTGCTATAGCAGACAGTTGGATCTGATGTGATTTTTCTTCCCTCTCTCCAGGTGTGACGAAGATCCAGTCTCTCTACATGAAGACCAGACTGATTGCTCCAGTCTCAGGTAAAAGCCACCATTGCTTGGTTCATATTTGTAAGAGACAGAAACCATCTAGTTATGGTGGCTTTCCTTTGAATTCTAGTATCTTCTTTGAATTCCAATTATTTGTTCTCATGTCTCATCTCCTCTACTAGATTTTTACCTCTTGACAAATTTTTGTCTTTTCCACTTTTGGATACCACCCTCTTAGCAATCAGGACAGTACCTTACATGTGAGAACACTTGATAAATACCTATTGAACTGAGTATTGATTAGCCTATCTCAATATTCTTATCACACACCCCAAAGGAAGAGGCTCATGTTATTGAGTGTCTGTAGTATTGTCTTTGTCATCAAGGGCTTATAGTATCGTGGCAAAACCTTCACTGCTAATCATTTCTTCTACATTTACTTTGTTCCAATAATTTCATCTACATTTTACTATATGATCTAAACTGAAAAGAAGTTGATATTTCTGTTCTCATCCTGTAGATGGAGAAACTGACACTTAGGAATGATAACTCATGCAAAATAACATAGCACTATGAGGCAGAATTTAGACCCAGTTCTCTCTGACTTTAAAGTCCACTTACTGGATAACAAATATTTGTTGAAGGCCAATTTTGTGTGCCAGGAGCCAGTTAAGATTTGGGATGAAGAAAGACAAACCAATGTTGCTCCTAAGAATTCAGTTTGCTAGAGGAGATAGGCAAAAATATAGATGTGGATGCTACAGTGCATTAAGTACTACTATACTAGAGGTAAATAGTGGATTTACTTAGAAGAATCAAACAGCCCAGAGAGCTTTCTTGGATTGATCCCTGAAGAAAATTATACAAGGCATATGAATTTTTATTTATTATTATTATCATCATCATCATTATTATTTTTGGTGAGGTCCAAGGCTAAGAAAAAGAGGATGCCACCAAGCAAAGGCAGCAGCTTACTGGAAAGCCAATAGAGGGTAGAGAGAATTGTTCGAGTTGCAGAAACAGCAAGTGGTTCAGGATAGTAGGAACCCTGGGAACCTGGTGGAGTGAGGAAGTAAGAGGTAAGATAAAACGTGAAGCTCTAGCGGTAAACAAAGAACAGATTTCCTAGGGTTTGTGTTCCTTGCTAAGGAGTTCAGAATTATCTTGGAGGCATTGGAGAAACCAAAAAGAACTCTCTCTCTCTCTCTCTTTTTTTTTCCTTTGCAAATAACCACATGGCTAAGGCCCTGCCTGAGAATAACAATAGCTTTCATTTATTGGGTTGCAGCCTTGGGTCAGCTTTCTGTGGTAGGCATTTCACAGAGACTGTATTATCGCTGTTAAGCAGATATTACATGTATTTTATGAATGAGGATCATAGAGGTGAAGTGATGTTGCCCAGGCCACACAACTAGTAAGTGGGAGGATCTTTCAGACCCTGACGTTTTTCAGGACACCATGCTTATTCTCAGTCATGATTTATTCCAATAAGTAGTGGCATAAATTACATAACCTGTGCTTTTCTGTTTTGGAGATCCTGAGGAACCAGTAATATGTGAGAAAATATGTTTCTAAATATGACTTTTGTAACCAGGTTTTACATTTGTGTAGTGCAAGAAAGATGCTTTTGGCCCCCTCTCCCCTTTCCTGGCTTTCTAAGTCAAGGAAGTAAACAAAATTACATTTCTAAATTTTGGGTGACTTGAAAACATGATATAAAAGCAAAGTTCAGGTATTATTTTGGGAATGAGTCTATCAAAAAAGTCATTTTAGATTTGGAAAGCTATTTTTTTTTTATTCTTGAGTGTTCTATAATCCTACTCGAATGAGAGCATTTAGGTAACTGTAAAGGCAGTTGTTCTTTTGTTTCTCATGCAGGATCATGGAGTGGATGGGTTTCTAGTGAGAAAAATGTACTTCAAATGAACTAGCGTAGTTTCCAATTCATGGTTTGATATTAATTTCCAAATCTATTAGTGACTTAGAATTTTTTTAATTGTAAATGATCTCACAGCAAGAATATTAACCAGTGTCATTGGCACTGATTTGTTTTTGAGTTACTAACATTGAATGATTATTTTAATTGTTGGGTTCTCCTTTACCAGATAGCACTACGTTTGACCTGGATTCAAGTTTAACTATTTCACACAGTTTTATTTTTATACCTTATCCAATTGCACCCTGGTCATGTTCCAGACCACCTATCTTGATATTTGCTTTGCTCTTTTCCCAAAGACTACATCCTCAGGGAGGATGAGTTCCAGCTCAGTGAACTTAATCTGCCTTTTATTTGTAAAAATGTGTCTTGAATGGTGGGCATTCCTTCTTCGCTGGTCTTGCCTCTTGGCTTTATGTGTCCTTGAGCAGCTAGGAATTGCTTTCCAGGTGACTTTGCAAATACTGTTTTATGGGTGCTTTTGGTAAGGGAGCATGAGGGAGAAACAACACCTGGAGGAAGTGGCCACTCCTCATGCATTTCATGTTCCAGTGACAGTGATTGTGGTAGATTAAGGTTAATGATATTGATTATATAGAGAAGGCCCCTTCTGGTTATGTCTGTGGTATTTGCTTGATACTTAGCAGAATGAAAAATAAAATGCATCTAGATTTAAGTGGGAAGAATGGCTTCAAATAAGAATGTTATCATGTCAGTATTTTCGAGAAAATTGAAACTGGAGGAGGGTAGGGATATTGTACAGAATTTGATTGTTGAACGAACAGAAGTGCCATCCCAGCCCTGAATATATGGAGATAACACCACCCTCTTCCAATCTTCTTCAGAACCAGAACCTGGACATTGGGATGTTTGACTTTGCATTCAGGGCATTGTTCAGAGGAGCTGGTTGGGTAAAATTTGGCCCATGCCTTATATTTTACCCAGGCAACAGGTAGCCTATCAAAAGAGATCCTGTTAAATTTCTAAGTACCTCTGAAAGTTGTAGGGGAATGATTATAAACTGATATTGCCAATGAAGAGGAAGCGTGGTGCCTTGAACCAAGAACATAGGTGTGAGTCTGGAGACCCACATGAGGCCTCTGGGTCTGTGTGGATTAGTCCTTCCATTAGGCATGTGATTTAATCTCTTAGCGTCTTCATCTATAAAGTAGAGATGACGATATCTCACCTGACTATGTCACATTATTGTTGTGAGAGGAAAATATGATATATGTGAAAGTGTCTTAAACCGAAAATTAAAAAAAAAAAATAATGATATGTGTATAGTTACAACTACGCAAAGTACGTATCCATTGACAAAGATCAGAAGGGAAAGTGAAGTGATATAGAGTGATATTCACATTTCTTTTAAGTTCTTGTTCATGCAAAATTGTCTAAGTGTAGGCTAAAAATTTTGCGACGTATCTATCCTATAAATACAGCAGCAATGAATATCTCCAGCCCTCTTTCCTGCAGCAGTTTATTCATCTTTTTTTAAGGTACTTTCTAAATTGGGTCTTTCCTGTTTTAGAGATGAAGACAATAAAGAGAACTACCCCGACACAGGGGCTCTGGTAGAGGAGCACGCGCCACCCTCTTGGGAGCTGCAGCAGCAGAATGTAGAGCAGACTGTGCTGGTGGACAGCGTATTGCGACCCAGCATGGGCAACTTCAAGTCCCGGAAGCCCAAGTCCATCTTCAAAGCCGAGAGCGGGAGGAGCCACGGAGAAAGTCAGGTAGCAGCTCTCTCTCCTCAGGCTTTTGCCTCCTCAGGCCTTTGCCAAGACGGGTGATTCTTAGGCTAGGGCACA
>NW_012103443.1:3083761-3086060 GCF_000951045.1 Mandrillus leucophaeus
GGTTATGAAAGTGAGCCACCATGCCTGGCCTTTCTGATGCTTTTAAAAGAGATTGAATTGATATAATCTACTTTAACTGTTACAAAGTGGTGAATATTTCCAACATTGAGATTTTACTTGTAATGCATGTAACATATTTTTGGGGACATGGAAGTTCCATAAGTGTTAACTTTGCTTTTTTGTTAACATTGCTTTTTTGTTAACATTTAGATGTTAACTTTAAAAATAATGTGCAATAGGTTAATTTTGTAATAACTTTTAAGGCCAGTCCTATTTAGCAAATATGTATCGGGAGATCTTCCTGTTATAACAACTTTGGTTGGGCAGGTTTTTTAACCTTGCAATTTTGTAATTTGCCTTGTGATTTTTATCTTCCTTCTTCCTTGGCATTGCAACCTCTTATTTAGTCAGTTAATTTAGTAGTGAGATGAAAATGCCCTCTGCATTAATGAAGATGTGTTGTGATGATCTTAAACAGTGTAGTCTTGTTGCAGCGATATGAGTGTGAAATACCATTTGAGTTACGATAAACTTGAGATTATTACTGAATGTGCTCCAGCACCTAACTAATTAGGAGAGTCATGCTGGGGAGGGCACAGGTTTCCCAAAGGTTACCCCCAGGTCTGACTGATCCCAGGGATGCTCTGACCTTGAATCTCCTACCAGGGGTCACTTATGACATAGTAAGGTTCAGGGTGACCAGCCATCTCTCCTCAGACTGTCCTCCTTCTTGTCATCCTGTAGTCTGGCCTCACAGAAATTACACAGTTGTCACTTGTAATAAGGTGCTAATGGGGCATGTAATTCCCAACCTGTTGCTCATACACAGGTAGATTTCAGGGGAGAAATGTGCTTGTATAGTCTTTGCTCATAATACAGCATTGGAATCCTGGACTTCAGGTAAAATTCCCACTGGAATTTAAGTGGCCTGTTCTATCTGATACAACGAGCTTCATTCTCAGATGCCTTCCATTCCAAGCAAGACATTTATTGAATAATGGAATTTTCCAATTATATCAAGGTTAAAAGAAGACAGATTATTATTGAATGCATACTAATTATCCTATTGCCGTAAGAATGTAAGGACACTTGGTATGAGTTTCTGAACTCTGGGGATCAGTGAGACTGGGATACGATTTTTAAATGCTTTATTTCAGTTTATATTAGCAGCATCTACTCACTTGTTGTGAATTGCAGATAGTTAAGTATAGAGAGGACTTCTTATATATTCAAAAATAGAACAATACAATAATAATATACTAAATAAATAACTAAAATAAAATTTTCCTTAGTAGTCCATTCAATCTTCTTCTTCTTATTATTATTTGAGACAAAGTCTCCCTCTGTCACTCAGACTGGAATGCAGTGGTGTGATCATAGCTCACTGCAACCTCCACTTCCCAGGCTCAAGGGATCGTCCTGCCTCAACCTCCCAAGTAATGGGGACTACAGGCACGTGCCACCATGACCAACTAACTTTTTTGTATCTTTAGTAGAGACGGGTTTTCACCATGTTGGCCAGGCTGGTCTCAAGTGATCTGCCCTCTTCAGCCTCCCAAAGTACTGAGATTATAGGCATGAGCCACTACATCCAGCCTCAGGCAGTCTTGTGTAATTAATTCTTGTTCCTCTTGATCTTGGGCTAGTGGTATCATGAAGCTGTCTGCTTCTCCACTAAAGTTCTACAAATCCCAACTCAACCCACTGGTGTCATCAGATGCCTGTATCCAAGAGTCTGTCACTTGAAGTGTCAATTGTTTAAAGTGTCTGGTCCTTTACTATGCGGCTTTTGAGATTTATCTTTGCCAAAGACACAAACTGTAGCCTAAAGCTGAATAAAACCTCAGGAAACCACTGGAGGAAAACGAAACCATCTATAGATGACAGAAATAGGAATCGCTGTGGTTAGTTTACTACCGATAATTTTAAAATGTGAAAGGTCTGATGAGAGTTTATAATAAGCATAGCACATAATGTGACATGCAAAAGAAAACAGTAAAATCATTTCACCAAAATTAGAATGTCTTGAAGGATAATGAGTAAGCCAGTTTTCAAAGAAGTCAGGGGATGTTATTTCTGATTTTATAAAAATGAATGAATATAGTTTTTACAGAGAAAAAAAACCTCAAGATATAATACTCTTAAAAGATTCAGCCAGATATGGTGGCTCACGCCTGTAATCCCAGTACTTTGGAAGACCGAGGCAGGTAGATCAGAAAGTCAGGAGTTTGAGACTAGCCTGGCCAACATAGTGAAGCCCCATTTCTATTAAAAATACAAAAATCAGCCTGGCATGGTG
>NW_012103443.1:3087175-3089502 GCF_000951045.1 Mandrillus leucophaeus
GATGAGTTCATGTCCTTTGCAGGGACATGGATGAAGCCAGAAACCATCATTCTCAGCAAACTACCACAAGAACAGAACACCAAACACTGCATGTTCTCACTCATAAGTGGGAATTGAACAATGAGAACACATGGTCATAGGGAGGGGAACATCACACACTGGGGCCTGTTGGGGGGTGGGGGACTAGGGGAGAGATAACATTAGGAGAAATACCTGATATAGGTGATGGGTTGATGGGTGCAGCAAGCCACCAAGGCATGTGTATATCTATGTAACAAAACTGCACATTCTGCACGTGTACCCCAGAACTTAAAGTAAAATAGTAGAAAAATTAAAAACAAAAAACAACAAAACAAAGGTATGGGGCAGATAAAATGACCTAGATGATAACTGTTGAAAGTTTGGCCTAATGCTCCACTTTTCTTACCTTTATTCTGATCCCCAAAGTCAGAATCAGAAGTTCTACTTCTGGAGGATCAGATTCAAATTTTAGTTTGAGCCACTTTCCTTTAATGTTGGCAATGACCACTTATATGAGAATGAACCATGGGTGGGGAGGAGGAATCTGAGATTTTGTGGGTCTTCATGAATGAATGATTCCAGTTTTCTACCAACTTTGAGTGAAAAAATGAAAAGGGGAGAGATTTAGTTATAGTCACTGATGTAACAGAAAACCAGGAACTGGAAGGCAATGCAAGAATGCCCTCAAATAAGGTATTTAGAATAAGGAGAATGTTTATTTGAACTGGAATCAGTTTTCCTTTCTGCTTGTTTATCTCTTTGTTCCTTAGACAATAGGCTTTGCAAAAGAATGCCTTAAATAAGGACCATTTAATGATCTGGCTCCCGGAAAGACAGGTTTTAGGGATGCTATTGCCAGAGTTCATTGAGATAATGAATCCTGAATTTAGGAGATGTTGAGTTGATTGGTGCTAAGCATAAATTCCTGATCAAAGTGGAATCCAGTTTGCCCTTATGTAATATCTAATTAGATAGAAAACACCCTTTCCAAGAAGGAGAACTGATTTAAGGCATAGATTATATGTTGTAATATTTTGTGAAAAATTAACAATGATCCTGTATTGATCACCATGTAAGTCATAAAATTAATCCCTGACAACCAAATTTAGGGAGGATTAGACTTAACTAACAGAACCAACTTCCTGTAATGGACCTCATAACTGTCCAGAGGGCACTCATTTTTAGCAATGGTAGATGCAGTCTTGTCATCCCCACTCCATGCCATCTGGCATCGTGCTATGCACTGTCCTGCTGCCCTCCCCTCTGGTGGCTATTTTAGCAGAAGACAAAAAGTAGGAGGCTATATAGAGCTTTTCTGCAGTGAGCTGTACACTGTGATCATACTGCTAATCCACTTCCTTGGGGAGACCAGCTGTTTGGTCTGGTATATATCAGCATCAGGTTTCTTCCACTTGGCCACGTAGATGTGTTAAGAGACTGAAGAGAAATCTAAGACCGATTGTGAAATCTTCATTTTTATCTTTCTACAGACACAAAGCTCCCTAGACACGCTCAGGCAAAATAACCCAACTATAAAGTATTTACTATATTTCTGGTATTGGAGGGCATAGTTCTTATTCTTACTGTATTACACTCTAAATTAAAATAAGGACAATAGTTAATTCTGGGCCATTTCTCTTCTACCTTCTCCCACAAAAGAACTAAGATTACGTTTTTAATTATGGATGTACTTTATATGCATTTTTTCTTGATGTATTACTGATCCAGTGAGCAACTTCAAACAGTAAAAGCAAGAAAACCAGTACAGTTGATTGACTTTGAGAGCACTGGAAAGCTAAAATAAACCTCAAATAGAATTCCACTGGCTTTTCAGTGAGATGAAGACTTAGGTTCTGAATATGCCTTTGAGGGCTTGCTTCTTGCAGTGTGTCTAAAGCATGAATTCACCGAGATCCTAAAAATTGGTCTTAGTTAGACACTGTTTTGACACATTAGTTGGTGTTGTATTATTTCTCATGCATAATATATATAGCAGCTCCGGTTTATATATTTTACTTCTGTTTTTGATTAGGTATGGGTTTGCTGGGAGATCTGTTACTGGTTAGGAAGAAAAGTGGTCCTCTGGGTTTATCTTCCAAGTTTTCCTTCACTCTTCCAAGATAAAATGGTGAAGATTCAGGGGGACAGGGCTCTGAGAAATGCAGGGTCCTTGAAAGTGAGATTAGCTGAGTCAAATGTTTGGGTTTACTGGTTTCTTGTGGTCTCTCAGATTCTGATTATCCTCTTTGAATTAACAAGCCTGTTGTTAAGGCTTAATGATTAAGCTGATGAAAAATGGTATTTTT
>NW_012103443.1:3090582-3100086 GCF_000951045.1 Mandrillus leucophaeus
GAAAAAAAAAAAAAAAGAAAAATAAGTAGTTTATAGAGTGTTTTATAGACTCATTTGGCTGGCACAAACATGAAAACCTCCTTAATTGCATATTTCATGAATTGGCTTAGGCTGAACTCTGCTGCAATAACAAATAACCTAAATCTTTAGTGATATAAATCAACAAAAGTGCATTTCTCACACATGGTACATAACCATCATTGGTCACCAGTAGGTGTCTGTTCACCTCAGTCAACTAAAGACTCAGGTAAACGAAACAGTTGCAGTCTTGACTGTTGCAGGTTTCCAAGTCAGAGAGCAAGATTTCTTGAGGGTCCTGCACCAACTGTTACAAGCTCCAGGCCTGAAGTAACACACAGCATTTCCATTCTCTACGAATTGGCCAGAACTGGTCATGTGCTTTGCCCTAATCGTAACCCCATAACTCAATGGACCAGGAAGTACAATTCTACAATATGTCCTAAGGGGGAGAATGAAATACTGGACAATAGCACTAATGACTTCCACATCTCCTACTCAAAATAGCACATAATCCAAAGCAAGATGAAGTTAATTGGTCTTTTTTCTTTTCTAGCTCCTCAT
Source organism: Mandrillus leucophaeus (assembly GCF_000951045.1). NCBI lineage: Eukaryota > Metazoa > Chordata > Mammalia > Primates > Cercopithecidae > Mandrillus > Mandrillus leucophaeus. Next base: position 3,091,165 of record NW_012103443.1, read on the forward strand.
AGTACTGAAGTACTGATGTTATTAATGTCAAAGACTAAAAGAAGAAAAATAATATTAATTAGATTAATTAAGTATCACCAAAGGATATACATGCTATTATATTATTGTTTTGAACAGGAACTAAAGTTTTGTAGAAGCATCCCTTCAGTGAAACACTTGCTTCATTATGATAGGGAGCAAAGAAGTAGGTCTAGAATTGATTTCTTCTTCACTGCCAAATGAAACTTCAAGCTCATTAATTTTGCTATTTTATTTAGGAATAATCGTGGTCTTGCTCTCGCTAGAAGATTGGAGTGACTTTGGGTTATGCCAACTGAACCTGTGGTGCCATGATTTAGAGACATTTTTAAATGTGATTCAAAAATACTTTCTAAAGAAAGGGGATTTAACAATCTGGATATTGTCAGATATGGGAGCTGGGTTTCTGCACACACATACATATGCAAATACACATCCTCGTGTTCTTTGTGATATTTATCCAAGAGCAGGGTGTTCTTTAGGCAAAGAAAACAGCTTATCAAGGACTTAGCCTGTTTTGGAGCTTAGAAGTAAAGCTGTTTGGAAAGTCTGGAGAGCAGAAACAAAATGAACTGACATTTCGGGTAACTAAGAATTGCCCATCTTAACTTTATTAAACATGGTTAAATAACACTCAGGAACTGAGACATAACATATTAACCTCAAGTCTGCAATTTTGGGCCCCATAGTTTTCAAGAGGTGTAGTTGCCAGATAAAATGTGGGATGCCCAGTTAAATTTGAATTTCAGATAAACAACAAAGAATAGTTTTAGATGAAGTATGTCCCAAATATTGCATGGGGTATACTTATGTAAATTACTTACTAAACATAAATTCATTATCTATCTGAAATTCAAATTTAACTGGGCATCCTGTGTTTTTAGCTGCTAACTCTGGGTGACCCTATCAAAAATGAATGGCATGAACATTTAATCAAACGCACCTTCTCCTCCTAAGGTAGAAATAACCAGTTGTATTCATGTGGTCTGAGAGCTGCCAGGATTTTTTTTTGTTTCGTTTTGTTTTGTTCTTTTTTAGTTCAAACTTTAAAGGATAGTTAAAGTCAGCATAGGAAAGGAAGTTAGCAGACTAAGTCTAGGAGGTTTGTTGTACTATTTATTTTATCTTTAGTGTTCAAACAGCATGAAACATCCTGGAAAAAGCTGCTCACTCTCTTGGGATAATAAAGCCTTGAAAATTTGATAGATGTTCTCAAAAAGTTTGAAAATCTGCCCTCAAAGTCTGCACACCACCTTCCCATAGGATACTGCTTGCCATGAGCAGAGGCTGTCATCAAGTTAATAGGAAGGCCGACTTTCATGAGCCAGCTTCTGTGTTAAAATGATCAAAAGTGACATTGCTCCTGGCACAAACAGACAGAACAATGGTGCCATGTTTTGAGCATTAATCCTGTTGGAGATAAGCAGCCAGCCAGAACATTGTGGCTTTGAAAACTGCTGCTCTAGACTGAGGATACTGTCACAGGTGAGGATAAGTTAACTATTTTAAGAGTCATTTTATTATGTAGATACCTCCAGGCACAGGTAACTGATATGCTTGAGTTATGAAGGAACTTTGCCTTCCCACCTAACAAAGCTCATCGTGTTTTGTTATTAATCTTTTTTATTTTAGCTGAAGCCCCTATACCTCTACTGCTTAATCAGTTGTGGCCACAATTAGGGGATTTCCTTCTTCCTTTCTTTTTTTTTTTTGAGACGGAATTTTGCTCTTGTTGCCCAGGCCGAAGTGCAATGGTGTGATCTCGGCTCACCACAACCACTGCCTCCCGGATTCAAGTGATTCTCCTGCCTCAGCCTCCTGCATAGCTGGGATTACAGGCATGCGCCACCACACCCAGCTAAATTTTTGTATTTTTAGTAGAGACGGGTTTTCTCCATCTTGGTCAGGCTAGTCTCCAACGCCTGACCTCAGGTGATCCACCCACCTTGGCCTCCTAAAGTGCTGGGATTACAGGCGTGAGCCACTGCGCCTGGCCGAAGATTTCTTACAGGAACAAAGATGTTCAGCACTGCCTCTTTTGTTCTTTAACATGCTGAGCTACAATATTATGATTGCTTGGCTTGGTAAAGTTGCTGTGTGCCAGGGAAATTTCCAATAGGAAAGGTCATTCTGGTGTTAGACTTTTAGGTTTTTCAGCTGTAGCTAACATGAAATAACCAAAGGGAGACCGTGAAGGTTTAAAGGTAAGTCGATTTGCCAGTGTGGTAGGGGCAGCAGCTGGCGTTTAGTGTGTTTAAATCCAGGAAACACTGACCTTACTAAAGGTGTGACCTACCAGTTTTAAAAATCACCAGGAGAGGCCGGGCGCGGTGGCTCAAGCCTGTAATCCCAGCACTTTGGGAGGCCGAGATGGGCAGATCCCGAGGTCAGGAGATCGAGACCATCCTGGCTAACACGGTGAAACCCTGTCTCTACTAAAAAATACAAAAAAAAAAAAACTAAAAAACTAGCTGGGCGAGGTGGCAGGCGCCTGTAGTCGCAGCTACTCGGGAGGCTGAGGCAGGAGAATGGCGTAAACCCGGGAGGCGGAGCTTGCAGTGAGCTGAGATCCGGCCACTGCACTCCAGCCTGGGTGACAGAGCCAGACTCCGTCTCAAAAAAAACCAAAAAAACAAAAAAACCAAAAAAAACACCAGGAGAAAATCAGTGAATGTTGTGCTTATGGGTCCATAGGAGGGCATTATGCCCTCCCACCTCTTCCCTCTGTCAGGTTTTTCCTCCCCGTTGCTTACTGTCTTCTCAGCTGTATTGAAACTGACATTTGATTTAGGAACCCAGAGCCCAGATATTGCTCTCTCTGAAAGACAAAAGGATGAAACAAAAGTCTAAACTAGTTTAAATATTAGATTGGTGCAAAAGTAATTGCGGTTTTTGCCTTTGAAAAGAAATGGCAAAAACCGCAATTACTTTTGCACCAGTCTAATATTAAATAGGCAAATACTAAAGGTTTAAGGCTATTTGCATTTACATTTTATTTATTTTTTTTTCACTGGTTACCTATAAAGACTTTGACAGCTGTGACCTTTTCTACTTGATGTGAAGCATCAAGATGAAAATAGAGAAAAAAGTACAAAACCCTATTATATATCTCTGAGTACCCCACTCCCACCTCATGCTGAAAAACAGAATAGGGACTCAGTAGTTTGTTCTTGATGTAATGGAGAGTCTGAAGGAACAAGGGTCTGGATATTAGAGCCATATGCCAGGCAGAAATCTGGTGAACTACACTCTAGCCCATGCAGCCTTGCTGTCTCCGGGATTTGGGGGTGAGTGAGGAGCCCAGGCAAACAGTCCACCAAGAGGTAATCAGCTCTATGCTGAGATAGGGATGGGCTCAAGGTAGACATCAGGATGAGGGAGAAGCAGGGAGCTGGCACTAGAGGAGACAGGATTATAAATCTCTGGGCAATGGAGATAATATTCTAACTCAGAAAATAATAAAAGTTTTTGCAGACTCTTTTTTTAAAAAAGTTTTTTTTTAAATCAGAAAATTTAGTAACTTCAATAATTCTTGAGCATTGCTTTATTTTGCTATAATTGAAATGTTCATTATTTGGTTAAAATTTCAGTAACGACACACCTAGGGTTTATTACAGTATCTGATTGCAAGGCCATACCTGTGAACACATTTTGTTGTTGACTAAGATACTTTTGAAGTTGGTTTATTTTGGCTTTCTCTTACTTACTTGTGAACTGATTGCTAAATGTGATTTGTCTCAGAGCCTTTTAGTGTTGTGTTCTTTAGAAGGAAATGTTTCCATTGCAAACAAGACTAAACAGCCTATCTTCAACACACACACACATAAAATAATCCTTTGCCTCCTTATTTTGGAATGGATGATTTTAATCAGTCACCTTTTTTAGCTTTAGCTATGTTGGGACCTCTATTATATTTTGAAAACAACCTGCCCTATGCACACTGAGCTGGCCTTTCCTTTCGCTTCTCAGACTATCAATTTCACTAGCAATCGCTTTTGGGGCAAAACCATCAGTCAGTTTTGCTCAATTTGCCAAATTAGGTTCGATAACGTGGTGTTTCATCAGTGATGCTGGGTTGAGTGCGCCTAAGGGGGCCTTTGTTTTCCCTCTTGTAAGTTGAGGGGAGTAAAGACATGAGTGACAGTGGAATTCAAGAGCTGCCACCTAATTTATCATCCCCGTACTGTAGGATGTGGAAAGGATGGGATGATGGAAGCTAGACAGGAAGTTTGTAGGGGCTGGAATGTAAGGATCTTGGATTCCACCCTAATTAGTTTTCTTATTCTGGTACTTTGCAAACATTTTTCTATATCTATGTTCTAACAGGTGAGGAGACTGAACTTTTGCCGTGAGAGGGAATTTCTTTGAAATCTCCCTATAGGAAATACTTTCCCTCTTGATATGTTGAGGGGAGTAGTGGGTCGAGTAGTGTCCGCCTTCAAATTCATGTCAACTTGGAACCTCAGAATGTTGTGACAATGTGACCTTAAATGGAAATAGGATCTTTGCAGATATAATTAATGTAAGAATTCAGATGAGATCATCTTGAGTATTTAGGGTGAGCCCTAAAGCCAACACCTGGTGTCCTTACAAGAAGAGGAGCAGGCACAGAGAGACATGCAGGGAATAAGGCCATGTAAGGATGGAGGCAGAGGCTGGAGTGATGCTGCCAGAAGCCAAGGAGTGCCAGGAGCCACCTGGAGCTGGAAAGGCAAGGAGGGATTTTTCCCCTGGAGCCTTTGAAGAGAGCATGGCCCTGCTGAAACCTTGATTTTGGACTTCTGGCCTCCACAACTGTGAGAGAATAAAGTTCTGCTATTTTGAAGACAACAAAGTGTGGTAATATGTCACTGTAACTCTAGGAAACTAATACAAGAAGGGGCTTCCTGAAGTTAGAGTGGGCTGGCTCCTTGCTGCTCCAGGGGAACTGGCAGGAACTGATGGGATTCTGTTCCAGGAGTATGTGAGGCACTAAGTAGACTCGCAGGGCAGAGACATATGGGCATAGAGCACTATGACTGGGATCCAGTGACTACACATTGGTATGGAGGGGGGACTTCTACCTTGGGGAAGCTGAGGCAGGTTGATGACTAGTCATTTAGGTTTAGTAGTTGTATCAAAGATGGAGAATTAGCACAATGTGGCTGGTAACCAGGTAGAACAGATGATCTTATGGCCTGGCTTTCTCAAAGTCATAAATGTAGTTGACAGTTTGTACAGGATGTTAGTTTTATTATCAACTTTGGCACAGTTAGATGGCAAGATGCAGAGTTTATTGACTATCAGTCTGGATTTTGAACCAATAAAATGATTCAGGACTCTCTTTCTTCATTCCTTTAACAACCAACATTGGAGGGTGCCTCTGCTTGAGAGGCCATGGACCTCTGTAGTTGTGGACGCAAAGAGAGAAGGGCCCTGGTGTTTGGGTTTGTTATCTGTCCTGGGGAAACAGTGAGAGGAACAGACAGTGGAGTCTTTAGCATGCACTGGTAAGAGCACTGCCTCTGTTGTCATTATTTTCATTCTTGAATTCCAGTGAGGCACCTAAGGTTAACCATCTGAAAAATGAGGGATAATACGACCCACCTATAAGGTTGTTTGAAAGATTAAACGAGATAATCCAATGAGGAGACTCATTGGATTCCATCCTAATGAGTTTTCTTATTCTGGTGCTTTGCAAACGTTTTTCTATTTCTAAGTTCTAACAGCTGAGGAGACTGAACTTTTACCATAAGAGGGAGTTTCTTTGAAATCTCCCTATAGAGGATATTTGTCATTCTGTTTTGGCTGCCAAGCATCTGAACTCTGTTCTTGTGCTTGGAGAATTTCCCATTGGAGGGAGAAAAGCAGAATACTTTATTCACTATAAAAGCTGAAAAGGCCACTATTTGTTTTTCCAGCCTCCCTTTCAGCTAGCACATGGACACAACTGGGGTGATACAAGTCAGAAGTACACACCCTAATCTTGGTTTGAGATGAGAAGCCCAGAAGTCAGCTCTAGGAGTGGAAGTGAATGCAGCAAGAAATGAGATCTGAGCTGTGAGCAGTGGTCATAGTGGTGGTTCCCATTGTTGAGTGCATGGTGTGAACATTGCATGCTGCAGAATTGACCTCTTTTCATCCATCCTAAGATTCACATATTTTCAACACTTTAATATCACTGAAGTCAGGATGCTCCTTATAATCAATGTTGTATAGAAACTGATAAGCAGCATTATCATTATTTTTTTCTTAAAAAAAATGATCTTAGCATCAGTGTCATTGAAGATTTAGAATGCTTAGGGTGGCAGAAGAGTCCATGTTGGATTATTTTTGAGCACAATTTTACTGTGCTCTTGGCCTAGTAGTCCCTTGTCTGGTTTTCCAACCATTTAAGTTATTCTGTAAGCTTCCTAATAAATTCATCCTTTGGTTAAGTTATTTAGAGTTTGTTTCTGTTGTTTGAAGCTAAGAACCCTGACTGGTATATGCTTGTCATCTTAAGAAGTCTTGAGCATGCTGTAGTTTATTAAAATATCTGCTTTGATTCAAAAAAGCTTTTCTCTCTAAATCGTCACTTAAGTTTGATGTCCCAGGATACTATGAGTTATGCTAATAACTCATTCAAAATTATTTATTGAGTCTCTCCATGTGAGATTACAGAGAATGGGTCCGATGAGAGAGTGACCTTCATGGAGCTTTCATTGCATTGTGTATCCGGTGGGCTTGCATCCCCCTACAGAGCATCCTGCCATTCCTATCCTCTGTGGACTTGGCCCCAGGTTAAGAAGCACAATGCAGGCCGTAGAAAGCTGATAGACACTTGAATTTAGGGAAGTGATATTATTGCATCTGTTGTTAGGGACTGGTCCTTTCTTCGGTTATTCTCAACATCATTCACCTGGTGAAATCTTGTCTGTCTCCAGGGATTTCCTGCATCTTGAAGCTATATGGAAATTAGTTTGAGGAGTAGCGCTGGTAGGGGGTGGGGTAGCCTTTGGGTTAGAGACATGGGATATCTATTGACCAAGCTGCAGATGCCTTTGAGTTCAATGTTCTAGGTATTAAGCTTTTCCTTTATTCCAGATATATGCTAGGTATCCAAATTAAAGACTTCCTCAAAGTGAATGGTGCTAAAAGTAATATTTGGGTCTCATAGGTCCTTAGGTTTTTCCAAAGTCCACATAAAAACTTGCCATGTGTTACCTTTACGTAGAATATTCAATTCAGTCCGAATGTATTGTCTGATCTTATTGCATAGAAGGAAGCATCCTTTCTAAAGGGAGATCACCTCTGGGGGAATATATTCTACTTGTGGCTGAAGAGTCTGATAAAATAGTTAAAGAGATAAACAGCTCTAATGACTGTTAGTTGAGAAATGAGACATAGAAGCTATTTGAGCAGCCTTTGATAAAATGAAAGTTGGTTGCTGTAGAGTTGGTCCTGCTTTATGCTAACATTGTAGCTGGAGACTTTTTAAGAGGAGCTAATATTTTGCACTTTTGTGGAACCTGATTCCCCAAATCTAGCACCTTGGGTATTACTGAGGGTATACTGGAGTGTTACTGTTTACCTAATATTAAAGTCTTGACATCTTTGAATTACCATTAAAATGCAAGTCAATCCTAGGCGTTCACAGGATACCACTATTTTCAAAATATTTCTTCTCTTTAGATATCTTAGAATAATTTTCTTGTCAGGATTTGCTTTATTATAGTTGTTAATTTATTTCTAGTTTGAGATATCACTGTACATAATATTCCGTTTCTTCCTTATTTTTATCCCAGTTTTTAAAAGTTTCTTAAATTGGTTTGCATGAAAGTGAAATCCATGTCAGCATTTCTGGTTTCTGAGACAATACTGTTTTCCTTCCTCATTCCCCCGCCATCTCTTGACTCTCTCAAAAGAAAAAAAAAAAAAACAAAAAACAAAAAACCAAACAAACAAAATAAAGAACCATGCATTCATTGTAAGATGGGAGAGCTCTGACGTTTCCACAATGTCTTTAAAAGGGGAATGTTGGAATGACATGATTCTCCTTTGTTAACTGTTCCACATTTTGTGAGAACAGTTGGACTTGCTCTAAAATTCTCAATGACTCGTTCAGCAGAAGGAAAGGCAGAGATGTCCCTTGTTGATACAAGAATATAAGGAGAGCCTAGTGTTGAAAGCCGTGGCATTAGTGCAATAGCTTTAGTAGCTGAAGTAATATTTGTGATAGTAATTTTGGATTTTTCTCATGACTGCTTTGGAAATAGAAGAATAATTTGATTCTTGCTAAACTAAATAAAACAAGGGAGCTTGCAAAATGAAACATTGAGGGATATTTGAAAGCAAAGAATAACAGACACAGTTTAATAATTTCAGAAAATAACATGGTAGAGATTCTGTATCAACAGGCTGTTTGCCTTCTCAGCCCCCCAAAAAGGAATAAAAGGTAGGCTTTTCCCAGGAAGGTAGTGCTGTCTTTTAAGTAAGAGGTTTTTTATTTTTTTATTATTTTTTGGGACGGAGTCTTGCTCTGTCACCCAGGCTGGAGTGCAGTGGCATGATTTCAGCTCACTGCAACCTCCCTCTCACAGGTTCAGGTGATTCTTCTGCCTCAGCCTCCTGAGTAGCTGGGACTACAGGCATGTGCCACCATGCCCAGCTGATTTTTTTGTATTTTTAGTAGAGACAGGGTTTCACTGTGTTGGCCAGCTGGTCTCAAACTCCTGACCTCAGGTGATCCACACACCTTGGTCTCTCAAAGTACAAGTAAGAGGCATTTAAGGGATCTTAAACCTCAACTCAGAAGGAGATGATTTAAATTATACATATTTTCTTAATTCATATTAAAATCACAGAAATTAAAGCCTCGCATGGTAATGTATGCCTGTAGTCCTGGCTGTTTTGGAGGCTGAGGCGGGAGGATCACTTGAGCCC
>NW_012103443.1:3102206-3103470 GCF_000951045.1 Mandrillus leucophaeus
TATAGAGGATATTTGTCATTCTGTTTTGGCTGCCAAGCATCTGAACTCTGTTCTTGTGCTTGGAGAATTTCCCATTGGAGGGAGAAAAGCAGAATGCTTTATTCACTGTAATACATAGTACATAGTAAAAGCTCAATAAATGTTAGAATGTTAGCTATTAGTATGGTTATTGTATCCTAATACATTATGACAATAGTGAGAGTGAAAATGAAAAGTTCGGGCTGGGCACGATGTCTCATGCCTGTAATCCCAGCACTTTGGGAGGCTGAGGTGGGTGGATTACCTGAGGTCAGGAATTGAAGACCAGACTGGCCAATGTGGTGAAACCCCATCTCTACTAAAAATACAAAAATTAGCCAGGCATAGTGGCAGGTGCCTGTAATCCCACCTACTCGGGAGACCAAGGCAGGATAATTGCTTGGTGGAGGAGGTTGAGGTTGCAATGAGCGGAGATCATACCATTGCACTCCAGCCCTGGTGACAAGAGTGAAACTCCATCTCAAAAAAAAAAAAGAAAAGAAAAGAAAAGAAAGAAAATGAAAAGTTCCTGTCCTCTCCGGAAAAGACTGATTGTTCTGTGGCCACAGTGACCAGTAACCATCAGAATTTGTTTTGTACCTGTTTAACTGGGTCAATAACAACTTGCTTTGGCAATCATTTGTGCTTCTGTGAGCTAGCCAGTCACTTGCTTCTGAAAGCTAGCCAACAACACACACAGTTGTAAAGCCAGACAATTGGCAACAGCTAAACTCTAGTGCACATGCCCAGGCAAGTCAGCCAGTCAGCAACATTCTCACTCCAGCTTTACTTATGCAGCTAAAGGTCAGCTAATGCCTAAACATTCCAGCTTCTGGAAGTCTGCTAGGGCCTGCAATCTAAGGGTCTCCAAGCCCTAGAGAAGATCAGCTCTCTCTGCTTTGTTCAGGGAGAATGCCTCTGAAAGTGCAGTTCTTCCTGGCTTTAGCAAGCAATGAATTCAGTTTTTTGTTCAGATATTGGGTAGGAACCTCTTTCTTCAATGATAGAATTACATGTAAAGTGCTAAAAGATCACAAAAAAGAGGGCTATATGGAAAAGTTCACACAAGAGATGATTCTTGGCCCAAGTTGTAAAATGGGAGTTATTTAAGTAGAGAAAATTCCAGGAGGAGGGAGGTTTTCTAAGCTGAGGGAACACACTGTGAGTGAAGACATGAGTGATAGTGGAACTCAAGAGCTGCCACCTAATTTGTCATCCGTGAACCGTAGGATGTGGAAAGGATGGG
>NW_012103443.1:3107430-3135130 GCF_000951045.1 Mandrillus leucophaeus
CTTGACAAAGGGGCTTTCTTATCATACCTCTGCTCTGTGCATAGGACTAAGTTCTAGTAGAAAGGCTTAAGCTTGTGGTGCCATATTTATAGGTGCTGACTCACTGCTCCAGTTGTTCCATTTAACCATGATTTTTGATTCCTTGGTTTGAAAATTGTATTCCTTTATTAAAGTTTAACACAAGTAGAACATAAGGAACAGTGGCACCTATTTTAAAGAACATCATTTATAACATCTCAAGACAGAAGTCATACTATTGAGTGTACTTTTAGTAATATTTAATGTTTCTTTTGTTGTCTTACCCTGGTTTTCCTTATGGAGTTAAAATTCGTTAGCATTTTGTTGCAATATGAAACAAGTGGGTCACGCAATGAGCTTCCTTCTTGAAGATTCCATGACAACCCACTCTGCATTTTCTTCCTATTTCTCTTTCTTGGTCTTCTCTGCAGTATCCTTTCCATCTGCCTGTCCCTTGAATGTTTTAAAATTAAATATTCTCATTTTAATTTGTAAAAGCAACACACACTCATTAAACAATTCAAGCAATTAAGTCACTTATCAATTATATCCCACATAAAAAACTATAACTGCACAGTAATAATACACACGCACACACACATACACAAACATATTGATCTACCCCTCCACCTCTCTATGGGTTCTTACTATATATACGTTATTTTGCAGCTTGAGTTTTGATGTAAAAATATACCATCAGTGCTGTAAATATTGGCATTCCTCAGGGTTTTCTCCCAAGTTTTTTCCTCCATCTCTGCCTACTCTGAATTGTGTTACCTGACGTGTGGTTTTGGTCACCCTCCTGATCATTCTCAAATATGTATTGCCAGCCCTAGTCTGTCTCTAAGATTCCAGCTCCTCTATTTATCATTGCCTACTTAGATGCTGCATGGGTTCCTCATACCCAAATCTCCCTGAATACTGTTTCTCTTCCTGTGTCCACTTGAGGGAGCAGCAATAGATTTCACCTCATTTTCCCACATTGAGATTTGCCATCACCATCTGTCCTTCTTTTTCATTCAACCACATTCTGTCAATCACCAGGCCTATTTTTTCTGTCTTTTTAATATCTTTTTAGCTAATTTGTTATTCTCCATACTGCCTACCACCTCTGTCATCCAAGTGACAGTCATCTCTTGCTTGGGATGCTCTAACTTTCTAACTATCCTTCTTTCTTTGATTCCTCCTCTTCACCTTCTAATCCATTTGCCACACAAGCCCAAGGTGATTTCTTCCAGTGCAAATCTGAACATGCCTTACTTATAATATTCAGTGGCTTGCCATTGCCAATAGAATAAAGCCCAAACTCTTCAAGACTAGTAGTCTTCATACTTAGAGGTTTCACATGATCTGGCTTCTGCCTGTGCTTCGCCTGCCTAGTTGTTCACCATCCCCACCTTTGACTCTCACTCTAAACGTAGGCACTCATCCAGAGTTCCTTGAACATTCCATGCTCTCACTTACACATGTTTGCCTTGATACATTCTGCCTCCCCCTCATGCTATTTCTTCCAGTTGATGTTGATTTATCTTTTAGGCTACTTCAGTGATACTTCTCCCAAGAGCTAGGCTTGGTGTCATTCCTATATATTCTCAAAGCATCTCATACTTCGTCCTTATCCTATTGTAGCATTGATCATACTATACTGCAATTGCCTGTTTATAGTTTGTGTCTTGCCACCTCTTGCATCCCCCACCACCATTGCCACTACTAACTTGACTGTGAGCTCCCTGAGGGCAGGAAGTAGGAAGAGCACAAAATGTAACCCCTGAGAGGGACCAAATATTTGATGAATGAATGTCATCAGAACCAAGATCCCATAAAGCTGCAGAGATGACCAGTTTCTGAATCTTAGGAGTTACAATGGTCAAGTCTAGTGCCGTGAGGGAGTGAAGCAATGTCATCATAATCAGAAACGATTTGCCTTTTGCTTTCCTTCATGCTTTATGCTGTTTGGAGCCTTCTGTAGTCTTAGCAATGTGTTGTAATTGGAGAGTTGGAGACCTGTGCAAGGCCTAACTCCTCAGTGGAGCAGGAAGAGAAATGCAAGGATTCCTAGAGAGGGGAAGCTAGATTTTGGTTAGCTGATTGTCAAAATACTCAAGGCAGCTATCTCACGTCTCACAACTGGTAAATCCTGCCTCCCTGCCTTGAATCTCAAGCTCATTAGAGAGAAGACTAGGTTTTTATGAATCTCCCTCACTTCAGAGTCCCTGTGTCCTTTAACCCACATGCTAGGGAGGAGAAAAAACAAGTACTACTGAAAACCCGCCTCATGCCTCATGACTGTTTTCTACTCTTTTGTATACTCCATTGATTTTACACTTGAATACCACCCACCCCAGCTGTTACATTTTAACTGTGACTATATTCACACTGACTTGCATGGGATACTTCTCAGTTCTATAGTAAGTACATATAGTAACATATAATGGAAAGAACTCTGGATTTGGGTTTAGGAGATTGGGGTTAGGAACTGGGTGCTCTAGCTCAGTCATATGATCTGGTGTGGTCCTATTTTATATAATTTTGAAGTATTGAATATAAAGTATTAAATCACCTTTAAGGCAAACAACTTGAATTAATGAAATTCCTCCTAAATTGATCAAGAACTGTATAATATCAAAGCTGTTTGGACCTATTGGATTATAAGCTGTATTGATTTTATTGAAATATTTCTACATTAGCTGATGAATGGAAATACCCAATAACTGCTGTCATGAGAATATAGTCTTAAAATACACAAATGTCAGTCAGACTTTGCAAAGTCTTCAGAAAGGCACCTCATGTATAAAAGGCAATCTTTCTGGCCTACGTAAGTCATCTGCCTTTTCTTCACTTCATTTTTCTCACTGGGGAAAACTGGGGGACTAAAACCTACTTCCCAGTAAATGAGAAAATGTACATAGAAGGTGCCTAGTTTAGTACCTGGTACAGAGCAAGCACTCAGCGAATGTTATCAGATTTGGAAAGTATATATGATAGACAGCATAATTGAATGTCTGTTTTCTACTAGAAATTCTTACAACAAAGCAGTAAACTGGGTAATATATATTGCAGCTTAAAAAATTAGAATCAGGCCGGGCGCAGTTGCTCATGACTGTAATCCCACTTCAGAGGCCGAAGCAGGTGGATCACCTGAGGTCAGAAATTTGAGACCAGCCGCCAACCTGGTGAAAACTCATCTCTACTAAAAATACAAAAATTAGCTGGGCATGGTGGCAGGTGCCTGTAATCCCAGCTACTTGGGAGGCCGAGGCAGGAGAATCACTTCAATTTGGGAGGCAGAGGTTGCAGTGAGTCGAGATCATGCCATTGTGCTCTAGCCTGGGTGACAGAGAGAGATTCTGTCTCCAAAAAAAAAAAAAAGGAAAAAGAAAGAAAAAAATAGAATCAGAGGACATCTTACTTCATGGATACGTGTGGATTTTGAGCCTATGACTGCCTTTTCCCATGATTTATTTTATTTCTTTGTTGAAATAATGAGTAAGATGGCCAGAAATAAGTTTTAAAAATAGATCTGAAGAAACTGTTCTCTTAGTTCCCTAGTTCTTAAAAGGGCCAGAAAATTTTAAATAATAGAGACACATTTTTGAAAGGACATTTAAGTCAACTCATACATGACCTCTTTACCCTACTTATGACATGAATGTAATAGTCCAATAGTTTCTTTTATCAGGGTATAAACGTCTTTAAAATTCTCCAATTATTCAGAAGGACATCAAGTCACTGTCACAGACATGTGAAGGTTAAGAAAAAAGGTACTCTTGGGTGATGTAGGATAGGGTAGATTTACACTTTCTCTTGTTCACCTTAAAAACTGAAAATATAAGATTTTCCAAACTATAGTGCTATCAGATATATTAATTATGTCTTAATTGGAGCTTTGGGGAAGTCCTTGCTCTCGTAAATATAAGACATTATTAACAATAGAGTGATTAGGCTACAGAACCATTTAATTTAACAATTAATCCACAGTTGAAGAAAATAAAGTTTTATCAATTTGGGGACAGAGTGAACATAGAGAAAACCTCAAGTATGAGAAGATGAAGATTTGGTATTTCGATTGACCACATCTTGGAGGAAAGATTTACAGGATGTATACATCCTTGAGGCCCAAAGTTACCTTTCTGACTTTCAGACAGAGAAGATGGACAAGATCTGGATTAGAATGGAAAATTGTTCTGTTTTGTTTTTCTTTATGGCCATGGATTTGTACAAATGGAGGAATTTGGAAGGACCTGAAGCAATGGCCTTGCCATTTGATCAAAACTAGATGATCCCAAGTCCTACAAGAGTCAGCTGAACTCACTAAAATTGCAACAAGAACAAAATATCATATTTCCCTGTTCTGGTTTAGAGGCAGCTAATTTTTCCTTAAGTAAGTTTGGGTTTTGAGCCTCTTGAGTTAATAGCTTTCCTTTTGCTATCATGCACACTCTGCTAGCCTCAGCACCTGGATCAGATAAATAGCCTAAATAATGTTTGTTTCATGGACTGCTTTCTTATGAACTATCTCAGAATGTAGTCAATTTGATGGTCCCTGCATTTGGCAGAGAACCAACAAATCACCCCACTGAGGTGGACTTGGGACATACTAGGAGTGAGGCGGAGGGTAGATGAAGACGGCTGGGAACAGGAAAATATGTGGGATGCCTTTCCTTCCAGGTGCCCATCTGGGCTACACTTGGCCAGATGGCAGGAAGACCAAGCATGGGACAGAGGATTTTGGCTTCTTCCCTCATTCCCCTTGGTCAGCTTGGATCTGACCATTTGACAGACACATTAACACAGAAGTAAAAAGTTAGAATCTGCTCTTATCCTTTAGTCTGTGTCAAACAGTAGATTTTAAAGTTCTTTAGGGCAAGAGTGTCTTATTCACTTCTCTATAACCCTCTGAACTATCAAAATGCTTGGTATATAGTAGTGATTTTTTTAGGTAAAAATATATCTTAGTTATTTCAGAATACATACCCTCCTTTAATGTTCTAGAATTTTTGAGCTGAATGTTACAGTGGATTCTAAACAGAGTGATGAAGGTTAAATGGGCAAAGGTAATCAAATGTGTTCTTTATTTCCTTTCTTGATGTTGTCACCTTTTTGGGGAGTGGGGGATGGGGACAAACTGTTAACTCTCAATCTTTTACAAATATGTTATTTACTCTAAGGACTTTCTTTGGCAGCCCTAGTTAACGTTCACCAGATGGTGGAGTCCAACTGGAACAGAGAAACGGGCTTACCAAGGAAGTAAGCCTTGGCCTCTCATGAATCTGGCTAAATCTCTTATAGAGGCAGATACATTTGATTGAGTACTACTATTCTTGTTTTGTACTCTTTCCTTTATAACTTTATGAATAAATGACAGCTGGCAGCACAAGACCTTTGAAAGCTACTGTTCTATTAATTCAATAAGATGATATCCCCATTTCTTCTGTCTTCTTTCTTTAAGGGAAAACATGAAATTATGTTTTAAAGCTGGTGCAACTAAGACTTGGGTTTTCCTCGCCTGTTCCCTGTGAGGTACTTGTGTCAGGACTTCTTGTGTCGTTACATGCCAGGCTGTCCTGGGGATGCTCTGTAGTTCCTTAATGCCAATGCACACATCTGTTCAGAATTTCACCTTTCTCATTTTTGAACATTTCTTAAAATTGATGGATGCATTTAATGTGACATTTTTTTCCCCTAAAAGACTGTTATGTAATCAGACCAATGATGGCTTATAATTGATGGTATCTTAGAATAGAGAAAAGGTAATGTGTTTTAGTTATCTATTGTTGCATAACAAATAACCACAAAACTTAAAATAGCAATAATCATATATTATCTTTCATGGCTTCTGTGGGTCAGGAACTCACCTAGGGCACACTAGGGAGGTCTGTGTCTGCTTCAGGCTGTCTGGGGTATCAGCTGGAAGACTTAAAGCCTAGAAATTAGAAGCATCTGAAGGTTCATTGATTCCCATGTGAACTTTGCTGGGGCTATTGGCCCACAAGTGGTCATTCTATAAGGAGATAATGGAGTGGAAGGAACTGAACTAAAAATCTTTATTCCTTTTCTTATGAGTGAAATATTTTCCAAAATCATAAGGATCTCTGGAAGGAAGAATAAATTCGGCATTTTCTAAGAAAGGTTGCACTTGGGTTTCTGATCTGAGCGGAGCTTGTAGATCCGAACTTTGAAACACGATCTAACTTTTGGCAGTGGGAAGGGCAGCCTGTTATGACAATCACACATACGTGTCATATCAGAGCCTGTTCCATCCATCAGCATTCAGGATGATTTGTACCAGACTTCTTATTTAGTCTTCCCCAATTCTCCCTACCATCTTGAGGTTTGAAATTCTTGGTGGGGAAAAGAAACATAGGTAACAGTGACACTCTTTTCCCCATTTGAATCAGGAACTTGATAGTCATCTGTATCCAAATACTCCTTATCTTTCCATTTTAGAGAAGAGTTCTTCTCTTGCAATCCTTTGAGATTTCTGATCTAAGCATATTAAAGAGACACTTTCTCTAAAGTTCCTGTTATTCAGATCTAAGATGCATCCTAGATCCAAGGGAATCCAACAGTGTTTGGCCTCTGTAACCCTTCTCAACTTTTGAAGGTTCAAATAGTTAGATAAAATACTATTTTTGAAAAAAATAAAATCAAACACTACTCTTTCCTAAAAGGATAAAGTTTTAATAAAATGGACATTTTTGGTTTAAACCTTTTAGAGTTCAGAGGGGCCATTTCTTAAGGCCTACATCAATTGAGGTTTCTAACTATAATGTTTAAAGTAATATTGCTATTAGTATAGAAATGTGAAATAAGCATTCCACCACAAAAATAGGTTTTCTTTTGCTGAACTCATTTGGGTTAATTCTGCAAGGATTACCTGAGCACTAGGTTCAGAATATTGAGCTTTAAGAAAATGTTTGTAAAAGCAATATTGTTATCAGTAGTAGTTCATATCTGCTCTGTGCCTCCAATTGGCAGGCACTTGTGGAATTCATGGTATTATCCTCATTTTACAGAAGAGGAAACTGAGCCCAGATAACTTATGTAATTTGGCCAAGGTCATACACTGAGCAAGTAGCAAGCAGAACTCTGTCTCACATGAAAACGATTGTGTGGAGGAATTTGACCAGTATTTGGGTAGCTATAGAATTTTTCTCAAGCAACTACTAAGTCGAGGGGACTGGTGTATACTAATGGAAACTTTTCATGTGGAGTGTCTTCTTACCTGAAGCTGGAGGCTTCAAAGAATTAAAGAGAGGATCTTGATAGGGCTAATGCTTTCCTTTCCCACAACTCTGCATGACTGTTCCTACTTTACCCCTTTCATATGAAGGCATTCATATGATTTTGTTGTAGAGGCTTGTGATGATGACTTCTTGGCAAAAAGCCTCACCATGTTGTTCTAGTGTGCTGGAAACATGATTTCTAAGACACCTGACACATTGACACTTGTACTGACTTCAACCCACACCCTTAATAGAGGAGCTGGGTCTCTATTGTGACCATAATATATTGCACCAGAAGACCCAAATGCACTGCATTGCTTGAATAATTTGCCTGTATGATGGTACCCATCTGGAGCTACTGAATTTCTCACAGATTTTTGTTTTAGTATCTCATTTATTAGGTTAAAGAAGGACTGTTTTATTCTAAAGAAAGTTTTTCAGTTAGAGATTTGACATGGCTCAAAGATGATAATAGTGGAACTGTTGGACATATATAAACCTTTCATTTTTGGTATGTATGCATGTCTTTGTATTGAATCCAGATTAGTTTTAGTTTTGGTGTGTTTATTCTGTAGAGTGTTTAGCACTCTGAAGTTTTTCTAAATTAATGAGCAATTGCATCATGGGTAACCCACACTGTGGTTTCTTTAGATGCAGTGTAGCCAATGGCAATAGTCTGTGTGTATGAGGGGGTATGTATGAGTGTGTGTATGATAGTGTGTGGCAGGATGAGGGAAGAGATATCAAGGACTCTTGAGATCTGGAATTTATAAAAATGATTTGTTCTTTAGTTTTCAGATTAACTTAAATTTTTCTCTTATTATAGAAATAATGTTTATTGTAGAAAACTTAGAAAATACATATGGGCTCCCAAAAATAAATAAACATGACATCTCAGAGTTAGTCACAGTTAAGATTTTGGTTCAACTTATTCCAATCTCATGTGTGTGTGTGTGTGGGGGGGTGTGTGTGTGTGTGTTACTATGTGTGAACATTCATATATATGTTTATTCTTGCATAAATAAGCCTGTACTATAAATACTCTTCTATGGATTATCTTTTCAGATGTATCCATTCATTCAATATTCTTCCATGACATCATTTTTAATATCTTTACAATTCTTATTGTACGGCTATGCCATATCTTTTGGACATTAGATTTATTATTATTATTTTCTTTATTCTGTTTTCTTGCAGCAACTGACTGATAGAAGCTTTAAAAATTTTGGACCTCTGAATTGGCTCCCTTCCCACACCACAATCAGCAGACTGTGTTATGCATTGCTGCTTCCCTGCCCTGAGACCCACTTCCGGCATAATAATGCTATGGAACTCATTGCTGTTGACAGCTCATCTACTTTTGCTGTTTCTTCTTGCAGGAGACAGAGCATGTGGTATCCAGCCAGTCAGAGGGTCAGGTGAGAGCAGGAACACCAGCTCATGAGAGTCCACAAAGCAATGCCTTCAGGTGCCAAGAAACAGTGCAACTTCAACCAAGGTGGGCCCTTTGTTGTCAGAAGCTATTCTGTGCTTGTGATTCCTTTCTCAGAAATGCCAACTGTGTGCTTGCCAACCCCACACAAGAGGCGAGGCTTTCTGACTTTTGTTGGCATTCCTTATAGTCAGAAAAGCTGCTTAAAGGGGCCTAGAAGGAGAATCGCTGAGTGAGTTTAAGATAAATGTAAATGACCTACTTTCTCTGGCTTCCATTTGAAAGTAATCTGCCTTAAGTCTCGGGGGGAAGTGGAGACAGGTCCAGCCCTTGGAGAGAAATGCTGATTTCATCCTTTCTTATTCTTTATTCTATGCTAGAGGGAGTTAGGTTTTCCTTTGTGATAGTGATAAATTTGTGATGACCATGTAGGCACCACACCAACTGATTTTTACATAGTCTCTCATTTAGCCTTCTCTACTTTCTCATAAAGCTGTGTACTCATAGTCTGAAAGATATTAAGGCACTTGCCTAATGTTGCACAAGTGAAAAAGACTGAGCCAGAATTTGAACCCACAAATGTCTGATTGCAGCACGGCAGGTGCAGATTCTGTGCTGACCCAAGTGTCTTCCAGTGACCTTAGCCCTGACATAGCTCCAGGATGGCCTCTCTAGCCTGCTAGACCTGCTGGAGACAGCCCTGGATCCAGAGCAAGGATGTGGGTGGAAATCAGCCTGCAGAAAGGTTGGCATGACATTCTGATGGGAGCCTGGCATTGCAGCTGTCTATGGAAAGTCTCTTCTGGAAATAAACAGAAGAAAGAATTCAACCACTAGTTGTGTCAGCTGTCTTTGTAGGATCTTGTGTACAGTGTAATCATAGCCCTCTCTCAGTGGAAAGGGAGGGCTGTGTTTCTGAGCCTGACCTTTAGAAT
The DNA here is from genome assembly GCF_000951045.1 of Mandrillus leucophaeus. Classification (NCBI taxonomy): domain Eukaryota; kingdom Metazoa; phylum Chordata; class Mammalia; order Primates; family Cercopithecidae; genus Mandrillus; species Mandrillus leucophaeus. The sequence goes on from NW_012103443.1 coordinate 3,117,042, forward strand.
TGTTTTTCTAAGGCAGCACAGTCTAAATCAACAACTGCAGAGAAGATTGGCTATGCTATGCAGTTGTACTTTTAAATATCCAATATACCAGATTTAAAGGTTGGAGGGGACCTCAAAGATAAGGTGCTTCCCTATCCTGGTGGATTCATGGCCATCTTTTATAACCCTCTTCACAAGCTGACTTCTTTTATGTGTTTATTGTTACCTGACCTCAGGTAATACCTGTTGGATTCAGCCTTGTAATTTCTCCACTAATCAAGACATTCTGCCTCCTATTTGAGGTATTATTGTAAGAAAGCTGTTTTTTGGCTACTGGAATCAATTTAGTCAGTGACCCACCAGCCTGATGACTGTCTCCCTCAGCAAGAAAAAAGTCAACTATTATTCCCATGTATATTTCAAAATAGTATAAAAGCAAAACAACGCAAATAAAAACCCAAACAAAGTCATTCATGCTTGTGTATGGAATGTATGGTGGTCCTGTAGGGGTAGATACTTAACGGAGACCAACAGGGGAAAATGATATTAGCAATTAACCTTCTCAAAGATGCTAGATGTTCAGTGAACTTAAAGCCATTGTGTATCCCATTTTGTATTTCTCTTCCTCTGCCCCTTAGCAAACCTTCATAGGATCCTAAATATCTTGTCTTTTTCTCCTGCCCGTCTCCCATCTTTCATGTCCCACTTTCACAGAATTGAGCTTTCTGACCTAGCAACATTCCAGACTGTTCTGTGCACCACTGTCAGCAATCGCAGGATCTGGTGCTAAGTCACATATCAGGAGTGCTGTGAGGGTCGTTATGTCTAGTGCTGTTAGCTAAGTAACCTTTAAACTACAATTATTTATCACAACCATGGTGACATCACCAAGGGACATTCTAATGGAACTTTAAAAAAATCCATCTCAGAATATTACAGGGATTGTGAAATTTGATGAACTGGTGAAATGAGATCCGAGACTAAAAACAACTTTTAATCAGGTAGCTCACATTCCTGATAACATTCCTCTTCTGTTTTAAGCCAGCATCTGGCCAGGTTTGGGTATACCATGCCAAATAGAATCTTGATAGAGACATGATACTGTAATGGGACACTCCAGACCTAGGTCTGGTTCAGAGTGAAGGAATAAGACAGGCTAAGTCTCAGCAGGTGTAAAATGCCATCTTCTTTGGGGCAGTGGGTTGGGGGAGAATGCTATTAACATAATGAACACTGTGAGAAAAGGAAGAAAGATCTCTCTGTAGCAAGAAGCCACCTTACTCCTTGGGGTCACACATCATTTGGGTGAGACTCAAAGGAGTAGTCAGTCTTCAGAAAATGAGTCCATCTTCGTGGAGGTGAGATATTGGAGTGGATTGAGGTCATGAGGTGGGCATTGATCTTTCCACGAATGCCAAATAGTTTCATACCTACAGCTCTCAGAGTTCTCATGTTGTATATTGGGCTCTTTTGAGCACCAGGATCCTTTATGTATTTATGAGGATGAGATTCAGGAAGGTCTATGAACGTGTTTGCCCAAGTCTCTGTGTATATATACCTTATTATTGCTACTGTAATAACTGATCATGGCTTTAAACACAAATTTATTATCTCATAGTTCTGTAGGATAGAAGTTCAACATATGTCTCCCTGGGCAAACAATAAAAATAAAAAGGTGTTGGCAGGGCTCCATTCCTTTCTAAAGGCTCTAGGGAAGAATCTATCAATTTCCATGCCTTTTCCAGTTTCCAGAGGCTGCCCACATTCCCTGGCTTATTGTCCCTTCCTCCATTTGCAAGCCACCAACATTGCATTTCTCCAATCATTCTTCCGTAGTCACATCTCCCTCTGATCATGGCTGGGAAACATTTTTTGATTTTAAGGATTCATGTGAATAGGTTGGGCTCACTCAGATCTCAAGGTCCTTAATTACATTTTCACAGTCCTTTCTGTCACATAAGGTAAGATGGCAGAGGAGGGACAAGGATGAAGACATGGACATCTTTGGGGAGCTATTATTCTGTCCACTACATGTATGTTTATTTTTTTCTAGTGAAAATCTCTAAAACATTTATCAGACTCTCATATGGCACATATAACCCCAGAAAATATTTAGAACCCCTGTCCTAATGTCTTTCTACCTCCAAGTTTGAAAACACATGACTCCAGGGAAGATCCAGAACGGTTAAATGAAGGTTAGCCTAAAGCTGCCTCATTACATATTTTAAGTTCAGCCTAAAGGTTTTTCTGTACATCGTGAACTATAATCTAAATGGAGTTGTATACAGACTGTAGCCTACTCTTGCACCAATCACCAAGTTGTGGCCAAAGGTGGCCAGCTGTTCAAATAAGGTAAACGCCGAATTGTAATGAATCCAGCTGTTTCTGCACCTCACTTCTGTTTTCTATACGTCACTTTCCTTTTTCTGTCCATAACTCTTCTTCCACCATGTGACTGCGCTGGAATCTCTGAGCCTACTCTGGCTGGGAAGGCTGCCTGATTCGTGAATTGCTCTTTGCTCAATTAAACTCTTTTAGATTTAATTCAGCTAAAGTTTTTCTTTTAACAGAACCCTTGTCCTAATGTCTTTCTACTTCCAAGCTGGCTTGTTCTGATTTCCCTTAACAGAGCCAGTCTCAGATACAGTTAAAGCCACTTCCATCTTCTTTCACTGCACCCTTCCTCCCGTTTGCCATGCCCTGCCCTTCCCTATATTATAGTCCTTGGCCTTAAAGTGCCATACATTAGAGGACTCAAATTTGGTGTCCTACAGGTGTATCTGGTGTGGAGACATATTTGGCTTGTACAAAATTAAACTATTTTGAATCAACGTTTTAAAATCAAAAGTTTTTACAGATTTTTGGCTTTCTTTGGAAGAATCTGAAAGTAGGATAACCCAGGGCCTACATTCCTCCAAGGTAACAACTAGCTGGAGCTGAGGAGTAGCTTTCGATTTTTTTCACAATTCCTACCCAGCTCTCCTCGTTTATTTATGCTCTTTGCTGAGCTTCTATAGGCATTTGATTTATAATGCCTGCTTCAATAATTTTCTTCCTGGCAACTGCTGCTCCTGGGGACTCTGTAGCTCCCCAGAGCGAAGTCCTCCTGCAAGAAAATGTCTTATCATATGGTGATGACTGATATTGTCTTAATGCCATCTTTTCCCCAGATGACATGTTTTCATTTGAATATGGGCTTTCAGAGCACGAGTGGAAGGGCTGGGTTATTATACTACTCTGGCATACTCCTCAATACCTGGTATTTTCAAAACATGTAAAATTAAAGAACTGTGGTTAGTTAGAGCTGGAAGAAACCTTAGTAATCATTTAATACAACTCTCATTTTCTTCTTTGACACCCAGTGAGGCCGTGATTTTCTCAAGTTCTCTCTCCCCTTGATAATAGAACCAAGATTAGTACCATCAATCTGTATTGAGTTACCATTTAATGAATATGCATTAGTTTGACTGATTTTTAGAGCTAAAGCCAGTACCACTCCTATAAACCCTCAGATATGACAAAGGGAAATTTATGAATGTAAGAGAATATTAATGCAGTTGGGGATTTCTTACTAAGCTAAGAAAATTTACTTTTGAGAATGATTAACTCACTTATATTTAAAATATTGTATTAAAATTTATGACGGCATTAAACCTTTAATGTTGTTAAAGACCTTGTCTGTATAAACAGGAGCTATTCTGTAGCATTGTCTTACTGTTAATTAGGTTGGTGGTTACATTGTGAGCTCCAGTTCATTATTGGCCTCTTCATCCGGATTCCCACATTAGAGGAGGTTGAAGATCCTTAGCAAGGATAATGGCCTTGGATGGCCTCCACTATTTTTTGACATTCCAGATGAAAGAGAAAGCTGGGGGCTTTGTTGCTTTATAGAAAGAGGAAGTTTTGTTGGCAACAACTTTTCTATGGGGGATAAATCCTTTCATCTTTTGTGTTTGAGATAGATAATGTGTGTGTGTGTGTGTGTGTGTGTGTGTGTGTGCGTGTGTGTGTTTGAATAGCTAATTGTTTCTTATTTGAATGTTTTTCATAGAAGTGAGCAGGGTCTTAATGAGTTCTGCTAAACAGAGAAAGAATGAGTAAGAGAATGAGCACTGAGATTTTTCATATTAATAATACAAAAGACATATCTCCCTTCTTGAACTGTACCTGATCTCTGCATATTTCTAGGATGTTCTTCTCCTCCCTCATTAGCGTCCTCCTATGATTTTGTTTTGTTTCTTTTTAAAAGGAGAGCAGGGATGAGGTAGAGATAAAAAAAATAGCTTGTCTTCACAGTGCTTTGAGACTCCCTAGTATACAGTTGGATAATGAGTGAGTATTGACCTAGCTCACGTTGACTATCCCACATAGAAAGGGAGCCAGATAGGAGGGCTCTCCTTCATTGCCGACACATACTGCCTCCTTCTGTGGACACAGAAACAACCTGGTGGAAGGAAAGAACTTTCAAACGAAGAGATCCAGGGTCTTATCTCACATCTATCAGGTGACCATGGTCATTTCACTCAAATTCCTGGGCCCCCTCCTCTAATATAAGGAATTTGGGTCAAATGATTTCTAGAGCTTCTTCTGGCTCAAACATTGAAAATGCTCAACACTCTAGATGTTTAAAAGATTAGACATGGGAAGACTTTAGCTTAAGAATACAAGCTCCTGAAGATGCAGATGAAAATAATTCCCCCTCCCCTGCTGTAGAGCACAAAAGTCCCACACCCAGTCCGTAAACTGCTGGTTGAAAAAAGAGCCCACACTTGATTATTTTGGAAATGAAATCCTTCTTTTTTGTTGTTTTTTAAAGGAGACTACCCTTGGTCATTTGATAAATTGTTAGCACCTTCACTAATAATTTGGCCTAAGGATAAAAGGGAAACTTAGAGACATTCTCTCATTCAAAATGCTACTACTACCACTGCTACTAATAATAAAATAAGTGAAACATTGGAAAATATAGAAAATCGCAAGGATGTAAAAATGACTTGTTATCTTACCTCCCAGATACAACTGCTATTACCATTGGAGTGCACATTCTTACATTGTCGCTATTGTTTTAATGTTGTCATAAAGAGAAATTGTGTATGAAAGGGGCTTCTGGATGCACTGGGCTTTAAATCTGCTAGAAGCACTATTTACTTCAAGCACGCCCTAGAGTAGAAAGTTAGGCAAGAATGCATTATGATTGTACAATAATCATGTATAGCAGTGTGCTTTTCTACAGAAGACCAGTAAGATGAGTAATAGAGTAGTAGGTTAATTATCACGAGATTGGTGAGTTCATTTATGGCTAAATTGAACAATTTAATTTTCCATAACAAATATTCTAACATACAATTTCTCTAAGAAACATGTTTACAAGCTTTGGTATCATTATAGCCCTTTGTTAGAAATGATATTTCAAGGAAACCAAACAGGAAACTTTGTCCTTAACATCTGAACATCTTGGAAAGTTTCTTGGCTTAACATAAAATAGATTTAAGAGAAATTTCAATAATGATTATAGGAGACAGAGAATGTATAAATTTAAACCTAATTTAGAACTTTGGCCAGCTGGTTAAGTGTTCAGTATGCCTGAGGCCACTAGAATGGGGCTAATCTTTAACTTACTCTTCATCTTCCCAATGAAGCCATGGCTACTCCCATATTTCTGTTATAGTTATTTGTCAATGAGGTTATTCTTTTTTAAGCTTTACATTAAGTACTACAGACACACACACACACGTTATGTATAGTGACATACACATACACACAGAGCTCCTACTCAACCCTCCGTATGTTTTTTTTCTTATATTCTTATTGCTAGATTAAAACATTTTTAGGATTAGAGAGATAGATAGATGTATATATATACACACACATATATTTATCTAAGAATATATTATATATAATTACATTGCTTTATGTTACATTATAATATACATTGTTATATATTACATTATGTTATACATAATTATATTACATTGCTATGTAACTTGTTTATCCTGCTTAATATTATATTTTCCATATCATAAAATACACTATAACGTATGTAATGGCTGTAAAATATAGTCATGTACCACATAATAACATTTCAGTTAACAGTGGACGTGTATAATAGTAGTCCTGTAAGATTAAAATACCATATTTTTACTATACCTTTGTGTGTTTAGATATGCAAATACCGCTGTATTACAGTTGCCTACAGTCTTCAGTACAGTAACATGCTCTAGAGGTTTGCAGCCTAGAAACATTAGGCTATACCATATAGCCTAGGTGTGTAGTAGGCTATACCATCTAGGTTTCTGTAAGTATACTCTGTGATGTTTGCACGACAATGAAATAGCCTAAGGATGCATTTCTCAAAATATATCCCCATCACTAAGGGATACATGACTCTATTTCCTTTTACGGATATACCATCATTTATTTAATGAAATCCAAAGTATTTGATATTGCAGTTACTTATAGGATTTATATTTGTATTTATTGCTGTAGTAAACATCTTAAAAACAGTATCTTTATGTGTATCCATTATAGTTTTCTTGGTTTGTGCTTAAAAGTCAAAGTTGTCTAGGCATAGGATTTGGAGTAGCTAACTGAAATGAAACTTAAGATATAAATTTTTAGCCAGGCACACTGAGATTACAGTTCATGCTTGTAATCTCAGTACTTTGGCAGGCTGAGGCGGGCAGATCACTTGAGGTCAGGAGTTTGAGACCAGCCTGGCCAACGTGGTGAAACCCCATCTGTACTAAAAATAAAATACAAAAGTTACCTGGGCATGGCGGCACACACCTGTAATCCCAGCTACTTGGGAGACTGAGGCATGAGAACCACTGGAACCTGGGAGGCAGAGGTTGCAGTGAGCTGAGATCAGACCACTGCACTCCAGCCTGGATGACAGAGCAAGACTTTGTCTCAGAAAAAAAAAAAAAGAAAAAAGATATACAATTTTCAGTTATCCGATCATGGAAGAAGATAGGGATATAATAGACAACTAGTAACTTTGAGAGATAAAAGATAAAAGTCATGTGGGTGAATTTCTGTATGTGTTGGAATCATAGGATGGTGGCTCTGGGTGGAATGTTGGAGACAATCCAGTTTAATCGCTTCCCCCTTCCTTGTGTAGATATTTCTGTTTCAACCGCTAGCCTTCATGGTTTTCTAGTTCACATTGTGCTAAGGGCAAAGTGCTTCTGGCTTTAACATTCCCAGAGGACATTTGAAAGTCATGTGGGGGATGGGAAAATTCTTTGTTGTGTGGGATGCCTCATTCATGTCAGGGACTCTGACACCTTTGGCTCTAGCCCACAGAATGCCAGTAGATAACTCCAGCTTCAGTAATAATCACAAATAGCCCCCAGATTTTCTATGTGGCCCCTAGGGGACATACCATCACCCTGTAAAAACACAAAAACAAAAAAATCCCACTAAATTTCATGATAGATACATTATCTAAAATCATGTTTTATGTGAGTCTTTATTAACATGGGGACATGATCTATTTATAGGTGGAAGAAAGCAATTACATAACAGTATCACAAGATGTTCCTATTTTTGCTTAATATATAATTATTTACAGAAACATATACTAGAAAGACATAAATCCATATTTTAGTGGTGGTAATTTTGGGGGGAGATGAATTACAGGTGATTAAAAAGATATTTTTTGTGCTTTTACTTTCCAAGTTCCCCCACTAGCGTTCCCCTACTAAGTTTGTAATTGGCAGAAAGTGATAAGTTTATGTTATTTGCAAGACAAATAATAGTACCTACTATTTCTCTGGCTTTATTTATTTAATAATGATTGAATCTTACTTTGGGACAGACATGACTATTAGGAGAATATTAGGAGACAACAGATTTATTTTTTATTTTCGTTAACTGGGAAAACTTAAAATGAATTTTCAGTGACACTTGTGGCCTTTGTGGTTTAGGTCACTTGGGATCAGAAACCAAATACTACAGATGATTTTATAGGTTTAAATAATGTTTAAAACCATAATTTGTATCATAGGTGCCTCTTTTCTTCAGCGTTTGCCTCAGTAGAAAGTCTCTTCTTATACTGTTGAGCAGCATGCCAAGCCTCTCAGGGGTTCAGTAGCACAGAATTCTTACCAAGAGCACTCCAATGACCCTGCAGATGCAGGGACAAGGGAAATATCAAGATCCGTTGAAGTGGGGGTGAAGTCCAAGGGGAGAAAGATTGAGAAGGGGTAGATGCGGGAATAAGCGAGCTGTCGAAGTCTTCTTAGTGCCTTAAGTTTAGCACCAACACAAGAAAACAGTTTTGGCCAAACCTAGACTATTGAATAAATCGAAAAACACATAAGAGAGCCCCTGGGAAGGGCCTAGGAAATATGCAAGATACTATAGTGTAAAGAGGAAAGGCCTTGGCAGTATGCAGACCTGGATGCTAGTTCCAGCTTTGCTGCCTCCTTGGACAGATTCCCTAACCTCTCTGGGCTTGGATTTCTTCAGATGTGTGATGAAGATGAAAATATCTACTTCCCAGAGCTACTGTTGCAAGGATTAAATGAGACACTGCATGTTCAGCTTCATTCAGGGTCTGTCCCACAGCAGGGGCTCAGAAGATTAATGTTGTGGCTCCGTAAGAGAGGAGATCCTTCCTCCATGAAGGGTTTTGCTTAGCTCCATGGTACTGATCTATGGCTTGCCAACACATCCATCTTGCTGCTAGTGTTCTCTCTTCTCTCCTCCATTTATCTAAATTTTAATCTCATCTCAGAGCCCAGCTCACTCCCAGATTTTCATGCACCTTCTCCTTTCTCAATAGCCCATGTTGATCTCTGTAGTTAGAACATGATCAATGTAACTAGATACATGGGTACTATTGTTCAAAGAGTTTGGTTTATCTCTTCAAATAGGATATATGTCTATTTTCTGTAATTCTTTTGAATGTGCAGTTTTCAGCACAGTGCTGAACTCATAGGTTCAGTAGTTTAGTAAAGTTTCTGCTTATTAATTCTTAGGTAGGCAATTCCATGGAATTCTGGTTTGCCCTCCATAATATCATGCCTCTCTTGGCCATATTTCATTGTGGTCCTTTATATACCTGGCCCTTCACAAGCTCTAGTTTGCTTTTGTGTACACTGGCTGTGCTTCTTGTGCTTCCATATCCATCCTTTACAGAGCCCAGATTACCTTTATAGATCTGTTTTTCTGCACATCTTTAAGCTAGACCTTAGCTTCTCTCTAGTTGAACCAAAAACTATGCATCCCTTGGACCAGTTGGTTTCCCAATTCAATCTCAACTGAATTGCCAGTTGAGATTCCAGTGATTTGGACTCTCTTGCTCAACTTGGACATGTGATTCAGACAATTTCAAAAAGGTTTTTAAAGGGATTGTACATGGCAAAGTGCTCCTAGTTGACCATGAATAGTCGTGGTTGGAAAAGTGGGGATCAAGAAAGTGGTCCTTTTCAATGTGTAATTACTGCCAACCTTGCTGATCTTGCTCGTGTGAAACAAAGGAGACCCAGGCTATTGCATGACAAGCAGTTGTTTCTTGGTAATGTGGTTGGTATTCTCTGCAAACGATGGAAACTAACTGTGTTTGATTCAGGCAAAGAAAGGGATCTAAATTAAGGCTATTGGTTAGCTTAAAAAATTGAACTAAGGGCAAATATGCTTTGGGAAGGGTAAGAACCAGGCCTGGTCCATGGATTTCTGGATTCACGATGACAGGAACATGTTACTCTGAGGTGTTATCACTGGATGATCCCATGCTAATATAACAGCTTTTCATTCCTGCTCAAGGAATTGACTTCAGGGAGAAGGAACTAACTGGCCTAGTTCAGGCCATATGTTTACCCTTGCTTGTAGAATTGTGGAGAGCTGGTTTCCCAAGGGAAAGGGAGGTTGATGTCAGAAGAAGTGGATTGGAGATGAAAAATGCTGAACAGATGAATTCAATATAGTGTTGGGTGACTTGGGGGCATGGGAAGAACCTGGAGCTGTTGGAGGAAGAGAACTAAGAACCAATTTTACAGGTCAGAAAGGCTTGGTGTGGCTTGCCAAACTTAAGTGAGTCAAAGGCATGGAGAGACCAGGGCTCCTCCAACTTGCCTCCCTGATCATTAACTCACCCTTGCCCCTCAGACCCACACTGATTCAGGTTCTTTTCATCTTGTGCTAAGTCGCATCAGCAAAGACAATTAAAGCTGGAGTGTACTGAACTACAGAGAAAATGTGCCAGATGATGTCAGAAAGGTTGGTGGTGGACACACGACATGGGGCCTGGTAGCCTGCGTGTTGATTCTTGGATTTTGTCTAAGTCTAGAGGAAAACCACTGGAGTTTATAAACAGGAGTGACAGACTCAGATTTACATAAAAAGACCACTCTGGGTACTGTGTGTTGTATACTGTACTGTGTGTTGTACGCAGGGGTACATCTTGGAAGCTAGCATATCATCCCTGTGGGAGGTGCTGGTGACAATGAAGATGGAGGGAAGATGACAGGTGGAGGATACAGACTCGTGACTCTTTCCTTTTGGGAGAGAAAGAAAATCTTGAATAGGGAACAGGCAGCATTTAGGCTTGATTAATATTAATGCCTACTCAAATCCCCTGTGTCTTGAAAAATATTCTTCTGTTCCAAGAGCTAACCTGATTGATACTTTAAAAGTTAAAGTGTTGCAAGTCTGAGTATCAGTTGTAATATCAGAGGAGCCAGTGTGATACGTAGTTACAAATATTCGTCAGCTATTCACCTGTCATTTAAATTCCGTGCCCTCCCCCAATGTGGCCCGTCACTTGTGATACTCTGTGCCCTTCACTTCATCGGTCCCTGATCTAAATCTTCATTCGTGTGATTAGGTTTTTCTCTTTCCCCCAACTGTAAGCTCCAAAAGACAGAGATTGTGTCTACTTTGTTACCACTTTCTTACTTGAGGTTCCTCTTGAAGGTGGATTCTGATAGATAGGAGGACCTGGGTACAGGAAGGTGGCCCCAGGAAATAGGAACTAGGGAAGGAGGAAGAGCCCACAACAGGTGTGCAACTTGGTAGGTTGTCACTCTGAGCAAGTGGGGTCTCTCTGAGGAACTGTGTAGACAGTATCTCAGACTTATCCCTCTGAAAGTTGAGGGGGGCTCTGCAGCATTTATTCACACCCCCACTTCTCTTCTGGCTGCGGGCTGCTCCCTGGGGAGTTAAATCTGCCACACATGCAGGCTGGGGAAATTAGCCCTGCCTGGCAAAAAGCCTTGAAGCAGAAGAATGAAGAAACTTGGCAGATGCTTGAGGTGGGATAAGGGGAGCAGGCAGAAGTGTCCTCGGAGCTGAAGTATTGGTTATAACCACTCTGTCTCCTGGGCTGAGCACTGCCTGGCACATGGAGCAGGTGTCTGATCATTATTTACTGTGTATATGGAATGAATGAGGTGATGCAAGCAAAGTGCCTTGTAGCCTGCTCAGCAAACCACATGCTGCTATAATTATTACTCCTAATAATGTCTTATTAGGGCCTCTGCTCTCACTCATTCACCAGGAAAAAACCTGCTGGATCCTATGTCCTCAGTATTCCATCCAAAATGTGTTCTTTATGGTTCACAGTGCCTTTTAAAACACACCCATGTCTACTTTACCTCCACTCTGCCAATTCTGAAGCTGGCCCTGTGCACCTGACTCACTGCTCACCCATTCTCTGGGCATTGGCTGCTTCCAGTCTCTGTTCCAGCTCACCAAAGTGAGAAGTGGTACCTTTTCCACCACAGCTGGGTTGCCCCGTATTTGAAATTTTTCATCGTGTTTTGAGGGGCTCGGCCTTTCCCTCTTTGGGAATGTGTTCCCTGGGGGACCAGGCCAGAAACACCATGTCACTCCTATACTCAAAGAAGTTCCTCCCTTGTGCCGTTTAGCCACTAGTGTCCTCCCAGGCTGTTGCACTTGGACTTTTAGGATAGTGTTCCCCAGTTAGGAATCCCCTAGAGTGCTTGTTAACTATATGCCGTCATCCTACTTTTCTGGAAATTCTGATTCAGTAGGTTTGGGTTGTGGCCCAGGAATCTCTGTTTTAATAATACTGGCTGATTCTAATCTTCAGAGAAGTACAAGGTGGGAGGTGGTGGTTGGGGGAGTTGGCTTCTGGGAGGGTATACTGTTGGGGATCAGTGTTCTGTTTCTAGCTGCAGCATCCTTGGGAGTTCATTGGCCTGGACAAGTGGATACATGGGTTAGGAAGTCAGTTTCTGAACATCCATGGACTTCTAGTTTTGTTTTCTTTCAGTAGTCTCTTGGGGAATAATTTTAAACACTGTGGCTTGGTTTCTTTTTAATCTTTCAAGTTGGCTGCTTAATATTCGACCTCAGTCCTTTCGCAGACATTTAGTAAGAACCAATAAGAGAATGTCTTCAATGTGGTTTTGACTCTCCAGAGAAAGGAACTTCCTATTTACTGGTATTAACGGCTGTTATTGTTTCTAATAATATTACTGGAATTTATTGGCATCTTGTCTGTGTCTGCATATAGAGCTATTGTTTGTATATAAAGCGTGTTTTGCTCAGAGGGTTGTCCTCTTGGGATATACCTTTTGTTTTCAAAAGAGTTTCAGGAAACACCAGTCATACAGCCAGCCAGCAGTCATCCGGGTATACATTAGTGTATCCCAAGTATTGCTTTCTAATAGAAAGGCTTAATTTTTTAATGCAGTGGAATATCCTGAATTCTGAAGATGTGATGGGAGTCAGCACTGCTCAGTTCTAAGGCTCTGATTCTATGTGAAGTATTCTGAAAAGTGTGTTGGATGCTCTCCTTTTACTCTTTCTGCCCAGATTTTCTAGGTCATGGGTTCAAAAGCTACTAATTTCATAGATCTCTTCAGGGAAGAAATGCATTTGTTATGGGAATGAGCGTCATTCCATCCTCCAGGCTCTGCTAGCATGCTATAGATGGAGGAGGGAGCATCAGTTATAATTACTTTACAGACTCAGGAATATATAAGAATTGGCAGCTGCCCATAACCCTGGGATGAATACTTTATTTACAAACATATGAGTGCCTCCCGTGTGTCATATGCCAGGCTTGGCCCTAGAGATAAAATGTTAAGCAAGGCTCCTATGGTCCTTGCTCCACAGTGCTCACCATTGTGAGAAATAGACAATCAAATAATTATACAAATACATGATTAAGAACTAAGACCTGCTGCACAGCAGACGTAGAAGATCAGAATACAGTGAGAACATATACATGAAAGGGAGACCTGATTGGGAGCTATCTAGCATCCAAAGTATGAATGAGTTACTTAGGAGAGAAAGTGGAGAGGGAACAGCATTACAGGCACGTGTGAAGGCCTGCGCTGGAAAGGAGCATGGTGCATCCACAAAACTGAAAGAATGCCAGTGTAGCTGGAGTTCAGAGAGGGAGTCTGATGCAAGCTAAGGTTGAAGAGTGGGCAGATGCTAAATCCTTCAGGGTGTCATAGGATACTCTCAGAATTTTGATTTTTATTTTAAGTATAGTGTGTAGAAGGGTAGTGAAAGATCTTGTGTGGTTGGTGGCCTGAGGAGGGTAGAGGGGAAGTAGGGAGACCAGGGAGGAAACTACTGCCATTCACGTTGTACAAATGAGAGGTGCCGGTGGCTTGGCCCCAGATGGCAGTGGTAGAGATAGACGGGAGGGGACAGACACAAACATTATTTGGGATAAGAAATTGAGAGGCTTGTTAATAACTTGGTTATTGGGCTTAAGGGAAAGAAAAGTGTTATATCACTGTCAGTTGTCTTCCATGAGCCATTGGCAAGATGGGGAAGCTTTTCACTGCAATAGGAAACACTTTCCTCTGCTAATTTAATTATAGATAGTTAAAACATTGGTATAAATATACAACTGTGAGCTAAAATGTGGCGTTTTCACAAATTATCACATCCTGCAGTTTGACACTGTCCTTAGGCCAAGAAAAATATCTTAATGCTTAGTTGGTTTTATTGTTTTGAATTCCAGTACACCTCCTGTGAGAAGGCCACTAGAAGATGACCCTACAGGCTGACTCAGCATGAGCTTTAGGGTTGCAGCAAAGTGGAAACATCAAACATTTTTAGAAAAGTTGTATTTCAGTGGGCTATCCACAAGTTTGCAGTTTGAATCCAGGTGAAAGCTCTTTTCATATCAGCACACAATTAAGTTTTGCATTTCTCTGTTGAGAAGTATTTTTTAGTTTGAATTATATACTGGTGGCAGCAGTAGTGGTGGCAGCAGTGGCAATGGTGGTGCTGGTGGTGGTGATGGTGATGCTAGTTGGTGGTGCTGGTGCTGGTGGTGGGGGGTGGTGATGCTGGTGGGTGGTGGCAGTGGTGGTGGCAATGGTAGTGGCAGTGGTGGTGGTGATGGTGGCAATGGTGATGGTGATTGTGGAGGTGATGGCAGCAGTTGTGGTGGTGGTGGTGATGGTGGTGGTAATGGTGGCAGTGGTGGAAGGTGATGATGTTGGTGAATGGTGGTGATAGTCATGGCGGTAGTAGTGGTGGTGATGGTGATGATGGTGATTGCAGAGGTGATGGCAGCAGTTGTGGTGCTGGTGGTGTTTGTGGTGATGGTGGTGGTGGTGGAAGGTGATGATGTTGGTGAATGGTGGTGATAGTCATGGTGGTAGTAGTGGTGGTGATGGTGATAGTGGTTATGGTTGGAGGTATCACATGCTCATCACTACTGAGGGCTATAATTGGGCTCTGAGGAGTGCAGGCTGCATTTCTCATTGCCAGGACCTGGACTGGAGGACAAGGTTACACTGGAGTTACTCTGACTGGCTGACTCATTGTGGTCCCCTTTAGAAGCATGCATTTGATATATATTTGCTTAGTTACTTTCCTATTATTGTTTTGGACACAGGCAGCAAGAGAATTGAAGGGAGTGTTCAGTGTGACCCAGTTTTTGTGTGTAGGCCAGCTTCCAGGAAGGATTGTAAATGGTTCAAGCCATATCTTTAAGTATCTTAAAAAGAAGGGAGTTTGAGATGGCTAGCTACTATTCCAGTTCTCCTTCATTCATTGCTAAACTTCTCCAGTGAGAAGCTTCATTTATTTTTCCTCTTCTACTATGATCTTTATTGTTTTCAATCCAGTGGCCTTTTCTTTTCTCCCCTTCTGTTTCTCATTATCTCTAGGTGACTTTGACACTTTGTAGCAGTGTGAACCTGGGCCATTCTCCTGCATGTCCTGTTCTTCTTGCCTTGCTTTCTTTTTCTCCATAATACTTAGCATCTGGTGCATCATAATCACTGGTTTATTTCTTTTTGTTCTCCTCCTCCCATGAGAATGTAAGTTCCACAAGGGCAGACTTTATTTTATCCACTGCTTTGTTCCCAACACCTGCAACAGTACCTAGCACATAGATGGTGTTTAAAAAATATTTGTTGACTGAATGGATGAAGTATTTAACTACCCTTTCTCCTATTAGGTCAAATAGATATAATAATGCTAGTCTCATACGGTGACCTTGAAGATTAAATAAAATAATGTAAGTAAACTGCCTGGAAGACCCACCCTGGGGTAGTAAGGGCTGGTGAATTGAAGTCATTCTTGGGTCTAGTTCTTTCTCTAATTTATCCATCTGTTGAAAAGGTATATATTGAGAAGGTGCTAGGTTCTTTGCCTAGCATATAATGAAGGAAAAAGTGATGCAGAATCTGCCCATATGACCTTACCTGTGGCCACTGTACACCATCGAAATTATCATCACCCCCTTCCTCTGCTGAACACACATAGAGTGCCCAGTTCTAGGGTGAACCCTGGCCAGACATTTTTACTTCTCTATTTCAGCCTCACTTCAAATGTCTAAATCTGAACTCATGAATTGCCTCTCTTTATGAAAAACATTACATGTTTTTCTGACTTCATTAACAAAAAAACCTACCATTTTCCTTGTCACACAGACTCAAAAGTTTGTAATAATTTTGATTACCCTATCTCTTTCACTCCATACTTTGAATCCACACCCAAGACTTCTTGATTGCTTTTATCATTGAAAAATGTCTTTTATCTGTCTCTACCTCTCCAGTTTCTCACCACCATTCTTCTTTTTTGTTTGTTTGTTTTAGAGATGACGTTTTGCTCTGTCACCAAGGCTGGAGTGCAGTGGCACAATCTCAACTCACTGCAACCTCTGCCTCCCGGGTTCAAGCAATTCTCCTGCCTCAGCCTCCTGAGTAGCTGGGACTACAGGCGCATGCCACCACACCCGGCTAATCTTTTGTATTTTAGTAGAGATGGGGTTTCACTCTGTTGCCCAGGCTGGTCTCAAACTCCTGGGCTCAGGCAACCCACCCGCCTCAGCCTCCCAAAGTGCTAGGATTACAGGCATGAGCCACTGCACTTGGCCTCTCACCTCCATTCTAACATCATTTGCCCTGATCCTTGATTTGCTGAAGTGGCTTCAAGACTCAGTGTTGATTAGCTTTATCATCATTTAAGATTTTACTAGATTCTAAGTCTCCTTAAGGAACTGCCTCTGATTGTCTATTATTGTTTCCCCAACACTGGACCAGGCACACAGTAGACATTCAGATGGCTAGTAAATTAAATTATCTTTGATGCTCTAGACTACAGTTCTCAAACTTGTTCTGGAGGTTTATCTAATGGTTAAGAGTAGTTTTCTTGGAAGATCATGTGAGTATATTCCACGTAGGCTCTTCTCTATATCTCACTAATATATACCATGTATTTTTAACAAAGTATATTTCTGTTTCTTTCCATGAATGTTCGCTACTTGGTTATTTGTTTTACCATCTGCTGTCACTCATCAACAAGGAGCTTGCACCAAAGCCCTAGGAAAATTTGTATTTGAAGAGTGTAAACCGGTAAATATTTTTTTCTATTAGAGAATACCACTCTTCCATTTTGCTGGTGCTACTCTGTAGAAACATAGTTTGAGAACTATTGAGGGTTACAAAGAAACTACGAGCCATTCAAAGTGTTAGCAGTCTTAGAGACAGGATTACCCCTGTCTCTAAGACTGCTTTTGCCTATTTTGTGGGAAAGAGCTATTTTGTATTTTCTGATGCACTGAAATCACTGTTTGTGTCTCAGGGGACTGATGGATATAAGATGTGTGAGCCAGCAGTCTTCCTCCTCACCCTTTTTTTCCCCTTGAGCTGTCTATGCCTGAGCGCATGGTTGGGAGCCTTAGTCTCTCTCCCACCCAGGAGGGAAACGCTGGTTTGTTCAGGCATGAAGGACATTAGTTTGACCTTCACAATTTTCTTCTGTAACCATCCCCTGAACTTTTCTCTTTAGAAATTGTTTGCACAGTAAGCAAAGCTTATAGAGTTAAAAAAAATGTATTTTTAAGAATATTTTAAAGAAGTTAGGCTCCTGGTATTTCTAAATGTACATTATGACGTTTAGATATTGACCTTGTTGCCCATTTAGAGGACATATATGCTTTCTTCAGGATTCAAATTGGAGCAGAATAGTAACTGTAAATAATTAGATCCCCAAAGAAATCTTTTTATAAATGTTAACACTGAAAAATCTCTTATTCATTAAGATAACTGTCCTTTTCATAAGGATAATAACTATAAGTTAATATGTTTATTATATAATAGTATTCAGACTGTTTCAGAAAAACTTGAATTCTATTTAACAGATGATATTGGACCATAGAATTTAACAAATCATGATTTGGACCTAAGGATCGTTCAACAATGGAGTTTTGTGTATTTTGTTTTTGTTTGTAAGCTAAAGAAAATTGACTTACTGTAGGTAGATATGCCTAAAGTTCATTTTCATCTGTTGTCAGCTATGTAGTGACAAAACCCAGCTTCACCATGTGTCTCAGTCCATTTAGTGTTGCTATTGCAGAATACCTGAGGCTGCATAATTTACAAGGAAAAGAAATTTATTTGGCCCGCAATAATAGTCATTGAAAAGGCTAAGATTGGGTGGCTGCACCTGGTGTGGCCCTCAGGGTGCTTCCACCCATAGCAGAAAGCAAAGGGGAGTTGACTTGAACAGAGATCATATAGTGAGAGAGAAAGCAAGAGAGTGAAACCAAGGAAGCCAGACTCTTTTCAACAAGCTGTTCTCTAGGGAACGAATGTCTTCCCTTCCCTTCCCTTCCCTTCCCTTCCCTTCCCTTCCCTTCCCTTCCCTTCCCTTCCCTT
>NW_012103443.1:3135354-3234152 GCF_000951045.1 Mandrillus leucophaeus
CATGGGTAACCTTGTGTCATGGGGGTTTGTTGTATAGATTATTTAATCACTCAGGTGTTAAGCCTAGTACCCATTAGTTATTTTTTCCTGATCCTCTCCCTCCTCCGACCCGCCACCCTCTGAAAGGCCCCAGTGTGTGTTGTTCCCCTCTATGTGTCTATGTGTTCTCATCATTTAGCTCCCACTTATAAGTGAAAATATGCAGTACTTGGTTTTCACCCAAAATTATGAAAACCTTGGAAGACAACCTAGGAAATACCATTTAGGACATAGGCCTAGACAAAGATTGCATGACGGTGATGCCAAAAGCAGTTGCAACAAAAGCAAAAATTGACAAATGGAATTTAATTAAATGAAAGAGCATCTGCACAGCAAAAGAACCTATCAGCAGAGTAAACAGACAATCTACAGAATGGGAAAAAATTTTTACAAACTACAGATCCCTCAAAGGTCTTAATATCCAGCATCTATAAGGAACTTAAACAAATTTACAAGAAAAAGAAAACAAGCAACCTCATAAAAGAAGTAGGCAAAGGATATGAGCAGACACTTTTCTTCTTTTTTTTTTTTTTTGAGACAGAGTCTCACTCCGTCACTCAGGCTGGAGTGCAGTGACGCGATCTCAGCTTATTGCAACCTCTGCCTGCCAGGTTCAATCAAGTGATTCTCCTGCTTCAGCCTCCCAAGTAGCTGGGACTACAGGCGCCTGCCACCACGCCCCACTAACTTTGTATTTTTAGTAGAGACAGGATTTCACCATATTGGCTAGGCTGGTCGCAAACTCCTGACCTTGTGATCTGCGCGCCTCAGCCTCCCAAAGTGCTGAGATTACTGGTATAAGCCACCGTGCCCAGCCAAACAGACAGTTTTCAAAAGAAGACATACATGGGGCCAAAAAACAAATGGAAAAAAGCTCATATCACTGATCATTAGAGAAGTACAAATCAAAACCACAATGGGAACAAATTTATTTTTGAGTAAGAACTCACTTCCATATCCCTCCCTTGTCACAGATGCCATGACCCAAACCCCTCCCACTAGGCCCCACCTCCCAACACTGACACACTAGGGATCATATTTCAACATGAGTTTTGGTGGGAACAAACCACATCCAAACTATTGCACCATGGTACCCAGCAAATATTATAACATTTATTGTGTAAGTTAAGAGATACGATGAAATTTCCATAAGCTGTCTTCAGTAGACAAATGGTATCTTTCTGCAACTGTATCAGATCACATTCATTCAATCAAAAAGAATTACTGAATTTTTAATAGGTGAGATTTTAGCAGTATAGAAAATAAACATAATCAATACATCCTTGGAGCTCACACTTTACTGTGAACATGCAAATAAGTGAATAATTTAAATAGGAGGAAGTGCTAAGAAGAAAATGTATAGGACAGTATGCTAGAGAGTGAGGGTGAGGGCATGTCTAGTTAGGGAGGCCTCCTAGGGGAGGTGCCATGTGAGCTGAGCTGATGCATACATGGTGATAAAAGTGAATTGTATGCAGATCCCAGGGGAGAGCAGTCTGGGCTCAGGCACAGTAAGTGTGAAGGTTTGAACAGGGAGCAAGCACTACATTTTCAAGGAACAGAGAGAAGGCCAGGGTGGTTGCAGTATGGTGAACAAGGGTGAGAGTGGTAGGAGAGGGGGCCAGGAAGGTTGTCAGGGTTCAAGTGCTGTAATATGCTACAGGCCATTGTAAGGAGTCTGTATTTTATTCTACAGGCAGTGGGACACCACCAAGGGTTTTTTATCAGGGGTACAGCCAGATTTGTAGCCACCAGCTTCACATGTACATCATTGAAAAGTCTCTTTTAAATGGAAATAATTTTTCTTTGTATTTTATAGAATAGACCAGAGGACTGTCATTTGGCCAAAGGATGCTTTTGAAACTCGGCAGGACTTAAATGAGGTAGGTGCAATCATTACTGGTTATAAGAACATTAATTAGCCAATCATGAGTTTTACCATTCTTTTTCACAGTACTAGGAATTTGTTCTGATGAAAACTTAGTATTTTTGCTTTTAAGTGAACTTGTAATGCTTATAGTTCTTTGTTCAATTGGTAATGTTTTTCCTTCTTCTGGAGCAAACATATTTAAAATATTGTTTGTGAGGCAGCTCATGATGTCTTAGCCCTAACCGAAGTCCAGCAGTCATTTTGTTACACTCTTTTCAGCTTTTCTTCAGGATTATATAACCATGGCTGTGACAGTTAACATTTATAAACTTTTCTCTTAAATTTATTTTGTCTACATCTCTGTTTTTCCTAACGGCTTCTGCAATTTCAAACATAATCATGCTTACTGTTTATCCACTGAGAATGATATAGTTTGGTGTTTGCAATGTGATTTTCTTAGTAGACTTTGAGACATGAAGCCATATTTTCCAATCCAAATGATTTCCCACCAAACTGGACATCATGATGTTAATTAGCTTATTCTGGATTTTCTTTGGAATATGTAATTGAATTCTCCTGTATGAAATTAATGTAACGTAATTATGATGTCTATTATTATGAATGCCTTTGCTTAAGACATTGGTTTGGAATACTCTGTCTGGCTCTTCTTGTCTTCATTGTAAATTAAATAGTAGTGGGTGGTATTTAGTATGTCTGATTAGGGTCATAGCAAAGAGAATGAAAAGACCTGATGATCAGATGCCAAAAAGAGAATTGATGGGCTTTAGGCAAATTGTTTATTTGACATTTTGAAGATGCATTGCTCCCTCCTCTTCCTTTCCCACTCCACAAAAAGGGTACTTCACTAAATTTAGGTGATTTTCTTTTTCTTTTCTTTCTTTTGGTTAGAACTTGGTAGAAATAAATAGCTAAAAGTAAACCAGCTGCTTGGTTAAGCCAAGTTAAATAGCTAAAGTGGTAAAAAATGTCCTAAAGATAAGGACACAGAATTGTTATTTTCGTGTGCATGCATACAGACAGGCTCCAAATTCTAATCTTCCTCATGGTAATGAGTGAAAAAGAGTTTAAGAGAAAAGAGGCAAGAGCCTGAATCAGTGAATGCAGCTGTCCACCCCACCGTGAACAAGCAAAATGCTAGCTGTAAAGGAGCAAAGGTTTGTTTTGACGTAAGTGACTAGAAAAATTAGGTGATTGTAAGAGTCAACTCATGACAACTTTCAAGTATCTGGGAGAAACTGTTTCTTGAGCTGCAAACCCATAAGGATGCTGAGATCACTTGAGCATTCCCAAATCGCAGTTGTGAAAAGCTATATTTGAAAATCTGCTTTTCCATATTCCTTCACTACATTGTATTTGCAAATGACATGAAGTATGTGCCAGCTTACTGCGCTGATTGCCTGGGCGTAAGAGCGCTGGATGGAGAAGTCCATCTAAAACAGCAGGCAGCACCATATTTTAAACGTGCACGCTTCCATACAGAGGTGACGCTGCTGATTCAGACTGGTTGAATACAGTATGTGCTGACAGTGGTTTTCTTCCATCAGGGGGTGAACTATATAGATTGACTCACATTCTTTCACGCAGTTTCTGTTGTGGCCAAAATTTGGGAGACCAGAAAAAAGCCTTGGGGAAACTTGAAGGAGGTGCAATATGAATGGGTCAGAGACCATCAAGGAGGGTGGATGTGTTCCCACTCATGGATTGAAATGTCCTATGTCATTCCCAGCATTTCTCAATTTATTGAACACCAAACTCTTTTACAGAAGAACCACCTAATCTAACATTTCTTTAGGCGACAGAGTCCCTATGGAACACAAATGGGAAACATTGCTATAATATTTTTAATAGGGATAGAAAATAATAGGGATAGAAAATACAGAAAAGTACACAGGTCATAGGTATACAGCTGAATGAATTCTTACAAAGTATGCAATCAGCACATAAATCAAGAAACAAAATATTACCAGCATCCCAGATGCCTCTCTGTAATTCCTTCCAGTCACTACTCTCCTATGAAGATAACTAGTATTTTTTAGTGTTTTATTCATGGATACACTCTTTTGTGTCTGGCTTTATGTGCTCCATGTTACGTTCATGAGGGTCATTCATGTTTGGTATATAGTCGTAGTTTTCATTTGCTTTGCTGTAACTTATTGTATACTTGTTTCTGGTTGTTGACTATTAAGAGCTGTTGTTATCTATCGTATATATTTTTATTACTATGAGCTGTTTTCTGATCTCTGTACAGCTGACTTTTTACAGGAGTATGCCTCCCATCTCTAAATAAACAAGTAAGGTAGAACTTTTTGTTATATTAGCTCTCTTCATTGGTTTTTGTTCCTTTATTTTATTTATTCACCACCTGCCCACACATCCTTATAAAGAACCTACCAGTTCCGTAACTGCACTCTGTTCCATACCAACTTGCAAGTCTAAAACCAAAAAAGAGTCTCTTGAGCCTCATGAGAATCATAGTCCACAAATTTTTTCCAGATGTTTCCATATGTTGTACCTAAGTAATAATTACAGGATGCTACATATGTACCTTATATATTCCTCAAATTTTACATCTGGTATTTCACTTCTACTATTTGTACTTCTTTGTCCACTTGCTCTGTGACTGACAGATGGGGCTCAGCTTGATTCCAGAGCTGGCACTTGACCCGAGGTCTTCTCTGCCTGGCACGGTGATACATAGTGTAGCGTATCCGTGTATGTTGTCTCTGTGTGTGTTTCTCATAGTTTCCTAGTGGGCTGGAGAGCTCACTAACTTCTTGTTTCCACTTGGCATGAGTATAGATTTGACACCTGCCAGTCTCATATTTCTTCTGCCAGCCTGGAGCTCCCAGTTTTTGACTTTGAGTCTCTTGATAGGAATTGCATTTTTTATTTCACAGTTTTTGATATCTCTGGGACTAGGATATAGGAGTTTTTTCCAGAAAAAAAACTGATTAAATCTCCCTACTGACATTCATCTGAGCTGTATGACTCTATCTCTATAAGACATCAGATTTTGGGGGTTAGGATCTTTTGAATCCTGACAGGAAAATATTGTAGACTTGAGATCTGTCAGTGTCTCATCCACCTTAATCCTTGGTCTTAGTCAGTCTGCCAGTCCGTGTAATTCATAAGCATTCAATAGATCAGAAAGATACTTGAAAGATAAAATGAAGAAAAATGTTGTTTTACTCTCTGTATGTTTGTAGATCACATTCCTTGATTCAGTTCCAGTTAAGAAAAATAATATATTTATAAAGAAAACTAATGAATCTCTCCTTCCCTGGGAAAAAAAAAGCCATATTGGGTCCTCAAACTACTGTTTCCAACTCCCAGACTATATATGAAATAGCACCACATCAACTTCTTTTAGTTTTCATTTGTAAACTAAAACTACCAAGAAAAAATTGGTAGACTCAACAGTGAGGGTCAAAAGGGGATGATAATCTATGCTTCCCACCTTGCTTCCCCACTTCTAACTCTGTAGGAAGTTTTGAACTGGGCTAAGTCTAGGTGTCCTTTCGGATATTTTTTTAAGTTTAATTAGATTTTTAAATGACAAATAATAATTGTACATTTGTATATATTTATGGGATACAACGTGATGTTTTGATAAATGTGAACATTGTGGAATGAACAAATCAGGTGAATTTGCGTATTCAACACTTTGAATATGTATCAGTTCTTTGTGATGAGAACATTTAAGATCCTCTATTTCAGCTAATATACAATATATTCTTATTAACTATAGTCACTGTGTGGTGCAATAAAACACCGAAACTGGTTTATCCTGTCTAACTGAAACTTTATGCCCATTCACTAATGTCTCCTCTTTCCCTGTCCACCTCCTCCCCACCAGTCTCTGGTAACCCTATTTTACTCTACCAAAAGTTTGACTTTTTTAGATTCCACTTATAAGTGAGATCATATATTGAAAGTGAGGCCTTTCAATTTTAACATTCATTGATTCTACCCCTTTTCCATTTTCCCAGTGCTTTCAGAATGTAGCCATAGCTTCTCATCAGGGATGGAATAAGGCAAACTAAGTGACTCATGATTAAGGCCTCCTCCTGGCCAACCCACCATCTGAAGCCTTATTGGGGAGTGAATAGTAAGTAGTGCAATGGAAGTGACATATGTGCTTAGCACAGTTATTTATCAGTCTCACACAAGAGAGAGGCCACATTATCGTAAGTGAAGAATTGTGATCAACTGGGGATCTGGAGTGGTATGGCTGAAGCAGGCTGAAGCTGTGGGTCACCATGGGCCTTCTTTTCTCCTTTATTATACTCACCCAACCCAACTCCTATGTCATATCATACAGAAGGAAACGGTCACCTCAAAAACTGATGGCCTCTGTGCTCAGGAAAAACACTTTATTTTCTTATCTGATAGATACTTTGAAGGTATTCTGCATTTACCTTTTGGATAAAACAATGTCAGTTGAGTGAATATGAGTTTGTTTTCATTTTACTTCTTACATGGAATTTCAAGGCCATGTAGGTAAGGTCAGCCACAAGCCAATTGATCTTGAAGGAGAAGGTTTAGTGACCTTACATGGATTCCATATTTCCCTTGTCTTTGAGGCTTATTGGCCATGAAACTGTCTTGTGCTGGCATTGACCATCACTATCGTTTATCCTCTCCAGGCCTAAGAAGGCAGCTTATAAATCTGAAAAAAATAAAACAATCTTGTCATGTGTTAATGGGTTTACCCAAGAGAGATGTGTTGAGCACAAAGAAGCAGATGCTAAATCCTAAAATGTGAAAATGGATAAATGTTGCATCAGTCTTTTGCACACCAATAAACTCTATACCTCCAATGGTGAGGATTTCAAGGTAGCTAAGACTTAAGGCATCAGTGGGAGGAATACTTCTAGGTGGGTATACTGACTTTTTTTTTTTGTCCCCAGAATCAAACCATAGAGACAGCTGTCTGTCTCTCCCATATATGTTTCTCACATGGTAAGGAGTCTAAGTGGGATGCCTCATTGTAGGAACATAGAAAAATGTAAAACCTTAATAGAATTAGGAGGACAGAATAAGTTTAGTTGCAGGGAGTGAACGAGATAGAGGGGATGGGGACTATGTTTAGAAGGTTTGAGATTCTGAAGTTTATGGCAACTTGCTGAGGTGGCCAGCCATAGTGAAGTGGAAGGAACACTGGAATTGAGGAGGTTGAGGAATTATGAAGCCAGACATTAGCATGATTGTCAGCCTGGACATTGAAGTAACTGAGTATGTCAGGGACCACTGATGGAGAGTAAGAAACCAACCCAGATGGAAGTTGCTGAGTCCTGTAATATACAGGTCATGGAATGGGAAAGGATGGTGTTGTCTTTTGTAGGGGAGAAGAAATTGGTAGACTCAACAGTGAGGTTCAAAAGGAGATGATAATCTATTCTTCCCACCTTGCTTCCCCATTTCTAACTCTGTGAGGTAGAGAGTAGGAAAGAGAAATGATTTTTCAAGGTGGAGAAATTTCAGTCATGTTGTTATTTCATGAGGAATGTTAACACCGTCACACTGGCTAAGCCATTTCACCTGGTAACTAGTAGAACCTAAAGCATCTGAAAAAGGCAAGCACAAGTTCTCTGATACTGCACTGTGCTCCCTTTATGAGTGCTTAGCCCATTTATGGCCAAGGTTGCAATGTTTTGAATTTTTGCAATCAGACCTTGGCGATGACCTTGAGCAGTAGGATATAAATACTCCCACATGCTGAGCATTCCAACAATGGAACACTAGGCATAAATGGGTTAGAGTGAGAGGATAATAGCATCTCTTTAATGGAAAGAATATTACTGTAACTTATTCTGAAGAATTTGTTATAAGTGCTCTTTGTGTTTATAGAATAAGGTAGAAATATTTTTGCTGTTAATTGACCTTACAGGGCATTCTAAAGGTGTGTTCTGCCTCTGTTACTGCTTTGAAATTTAGTATTGACTTTATCAAAAATAGTCAGGAGATTTCCAGATTTGTGTTTGTCATCGTCACCTTCACTGGTTATTGAGGAACCAGAGGAAGAGAAGATACTCACAATGGGCATGGATTCAGACTTGTGCTGTGCTATATTCTGACTGTGGTTCTACCGTAAGAGGACAAATTCCTTAGGAATACCATTAGAATCTAGAGGAAGAGGCTATCTTATAAGAAACAAATGTAATAAATTAACAGCAAGCAACAGATGTTCAATAATGACCTAGTATCAATATTAAGAAGTTTAACCTTGAATCTGTAATTGCAGTCTTATTTTACAAAAGAGATACCTATTTTTATTTAGCTTGGTATGAAAGAGATGATTTATTTACCTGAAATCAATATGAAAAATTAATTTTTCTTCATATACTACTGTTAACTCTTATCTGTTCAATTATGTTGGTCATAATAACTAAACTTTAGCCTCAGTGTCAAAGATATCTATGAAGAATGCTTTAATATGTTAATTTTGTTAAAAGTAGGACAATTTACACGCATGCAGTGTCCCTCTTTGAGTCAGTATGCATGTGTCTATGTCTTTGTGTATCTCCATGTGAAAGACTAGATTGTGTTTTTATTAGCATCCACAGTTTATCTTATAGGTATTTTGGCATCAAGCCATATCAGGCCTCAAGATGGTATGTATTGTTTTGTTCAGGATGTGTTTCTTCCTCAAAATTGTGTTAATTTTGTGAAAATAGTCAAGAAAGAGGCTTCTTAGGCCTTTCACATTCTTGAGCTGACTGAATGGTATTATTTCTGTAAGAATAGGCAGCTGTATTTTTGTATTCAAATGCAAACCCAGTCTGTAGGGTTAGGCCTTAATTCAGGATTGATTGAGGATGTTTTACAAAGTATCTGGGATTCTTACCGTATGACTGAAAGTCAATTCAACTTGGTTTTAATAAGAACAGGATGTTATTGATATATGTCTGAAAACTTAGGATCAGGATAGGCTCTATGCATGGCTAGGTCCAGGGATGAAAACTCATCATGGAGATGCCATCTATTCCTATCTCTCGCTTCTTCTTTTTCTATATTGGCTTCATCTTTATTTAGGTCAGCCCCTCTCTAGGGACAAATTATTTAGTCACTAATTCCAGTGTATATTAGTTTTCTATTAATGGGTGACAAATTACCAAGAACTTAGTGGCTTCAAACATGTATTTATTAGCTCACAGTTATGCAGGTCAGAAATGTGGGTGGACTCAACTGGGTTTTCTATTTAGGGTTTCATGAAATTGAAATCTAGGCACTGGCTGGGGTAGTTTCTTATCTGGAGGATCTGGAGAAGAGCCTTCGTCCCAGCTTCTGCAGATTGTTGCCTGAATTTAGTTCCTTGTAGTTGTGCAACTATGTGTCCTGCTTCCTTGCTGGGTGTCACCTGAGGGCAGCTCTCAGTTTCTAGAGGCTGTCACACTCCCCCTCCTCACCCTTTATCTTGGAGTCAGCAACAGCGTGGCAAATCCTTGTGCTTTGAATTTCTCTGATGTTGTCTTTCGCTACCAACTGGAAGAAATGTTGTGCATTTTAAAGGCCTCCCCTGATTGGTCCAGGCTCAGCCAAGAAATCTGTATCTTTGGTCAGCTGAGTTAAAGCTTTAATTACATTTGCAAATCTCTTCATAGAAGTACCTAGATTAGTGTTTGATTATGTTATCAGAGTATAGGAATCTTGATGGCTACCTTTAGGATTCTGCCTACCACATAATAAAATAACAGTCTCTCCTTCCTAGTTCTAAAAAGTCCCATATTTGAGTCTCATTTATCTGGCTTGGGGCATGTACCCATTTCTGAATCAGTCCCTGTGATGATGGCGTTTGGAATAAGCTGATTTGTTAGACTTGGGCCATATTTCCCACTTAGGATCTAGGAGTGCTGTTCTCAGAAGATGAGTAATTAGATGCTGGGCTGCATAATGTTGGTCTCTGGAAGCATGATCTCCAAAGTAATTTTCCTCTCTGCTGGACCCCTGCAGGATGCCACTTGGCGTTTTTCTGGTATGGTTTTTTGAGTTGAGGTAGAGTCACCTGTCTCCCCTACCAAGGTTTGTTCCTCAGCTGGAACAGTATCCTATGATTCATTTAATTTTAGACAACTTTTGTTATCAGTGTCAATGAGCACATCCTGTAGCCAACATGGTCATGGTGTGAACACTTGCTCTCATTCCCAGTTGAATGAACTGCATGACAAAAAAGCTCTGAACTACTTCCCAGTCTGGTTTATTCTGCCCCATTGTTCAGATGCAACTATCCAGCCTGTCGTCTTGTCTCCAGGGAAACCAGATCTGTGGGCCTCACCCTCAGGGGAATCCTTAGTGTGGTGTTGGCAGAAAAAGTGGAAGCCATGTCAGCAGCTGCCTCTATTTTTCCTTGTCTGGGAACTGCCTCGGAGAAGCATCAGCGGTGTTGGACTGAGCAGAGGCATTGAGGCAGGACTTGCCTAGTTGACCCACCTGTGCTGCCTTTTGCCTGGCAGCCTACCCATCTCCCCCACTCCCCTGCAGCTTTGCCCCATTGGCTCCTCCTGTTTTCTCTGGCATGACATCTTGATCCTTTTTCTTGTTGCTCACTCTTTCAGGTATTTCTCTTCATACTACTAATTTCCTACTCTCTCATGGAAGGCTGGAAGGAACTGTACCCAGTTCAGTGGCTCCCAGGGTCCAGCCTATGCTATAGTTTTTACTGCTTTTTGGCAAAAGTATAAATATAAGATAAATGAATATAGTGAGTTTTTTTTTTAATAAAGTCTGTGAACAACCTTTCACTTAGAAATTGTTCTTAAAATGTTCATTTTGTGAAGAAATGATGGGGAGGGGATTTGTTTGTTTTCTTTCTCACATGCTCTCACTTGGTGAAATATAAAGTTGACAGCTTTCATAAATATATTCTGCTCCACCTACCCCTGCTAACTTTTAGAAAATATTTCTGCTGATTTGAAGACCAAATTTTTCCTGAGAACTGTGTCCTTTGAGACGTTTTCTTCTAAGGGTAATTCTTTCTTTCAGCAGGATTCATTGAGAAGCAAATGTGTATCCAGCTTTGGGTCTGGTACAGGGGTGAGGTGCAAGAGCTGCAGTACAAGAATGTACTTTGTTGTCCTCACTTCCCAGAGGTTTATAGGGACACACATCAAGTCCAGACATCTGGCCTTCCTAGCCTTGGCACCTGTTGTCTTTTTTAGGACATTTTTGGCCTTCTGAAGATTATAAAACTCAAGTTTATAGAGAGACAAGAGCTGAATTTTTTTATTTTCTTACAAAATATTAGATTTGAAAACCTAAGTGTCTATCAACAGACAAATGGATAAAGAAAATATGGTACTTATATACAATGGAATATTTTCCAGTCAGAAAAAAGAATGAAATGCTGTCATTCACAGCAACATGGGTGATCCTGGAGAAAATTATGTTAAATGAAATAAGCCAGTCACAGAAAGATAAACACTGTACGTTCTCGCTCCTGTGTGAATGCTAAAAAAGTTGATCTTGGCTGGGCGAGGTGGCTCACGCCTGTAATCCCAGCACCTTGGGAGGCCGAGGTGGATGGATCACGAGGTCAGGAGATCGAGACCATCCTGGCTAACACGGTGAAACGTTGTCTCTACTAAAAATACAAAAAAAAATTAGCCAGACATGGTGGTGGGTGCCTGTAGTCCCAGCTACTTGGGAGGCTGAGGCAGGAGAATGGTGTGAACCCGGGAGGCGGAGCTTGCAGTGAGCCAAGATCGTGCCACTGCACTCCAGCCTGGGTGACAGAGCAAGACTCCATCTCAAAAAAAAAAAAAAAAAAAAAAAAAAAAAATTATCTCATAGAAGTAGAGAGTAGAATAGTGGTTACTAGATGCTGGGACGGGTAAGAGGGTGAGAGAGATAGGGAGGGATTGGTTAAAGGATATAAAATCATAGCTAGATAAAAGGAATCAGTTCTAGTATTCTACAGCACTGTAGTGTGACTCTCATCAACAATAATTTACTACGGTTTTCAAATAACTAGGAGAGAAGATCGTGAATGTTCCCAACACAAGCAAATGGTAAATATTTGAGGTGGTGAATAATCTTATTATTGTGATTTGATCACTATATATGTATCAAAACTCACCGTGTGCCCTATAAATATGTATAATTACTCTGTGTCAGTTCAAAATTTAAAAATATATAACTTAAAAATTAGTATTTGAGGAAATGGCCATGCTTTCCAATGTGACCTGCCATCTTTAAAGGCATAGATATATGTTATTTCATATGGCATGTGATTTTATGATTTTCAGTGAACACTTACTGATTTCTAAGATTCATTGAATTTTAGAAATGGAAGGAGTTAAGGTAGTGTTATCGGAAAAAGTAGAGGGCCCATAAGCCAGTATCGTTTGGTGGTTTGCCCTGTGACACAGAATGAGCCAGATTAAGGGCCCAGTGGGCCATCTCCTCTGCTCTCATCTTACTAAGTTTAGTTTTGAAGGCGAATATTTTTCAGGGCTAAAATAAATGGAAACAAAGCCACAAAGAAGCAACCATATGGGCTACAACCCAGACTAGCTTTGGACTTCAGCCCTTGGGATTTAATTAATGTTCTGGGAAAAATGACTAGTTAGGGGCTTATCCATCTTAAGACCTGTGCTTTAGGATAGTTAAAGTACTAGTAACTCCATTGAGAAACTATTGAAGTTCATTCCATGAGTTGTAAGCGAGACACATTGTATTTTCAGAAAAATCAGTCTTACTATCTAGAAAAGCTTAGAGTTCTGCTTTAAAGTGGGAGTTTATAAAATGGTATTATTCTCTCCCAAACATCTTGTTCTTATTGTTCATTGAATAAAGTGAACATAACAAGGATATCACAATCAGGTGAAATCAAGTATAGGATTCCCCCTTTCCAGATTGAAGTCATTTAGCTTAAAGGAAATGTGGGTTTTATTGTTGTGTATTGTGGCTAGGTTGTCCTTGTTTAAAAAGAATTGCTGATAGGAGCCGAATAGGACCTGGATCTTTTTGTCAACAGAAGGCTCCTTAAGGTGAATAGCTTGTTCTCCTACATTGAATTTCTCCTTTGGGAGGTGCCGGGGAGTGAGGGCTGAGCTCCTGAACAAAGGGAAGCTGGGCCGGGCTGAGCTGAGGTGTGCTGTGCTGCAAACCATGCTCAGACACGAGTGACGCTGTCCCCAGAGGGATTCGCCAAAAGTCCAATGTCTTTACTTTAGGGGAGGGATAAGTTTGGCTTTTTCTTGTAATGGTCAACATTGGGAGAAGTCCCACTTTGTTGGCAAGAACATCAAGAAGTTCAGGAAGCAATACCTTCTTGCTTCTGAGCACTTCACACTTTATACCTCCTGGTGGGCGTGGGAGCAGCTCTCAAGGGAACCAACCGAAAGATAAAAAGGCAATGAGGTAGTCAGAGGGCTGGGACTCAGAGAAAAGCTTTTGGCCCTGGGGCAAGTAGAACTAAGTGGGCAACTGAGACATTTATAGTGTGTCAAGGCCCCAGGGAATAGGGACCTTGGACTTCCTGTGTTGAAAGACCCTGCCTCAGACCTACTGAACCAGAATCTCTAGAATGGGCATGTCCTGGGAGCACACATCTTTTGTAAACTCCCCTGTGATTTTTAAGCACTTTAAGGTTTCTAAACCAGGGTGGTAGGAGGGCTCAATATTGGATACTCCGAGACCCCGCCCCCCCTGCCCCCCCGCGCAAACACTGGCTAAAGGACCCAGAAAAACAAAACTCAGATACAATGGCAGTCTTTTTATTGATTGGCTCTTTTCTACACATTGTGCTAGGATGCAGCAGTAAACAATGGAGGCACGGTGCTAGTTCTTATGGAGCTGAAAATAGCCAATAAACAATACATGAAATTACAAATTGTGGCGAGCCTTGTGAAGGAAATAAACAAGATGCTAAAAGAGACACTAGGGGCCCCCTGCTGAGATAAGATAATCAGAACTGGCTCAATAATTTGATGGGATTTTGGCAGTGAAACAACCAGAGCTGAGTAGTGTCTGGGGAGGAGGGGGCAGAGAGCAGGTGAATCAGCAGATGGAAAGGAAGGGTGTTGTATAGATGTGGGTGGGCATATATTCGAGAAACATTGAAATTCAGGGAAGGAGAGTGGTAAGTAAGAATGGAGATATTTGGAGACCCAGTCATGTCCCCAGTTTTGAGCAGATTTCCGACTTGATTTGCTTCATATCATCATAGGGAATCTATATGCAATTCTTGGATAGATAAAAGAATGGGGAGGAGGACTAAACCCTTTCATACGAACTAAATGTAAGCGGTGCCTGCTCTGGGACTGGTGAATTGCAGACAAAGGCACCCTAAAATAGTATTTAGCCATCCAGCCTGTGTGGGTGTTCTCTATTTCAACCCAACTAAAGTGGGACCTGAGTAATTGTAGAGGAGAGAAAATGAGTAGAGTATTTTCTAAAACAAGTAGCATATTCTCCATTATGTAAACGGAAAAAATTAGCTTTTTAAAGAAAACCACACCTACGTTTCACAGACTTCTCTCTGGCTTCTTTCTTAACCAGATAGGATAGTTGGAGCAGCAGAGGTGGTCATTGTTCTTTACCGGGCCTGTTAGCCCTTACTCAACTTTCTTGCAGATTCTAGACATTTGTATGAGGAGACTTTGGATATAAACCAGGAAAAGTACTAGCAGGCTGCCCTGAGTGATGGGCTTGGGGAGCCAGGGGAGTGGAAGTCCTATCAGAGACGGCTGGGTTGAGGTGGCACTAGGACTGTAGGGGTTTATTAGGACCTGGAGTGAAGGGTCCTGCATCTTTCTGTAGAGGGAAAAGCATGTTCCTGCATTAAAGGTTACTAAGTCAGGCATGATAGAAGTGAAATGGGTGGTTAGTCACTCACTCCCTGGGCTTGCTGTTTCTTTCCTCCACAGCCCTATGACAATAATAACTGTCATGATTGATTTATTTACTTGCTTATTAGTGACTTCCCCACTAGACTGGAAGCCCCACGAGGAAGGGGCTGCTAATAGCCTCACACTGCAGAGCCTAGTGCAGCTCTTGCATGGAAAGCTGCCTGGCTTTCCATGTGGAGCTGGATATGTGGCATCATGCCTGCAAGGTGGACACAAACTCTGTACGTGCACTGCAAGCTGTCCTGAAGCCTTCTTGGGGTGGCTCTGCAGGGCACAGACGTGGTGGGACAGATCACCCATCCACTGGAAGGACATGTATGTGACAGTGGTGTAGATCAGGGGTCTCCAACCCCGGAGCCACGGACCAGTACCGGCCTGTAGCCTGTTAGGAACTGGGCCGCACAGCCAGAGAAAATGAGCAGTGGATAGCGAGCTTTACCACCTGAGCTTCACCTCCTGTCAGATCAGCGGTGGCATCAGATTCTCAGGAGTATGCACCCTATTGTGAACTGTGCATGCGAGGAATCTATGTTGCACACTCCTTATGAGGATCTAATACCTCATGATCTGAGGTGGAACAGTTTCATCCCAAAACAATCCCCATTCCCAAGTCCATGGAAAAATTGTCTTCTGCAAAACCAGTCCCTGGTGCTAAAAAGGTTAGGACTGCTAATGTAGATTACTTATAGACAAATCTCCCTGCCCCCTTGTCCTGGGTTCCTTGATCCTCAGAACAACTATCTCTTCATGGACCCATCCCACACAGTGTGTCCAAGTCCCCACCCTCTGTTCAGGAAGAGATACGAGTGGCCCATGGTGCCAAAAGGCAGACGGTTCTCGGGTCAGTGAAGGGTGGGAAGGAATATTACTGAGGACAGCTGGTCTGCAGAGTTTCTTCCACTTTGCCCTCTTCTCCTCCATTTATAACAGTTCGTTTTCCCTTCTACTTGGGGATCTGCTTGTTTCTCCAGACCTTCATCTTTTGTCTCCTCTTCCATTTGCCACTTAATTTCTTCCCCATTACCCTAAGCTTAGTCCTATCTTATAGCTAAAGAAGGAATAAACCAGCCGTACAACTAGATCTCCTTTGACACTCAGAGTCTTGCTTAGTGTGAGTACAGTGAGGGAGAACGTGAAAGAGGAAGATGGACGAGAACAACCGATGGATGCTGCTGCTTTTTTTTCCCCCCTGTTGCCCAGTCTGGATTGCAATGGCATGATCTTGGCTCACTGCACCCTCCACCTCCTGGGTTCAAGCAATTCTCGTGCTACAGCCACCCAAGTAGCTGGGATTACAGGAGTTGGCCACCATGCCTGGCTAAGGTTTTATATTTTTAGTAGAGACATGGTTTCACCATGTTGGCTAGGTTGGTCTTGAACTCCTGACCTCAAATGATCCACCCACCTTGGCCTCCCAAAGTGCTGGGATTACAGGGGTTAGTCACTGTGCCCAGCCACCAGTGGATACTTATAGCCATAACTGGGTCATGGCATTATACCTCTCTTCCTATGGGAGACCAGGGATCTCTGAATGTGAACTCCTGTGCAGTGAAATTCTTTGAAACCTATTTGTGTTGTCTGGACATTTGGTTCTGTTCCAAACACAGTGTCTAAGCACCCACTCCATGCCAGATTCTGTGCATCCATCTCCAGTCCATGTGCCTGTTTGCTTTTCTCTCCTTTCAAGTTGTAAAGGGACTTAGAAGTCATGTAGCCTAAGGACCTTGCTAGGCAGGTGCAGAAATAAGACCCTGGGGGGTAAAGTGATGAGTCAAGGCCTCAGTGTCAGTGTGGAGTACAGCCTTGCCACATGGCCAGAGCTCTGTCCGGCAGCCTTTGGGGTTTGGAGATAGTCATACTAAACACAGAATCCGGTCCTTGAGTGTTTGCCATATGCTGGTACTCTGCAAAGTGCTTTCCAGCTTTCCATGATTTCCCTTGTGTAATTCTGAGAGCATCCCTTAGAGCAGGTACCATTGTTGCTGTTACCACTGCCCCTTTTTTAGAGAGGACATTAAGGCCCAGAATAACTAGGATGCTTGGCCAAAGTCAGACACATGGTATGTAGCAAAGCTGACATTCCCTCTCATTCTGTGGGAACCTGAAGGCTATGCCCTCTTCTGCTTTGCAGAATATACAAGAACACTTATAAATTTGAGACAGGCAGCTGGTTCTACAATTTAAAAAAAAGTTAAAGAAAGAAAGAATACCAGTCTTTCTTTATACTTTCCTTTCATTCATTTTTAAAAATTGTTAAAATACATCTAACCTAAATTTTATCATTTAACTTTTTTTCTTTTTTTGAGACAGAGTCTCACTCTTTGCCC
Source organism: Mandrillus leucophaeus (assembly GCF_000951045.1). NCBI lineage: Eukaryota > Metazoa > Chordata > Mammalia > Primates > Cercopithecidae > Mandrillus > Mandrillus leucophaeus. The sequence goes on from NW_012103443.1 coordinate 3,152,463, forward strand.
AGGCTGGAGTGCAGCGGCATGATCTCGGCTCACTGCAACCTCTGCCTCCTGGGTTCAAGCAATAGTCCTGTCTCAGACTCCCGAGTAGCTGGGACTACAGGTGCCCCCACCATGCCCAGCTAATTTTTGTATTTTTAGTAGAGACAGAATTTCACCATATTGGTCAGGCTGGTCTCGAACTCCTGACCTCAAGTGATCCTCCTGCCTCTGCCTCCCAAAGTGCTGGGATTACAGGTGTGAGAGCCACCACGCCCGACCTTTTGTTCTTTTCTTTTCTTTCTTTTTTTTTTTTTTGAGATGGAGTCTCGCTCTGTCGCCCAGACTGAAGTGCAATGGTGCGATCTTGGCTCACTGCATCTTCTGCCTCCTGGGTTCAAGCAATTCTCCTGTCTCAGCCTCCTAAGTAGCTGAGATGACAGGTGAATGCCACCACACCCGGTTAATTTTGTTATTTTTTCATAGAGACAGGATTTCACCATGTTGCTCAGGCTGGTCTCAAAATCCTGACCTCAGGCGATCCACCGCCTCGGCCTCCCAAAGTGCTGAGATTACAGGCATGAGCCACTGTGCCTGGCCACCATTTAACCATTTTTAAGTGTGTAGTTCAGTGGCGTTAAGTACAGTCACACTGTTGGGCAACCATCACTACCACCTATCTCCAGAACTTTTTTCATCTTCATATATATATATATATGTTTGAGATGGAGTCTTGCTCTGTTGCCCAGGCTGAAGTGCAATGGTGCAATCTCGGCTGACTGCAACCCCCACCTCCCGGGTTCAAGCGATTCTCGTGCCTCAGTGTCCTGAGCAGCTGAAATTACAGGCGTGTGCCACCATGCCCAGCTAATGTTTATATTTTTAGTATAGACGAGGTTTCCACATTGGCCAGCCTGGTCTCAACCTCCTGGCCTCAAGTGATCCGCCTACCTCAGCCTCCCAAAGTGCTGGGATTTACAGGCTTAGGCCACTGCTCCCAGCTTCGATGAATTTTACTACTCTAAATATCTTATGCAAGTGGAAGTATACAGTATTTATCCTTTCGTGTCTGGCTTATTTCACTTAGCATAATGTCCTCAAAGTTTATACATGTTGTGGCATGTAGCCTGTGTCAGAAGTCCTTCCTTTTGAGTGTTGAACAATGTTCCATTGTATGTGCATAACCACCTTTGGTTTATCCATTCCCCCATCATGGACACTTAGGCTGCATCCACCTTGTGTTAGTCTGTTAGGTCTTCCCTAACAAATACCACAGACTTGGAAGCTTAAACAACATAAATGTATTTTTTCACAGTTCTGGAGACTGAAAGTCCCAGATCAAGGTGCTAGCAGGGTCGATTTCTCCTGAGCCTCTCTCCTTGTCTTGCAGACAGCTGCCTTCTCGTTGCATCTTCACATGGCTTTCTTTCTGTCTGTCTCCCTGATATCACTTCCTCATCTAACCCTAATTGCCTCTTTAAAGGGGTTGTCTCCAAATACAGTATCATTGGGGGTAAGGGCTTCAACATATAAATTTTGTAGAGACACTATTTTATCCAAAACATACCTCTTGGTCATTGTGAGTAATGCGGCCATGAGTATGGGTGTATGAATATCTATTCAGGTCCCTGCTTCCAATTGTTTTGGCTAGATGTGCAGCAATGAAATTGCTGGAGTATATGGTAATTCTATTTTTAACATTTTGGGAGCCCATCATTCTGTTTTGCATAGCGGCTGCACTGTTTTACGTTCCCATGGCATTATTTGTTAATCTTCAGGGTAGTTTTGCTCTTTTTCAGAGGTCACTGATTTCCAGTGTCCTCCAGTAGGAAACTTGCCTGGAATCTTTCTGTTTGCCTCCCAGCTGCTTGTTTACTAAATACTAAATCCTCCCAGAAACTTGGTGTCCCTGCTCCTTCTGCAGCTCCTGTCAACAACCTCAGTTCTTACTTCCACACTCAGCTGCTGGGAAAACATCCCAGAATGGAGGAGGAAGCCAAAAAAAAAAAAAAAAAAAGAGGCTCAGTCCCACACAGGTGCTTCACATGGGCTCCCAGGCAGCAGCCCCTGAGCTCTTAGGAGCTTTGTGCCAGGTCCCACCCCATCTCCGGGCATGGCAGAGGTGTGATCCTGAGCCCACCTAGGCACTTGCTGCTTTCACAATGGTGAAGAGACAACAGATTTTAGACATCCCTTGGTGGGCAGCTTGTGAAACACTACTGTAGGTTCATACATCAGCAGAATGGATCAAGGGTTGTGCGTGGGACTCGGTCTTGCATGGAAGGGAGGAGTTAGGGTGTGAGAGATGTTGGGAAGATGTTTATGTGAGGAAAGGTGTGAAGTTACATATGGAGCAGGGGTGTGTGTGTGTGGAATAGTGTGTGAAGGCATGGGAGTTGGATGTGGGTGTGTGTGGGGTGGGTGTGCATGGGTTATGTGTGAAGTAGGCTGGGAGGTTTTGGGGGGTGGATGTGAGGGTATGAGGTATGTATGGGGTAAAGGTGTGTGTGTGTGGAAGGTGGGGTGTTTGTAGGTGTGGGGAGTAGGGATGAGAGTATGGGGGTTTGGTATGAGCATCTGTGTGGAGGAGGTGAGGGGTAGGTATAAGTGCATGTAGGATGGAGGTGAGCACTAGGGGTGGAGGGTGTACATACATGTGTGTGTGGAGTAGGGGGTGAGGATGTGTATATGGCAGGGGTGGGGCTGTGGACTGGGTGTGACACTGTGTGGGGGAAAGGATATGTAGAGGGTAGGGTATGAGTAAGTGTGTGTGTGCCTGTGTGTATTGGAGGGTCCTAGCAGGGAAAGGACCAGTGACTCTGCTCCCAGTGCCCACCCCTGCTGGAGCTGGGAGCGTAGGAGAGCAGCTGAGACCTGTAGAACATTCTTGTGGAGAGGGAGAGAGCCCGGCCAGGGACTCAGGCTGACTCACTTTCACCTGGTCGGGGGAATTAATTTGCTGGCATCTGCATCATGGCAGGATGCATGCGTCAATCTGTATGACTTTGTTCTTATTAAGAATCATGGGAGAAATTTTAAATGAGAAATGAAGAGAGTGGGTGGGAGGTTATGCTGAGGGCTATGAAAGATGAATTGCTTCTTCCTCAGTGGCTGGGTTATGCTAAATGACCAAGGTCATCTCCCTCCACCCTTTTCTCTCACCCTGTTCTCATGTGAGAGAAGTAACTTTAGAAGACACACACACACACACACACACACACACACACACACACACACCCCTGCATACAGATGTGGATTAGGGAGCCTCAAAGCCCCTCCCAGATGCCCGGCAGCCTCTGCAGCAGTAACTCTTTGTGCACTGCGGTTTGCTGCTGTCTTTGCTTTGGAGGGATGATGGCTTTTATGAATGGTAGCCAGGGAGGGACTTAATGTCTTCTGCTTCCTGATGTCAGCACAATGAATGAAACACTTGCAAAGCGTAAAACCTCAAGCACCCGGGAAGCAGATATCTTCTCAGATTGGTTCTCCAGATGCAGCGTCTCTTGCTGATGAAATCACCAGTCCCATGTGTCACAGATAATCCATATACGTTAGGATTTAAATGAGGCAGAAACTGAGCCTGCATGTGGAATGATACGTGTATGATTCTGGCACAACCAGTTCTTTCCCTGAAGCAGCTGTTGCCACCACCCTCTTCCTGCCAGGCAGCGGAGGAAGGTGCTTGCGGGAGCTGCGGACACACTGTTGTGTGTTAGGCATCTACTTAGCTGGCCTCATGTTCTGCTTTTGCTGGCAGAATTCCTTGCTGAAGCTCCAAGCCCTCGAATCTGATCTGTGCTCTGCATTTTTAACAAACCAGGATGAAGCTGCTCAGGTGCATGGAGTCAAGGACCCAGTGCCAGCATCGACCCAGAGTGTGCTTGCCGATGGGACAGATTCTGCAGGTAAGATACAGGGCTCGGGGTTGTCCCAAATTGTACTCTCAAGGTAGTTCAGTCTCTTGCTGGTTCACACTCAGCCTGAGCCCCTGAGGGAAAACAGTGCCTAGGGCAACATGAAAGCCCAAGAGGTGCTTCTGAGTTGCCCAGGAGGAGCTGAGGGGGAGCAGGAAGGACTGGGATTTGCTATAACATAGAACTGTCTAGATAGGACCAAGAGTCACACACAAATGGGTGTCATTTGTGTAAGGTGAAAGTACCCATCGCAACTTCTAGTCTTCATTTTCCCATTTGGTCTCCTGGGACACATGAGTGCTATGCTTATTTTATATTACTGGACCTAGATAACCTGTGCTGTCTTGAAATTCTTCTTTTTGATGTGTTGTGGATGGGGAAGTTTCCATACTGCTACTTCCTTTCCTGTTAACTGCTTGTAAGATGATCCATGCATGCAGGGAAAGTGGGGGTGAGTGCTCCACTGATAGCTCATTCTGATTCTGTATTGTCTTGTTTGGTTTCCATTTTTTTTTTCATTAATTTCCTTGTCAAAAAGTCCCAAATTGAGTCTTGATTTTCTGTTAGTCTCTGGCTTTAATTCCGGGGATGGTAGATTGGCTAGCCAACAGAGGCAAATTAATGTTGCCAGGAATATTTGGAGAGGAAAGAAACACTAATTTATATAAGTGAGAGCATAGCTTATGTTTTCTAACAGGAAGAGGTCACAAGTTTGCAGACTGGTTTCCAGATGAATGGTAGAAATAGGCTAAGGGAGCTTTCTTCATGAGAGGTCCTTAATCTCTAGGAGTTGAAGGCAAAGATTTACAAAAGGTAATCTGTTTCCGTACCATTAGCAATAGTACATTTTAGATACTCCTGTTGAAAGCAGACCCCATAAATATATACACCTACTATATGCCCAAACAAATTAAAAATAAATAAACAATTTAAAAATTTTTTAAAGAAAAAAAAAAAAAAGAAAGAAAACAGACCCACATAGTCTAAGCAGGCCAATCAATACTGTCTGGTGTTGGAATGTGTACTAATAATGGTAGCATATAATAGCTACTAGTAGTAGCTACTATGATTATTTAAAACATTCTATGATCCTGGCACTGTTCTAAACACTTTTTGTGTATTATATTAAATCCTTAAACTGACCTGTGAAGTACTACTATTCATCGTAAGATACTGAAGCCTAGCAGAGCATTGCTGGTGAGTGGTATGTTGTTTCCCTATGGATGCATGTGGCCAGTTGGCTGTCTTTGTTGCCCAGTGAGCTCTCCTGCTCTGTTGGCCATTGCGTTTGGATGAGTGGCAAATAAAATTGAACAGGAGCCAACATCAGGCCAATTAGCGATTTAAGTCAGATTATTTAGACAACATCCCTTTTCTTCCCTCAACACCGTATTCCACTCCCTGCAAACAAACAACATATTTAATACAAAACACATAAAGAAGTCTCAAACCAAGTACAAGGTAACCGTTGAGTTATTTGGTGATTTGGCTTAACTATGCAAGTTTCTGACAAAGTGTTCAGTAAAATATTTGTTGCATGTTGGATGTGGATATATTTTTTCTTTTCATCATGACTTTTATGTGTCTTTCCAACAGTTAAGAATAGTTTTGGATTTTCTCATTGGCATGGGCAAGATTTTGCACAAGCTTATTACTACTTGTTATAAAATGAAAATAAATACAGGGTTTATCTAGGGATTGCTCACACAGAGGAATTAGCAATACATTCCATGTTAAATATCAAATGGCAGAGATGTGCAGAAGTCTCTTTAGAGAGGAGGCTTGTGGGTTGCACGCTGGATTTTCCGAAATGTAGATGAATCTGAAATGTCTCAGAGCCCTCCCTAGAGAGTCTAGAAAACTAGACTGTAGAGACATTTAGAAAACTGATGTTTCCAGGGACCGAAGGAGTCTCTTCATTTGGCAGGAATATTGCCAAAGTGACAGCCATTTGTAAGATGCCTTTGTGACTTAAATTATGGGATGATTTGGTCTCACTGGGTTCTAAGATGCACTCTTACAGGAAGACCATGCATTTTCTAACCCATGAGTCACTCAGGGAAGAAATTTATGCTCAGATCCATGGTTCTTAACTCGGGGATGGATTTCTAGAGTGATCTTTGGACACCTTAAAACTTTAAGTTTTTTCATGTTACTCCTGGTGAAAGGGTGCTTGTATAAGATGAACACAGATGGCCGTAAGTCCATAAAAGATTATAGTAACTTAAAAACAGTCTTCTCTTTCTTAACATCTAGCATTCTCTCTGAGCCTTACATGTATATAAATATTCAAATCATAATTGTTGTAAAAATTCAATTAGTAATTTTCAATGTCAATAACATGGACAAAATCTGTGATTTTAAACATGGATTTGAACATGTGATATGAACAAGTGATTTTCACAAGAATAACTGGATATAATATGCTACCACTTAACCATAAATAGCAAACATTCATAAGTATAAATTCATGTGACCTAGTAGGTTTCAAATTCACTATAGACTTGATGGACTTTAACTTGGGTTTATGGGTTGCCAAGATCAGTTCCACCTAGTAAGAGACTTGACAGGTCCCCCTGTCCTATACATCCAGTTGTAAACTGCATATGCAGCAAGAAGATATTTCATGGTACCCCTGGGGACACTGTATTCTAGATACTGTTCCAGAACCTTCTTCTGGATCATAATTACCAGGAAGCTTTTCCAACATGGAGATTCCTCTGGCATCCTCTCCAGACAGTCTAGGATGAAAGTCCCGGAATCTGTGTGTTTCATAAATCCCCCTGAGTAATAGAACCACACTATTCAAGTGGACCGTGTCTTGAATTGGGAGAGAATGTCAAGTTCTGTCTGACTCTGCTCTACCTCAATTTTGCCAATGGGAAAGGCTCACAGATCATACGAGACTTATAACTCAGGGTCTGTGGCCAGGTGGCTCCGTCTGCTTACTTATTTCAGGAGGAGAAAGTCCACAGGTTGGGAGTGAGTGGGATGGGGATATAGACAGATTTGAGCAATAGAAGGCCCTTAGGGAAAAATGATGGAGAGGAAATCGGCTGCAAGGCAGCTTGGGGTCATAAAAAGGGTAACCAACTGGTTTGGTTTGCATAGGATTGTCCTATTTTTAGCACTAAATATCCCATGTGCTAAGAAATCTTCACTCACAGGTATTCCAAGACAGTTGGTCACCCTATTTGTAGGTTGCAAACCACAACCTGTGAGACAGAAGCTGTTATAGACGGAATCTTTGTGTTTCCCCAACAACTTATTAAAATATATGTTGAAGTTTGGAGGTGGGACCTTGGGCAGGTGATTAGGCCATGGGATTAGTGCCCTTATAAGAATCCAGAAAGCTAGCTTGCCCACTTTCCTCCATGTGAGACTCTAAGAAGTCAGCCCTCTGAAAGCTAGAAGAGAACCCTTATCAGAAGTTGACCAGGCTGGCACCTGATCTTAAACTTCCAGCCTCCAGAACTGTGAGAGATAAGTTTCTGTTGTTAATAAGCCACTCAGTCTATGGTAATTTGTTATAGCAGCCAGGACTGACTAAGGCAGAAACCCACACAATAGGCTCAAAATACCTCTAACTCTATCAATATCTTCTTACAGCTGAAGCAAATATTTCCAGCATGGAATTAGTAAGCACCCATTCTGATGTGGTTGAATGGAAAATGGAATGAGGTTTGTCTTTTCCACTGCTTGTGATTTTAGAGTGTGGAGAAGGACTGTTCATGCTGCACATGACTCAGCCTAGTAACCTTTGTTCTGTCTGACCAAGGATGATTGATGGTTTGGAGTTTTAGCAAAAACTGTCACCAGAGATAACTGCACACCTGTTACTAAAAATAATAATTCCATAGCAGTACTTTATTATATTTTTCTAAAATCTTGATCTTCAAATTGAACTTTCAATTTGGGTAAGACACTAATGTAGTATGTCTATTTAGAGTCTATAATTATTCTCATGCAGAATTCTGCATAATCTATAGGTCTCTTCCAAAGTTGAAGTTGATGTAGGTCAGAGTCAACCAGAACCTGACCTTTTCGCTGATATTTCCAGACACTGTCTACTTGACCAGAGTTTTCAATTAATTGGAAATGCGTATTAAACTTACAGCTGTCTGAGATCCCTATCTTAAAATGAAAAATTAAAATATAAAGATGACACCTAAGAATCCCCACATTTGAAAAACTCCCTTGGTGATTATGAAGTGCAAGGAGGTTCAGTAATACTTTATAGAACACGGTGCCATTCCAGGGGTAACATGAAATATGTTCCTGCTGCAGGTGCAATTTAGAAATAGATTTCTAGAATAGGAAAGCATTTCAGGTATCCTACTAGGAACATCTGGTTATCCATAAAACTTGATATTTCAGTCTATGTGGTGGCAACCCCAGATAGTCTTTGAAAGTCAGTAAGATCTTCATTCAACCTCAGGAGTACACAGAATTTCCAAATATCTTTTATAAACTTAATTCATTATGGTGTGTGTGTGTGTGTGTGTGTGTGTGTGTGTGTGTGTGTGTGTATGAGACACATTGAGACTTCTAAAGCCTTCTAGAGCCTTTATATATATTCAGGATGTACCACCTAATGCTTTAACTTAAAAAATGGCTACTATTATGGAAAGTAGCACTTCATTTATTTGTCGTAAGTTGGTTCCCTTAAAATAGAGGTTTTTCAATTGGGGTCTATTTTTTGCCCCCCTTGAGGACATTTGGCAGTATCTAGAGACATAACTGGTTACAATGAGGGGGTGGACTTTCCTGGCCTCTGGTGAGTAGAGGCCAGGAAAATCCTGAAATGCACATCCTGAAATGCAGAGGACCACCTCTCTCCCCCATCAAGGAATTATCTGGTCCAATAGTGCTGAATGGTCAATAGTGCTGAGGTTCAGAAACCTTTGCTTTAAAAGCTCTTAAGTGAATAACATCAACATTAGGTAACAATGACCTCTTTACTTGTATCAGGCATTAGTGGATGGACTGGACATTAGTGGATGGATTTTCTTATTCTTCACAAGAACTCTATGATATAGTTTTCATTATCACCCCTAGATTAAAGATGAGGAAATCAACTTGGAGATGCAACTGCTGATATGGTTTGGCTGTGTCCTCACCCAAATTTGAATTCCCACGTGTTGTGGGAGGGACCCAGTGGGAGGTAATTGAATCATGGGGGCAGATCTTTCCCATGCTGTTCTCATGATAGTGAATGTCGCATGAGGTCTGATGGTTTTCAAAAGGGGAGTTTCCCTGCACAAGCTCTATTCTCTTGTCTGCCACCATGTGAGACAAGGCTTTCACCTTCTGCCGTTAATGTTAGACTTCCCCACCCACGTGGAGCTGTGAGTCCAATAAACCTCTTTCTTTTACAAATTGCCCAGTCTTGGATATGTCTTTATCAGCAGCATGAAAGCAAACTAATACACTGGCTGAAGGGCCCAAAGCTGCTGAGTACAGGGTGGTTGGGTGGAAAATGGGGAAGTGGCAGCGGGGCCTTCCCTACTCTGACTCCATAGCCTAAACTCTTCATCACTATGCTATTTACCATCCAGCTTAAATGGTAAGTCCCCAAAGTTCTAATATTCTAGAATTTGGAATGAAGTATATAGCTGGTCTAAATACCCTCTATATAATTAACGTATTTTGAAAGTCATTTTAAAAATCCATTCCTGACTTTGTCTTGGCAGACTGAAGAGACCTAGATTTGTAGTTGATTTATTTGCTACAGCCCCTCTGTTTCTGTAATTTTGCCTCCCCTGATTGAATCCATCTCTAGGTCCCTGTGCCTCTCTTGATGTATATTTACCTGAACTGCATAGTGTATTTCACATGGAGTCAAAAACAATATTTTATTTGTAAATATCAGCAGAGGTACTTTAGTTTTACAGAATGTCACCACTGGAAGAAACAGCAAACTATACAAGGGATCTCTACTATTTGTTACAGCAGCATGTGAATCTACAATGACTTCAATTTTAAAAAAATGAATTAATACCTGAAAATGGGAACAGGGGCATTTTATAAAATAAGTATGAAATAATTATGCCTGTGAGATTGTTTTCCAAACCCTTGCTAGAGATGCACAGTATTTTCTTGGCTTTTTTGTCATATCAGTATACTCTATCAGAGCTCCCCAAATCCCATACCTGATTAAACTAATAGCTTAGTGCTTGTTATTTGTTAGGAGTAGCTGGCTTTGTTTTCTTTAATGGCATCACTTACTGGCGCACAGTGCAAGTCATCTGCCACTATTGAACCTCTGCTTCATGGTTTATGAGCTTGGTCTGTGGTTGCTTAGCATTTCACTCTGAAAAATGTTAACATCATCTGCAGACTCAGATTTATCATTCTGCGCTTCCTTTTCCATGCCATTTCTGAAATGTAAAATAAGATTAATCCAGGACCCATTTGCAAGGATTGGTACTGACATGTCCATCATAAAGACAGAAATTAATCTCTTCCCTTAGCTGCATATTGTTAGCTTTGCATCCTTTGCAAAACATGGCCCAATCATCATTCAGTTTTGTTTTAAAACAATCTTTGGCATGAAAATCATGCATAGACTTCTTGAAAACCCAGATATATTTTTCATATCAACTGTTGTTTAAAAATTTCTTCTTCCATGCCATTTCTGAAATGTAAAAGAAGATTAATCCAGGATGCACTTGCAAGGATTAGAACTGAATTAATTTCTTAAAACATTAATTCAACTCTGCCCTTTGCAAAAGGCTCTGCCTTGCTCAGAAAGATAGTTCCTTGCAGAACTTCATATGCTACTTGGGTGATTTGGGACAGGTTATTTACTCTCTCATCCTCCTCAGTTCCTTTTGTTTAAAATGGGAAAAAGCATACTATCTAATTCCTAGGATTGTTGTAAGAATGGCATGCTATAATACATATGAAGGTCTTAGCTCATCTCCTGTGGTAAATGCTCCATAAATGTCAGCTGTCATTATGTTAAAAGCTAGGCATTCTTTCTGTACTCAGAACTCATGTCGCCGTTCCTCCAGTTGATAATGCTTACATTTGTCTTTGAATAGGTATTCTATCGTAATTTCTAACTACTTTCAGGGAGTGGAAATGACATTTCGTATTGTTCATTCCCTAGGTGCCCTCTAGAATCTTGCATATGATTGACATTACACTTATTCTCCTAAGCAAAAGGTATTTATAACAGCAATAATCTATAGAGCTGATGGCTGAATAAATACTACCTATTAAATTTGGAATTACATTTGTAACAGTAAAATCTGTCCTGTCCTAAACCTGTGACATAACTTGGCCAGAAAAGTTATCTAATATTAATAATTTTTCTGTGATGCTTTTATAACCATCTTCATAATCTATGAAGAAAGGAACTTCGCATTAACCCCTTGTTTTCTAAGGAAATATTTCAAAATGTATAGATGACTGTAATTCTCTGAGGCTACTTCTCCAACTGCTTTATAGGAAGGAAATATCAGTCCTACAGCTCAAACTGCCAGGTAGTTATTTAATTTTTTTAATTCACTTTTTACATTACACCAAGTACTGTGTTATTATACCTGATTATATTTGTCTTCAACTGTTTACAAATGAGAATTCTGAATTTGAAGAGACTCGCTTGGTCAAGGATGTAACAACTGCCAACAAGTGGTATCAGAGACCAAGCCCAAGCCTCTGACTCCAGAGCCTGGGCTTCTAACCGGTAGCCTATAGTCATTACAAAAAATACTAATAAACTTTATTTTTCAGAACAGTTTTAGGTTTACAAAAAAATTGAACACACAGAGAGTTCTCAATTACCACTTTTCCCCTGCACACAGGCTTCCTATATATTTTAGTCACTTTAAAAATCCTTTCTTTGGGTTATTTTAGTATCAGCTTTCCATGCATAGAAAGATTGCCTGGAAGTGAGCAGATGGCATGCCCAGAAGCTTGGTGTCTGACACTGCTCTGGATGGCTCCCAGGCCCAGGGCTAGGTAGACAACCTGTCCTGTCTCTTTGAGTTCCTTGAGAATCATACGTTCCTGTGCCTCTATCTGGAGCTGCTGGTCCAACTTCCTTGAGTGAATTGGCTAATTCAGCCTAACTCATGACACTTGAGATGAATCATTCTTGACTACACTTTCTAATTGACTTGGGATGAGCCTAGTAAAGTTATCGCCCACATCGAAGGTTGGAATTTCCTTCAGTGGTCTTTCTGTTAGCTTTGTATATTCAATGTTCCCCAAATATTCTCCCTATAGCGCTTCTGCTCATAAATGAAAACTCCCATTTGAAAATAGGTTTTCTCATCTTAATAGCAGATTTTTATCAGCTGTACCACTAAGGTGATCAACTATTCAAGAATCGACTAGAAGACCTGGAGAGTCAAGTAGGCTGAAAAATGATAAGCATCCAGCACCCAGCTCTCTCTGTATCCCTAGAGGGCACTTCTGAATCTTCCACACTATCATGGATGATTTCTCTTTCCCTAGCTCCACAGCTCAGGCAGAACCCTGGACCTGGGCAGGACATTGTTCAGCCTCATTGTTATCTGAGCAGTTGGCTCCATTTTGGTGACATAGGAAGAGTAATAGATGTTCTCAGAGATCAGAAGCTGTCCATTGGCCATTTCCCTTGGTTATTTCTCAAATTCAATGAGATTGAGAGAGATCAAACAATGCATCCCAGGTTACACCAGTGACAAAACTGGGACGAGAATCTGGGTCTTCCTGAGCCTGTGGCTCGTGTTTTTATTCATTATGGCAAATTGCCTCTTGGGTCTGCAGGGTGACTGTCATGAAGCCCAGCCCTGTTTTCAGGGTGACATATTTCCCACCCCTCCAGCTCCCTAACACATCTAGTGGCCATCTGTAGGAACTGACACATAGGACTGCTTGGAGTGCTGACCTCCTCACTGCTCAGTCAGTCTCCCAAACCCAGGGTCCCTTCTCATCTGCCGTCATTCCCACCTGACATGATGATACTGCTTCTCCTTTCTCAGTGATCTCTAACCAAGGAAGCTCATCTATTTTCCTGGCCTTGGTTATTGGGATGACTTCAGGTTTACCCATGTTCTCTCCCTTCTAACCATATAGCTAACCCTTTAGTGCCTCAGGAACTCAAATGCGACATACCTAAAACTGAACCCATCATGTATCCATCAGATATTTTCTCGGTTGTTTTTCATCTTTGTTTTTGTGGTCCTCTTTGTGTGTGTGTGATGCTATTATCCTCCCGCTGTCTGTCCTGAGAGAGACTGGTTGAGAATGCTAAGGCCTGAACCTCATTAGAACCATGGACACACTTTTGGCTTATATAGCGTTTGAAACCAACAAAGGCTGACGTTTGGCATTTTGGAATGTCCCTGAATGCTATTTATGAGCCCACCATGATGGGAAATCCCAAGAGTGCAACTTTACAGATCTACGCATCTCAGCACCCCATCTCAAGTGTTTGCAGATAGAGATTTACTTAGGTTTGGAATAGCTTAAAAAATTCACATTAGAAAGATATATTTTTAAATCTGACTAACTCTTTTAACCACTGTAATGTAGCATTTGCTTCTGCTTGGGGTTGCAGACTGAGCAGAAGGGGTCTTTTGGCCTTCACACACTGATGGTAACTACTTTTCTTCTCTATGTTCCCTTCTGCTCAGTGACTGGGCTGCCAGAAACACTCTGGCTTCCGGTGTCAGAGATGTGGAGTCTTCTATATCAAGCATTGGTCAAACTCTCCCTGAATGGAGATAGCCTAGTTATGCAACCTTACTAGTGAATTTAAAATGGAGAGCATTTTACTACCAGCCTCATGCAGTTGTTATGAAGATTAAATACATGCAAAAAGTCTCAGAATAAGATTGAGGAAACAGTGACTCACTTCATAAATATTAGACATGATGATTACTATATCTAATAACAATGTTTTTATAAATATTACATTTTTATAAATAGGGACTCAGAGTAGTGACAACATGTTAAGGGGTATATTGGTTCTTATTTTCCACAATAACCCTGCAGGGATTCCCAATGAGGTTGGTGTTCAGTAAGAGAAGACAATATTCAACTTTCTTATTTTCATAATAATATTTGTTAAAAATAATGGTTCTCATAGATACTGTGTTCAGTAGTTTCTATGCTTTATCCTAAGGTTTCACCAAATACCCTATACAAAGGATGCATGGGTGAATATTGTTACTTTTAGGAGGAATTTATTTTAATGTGTATTAGTTCTTAAAAATGTAACTAGTACATCGAATTAATGACTTCTTGGCCATTGCTTAGGATGAAGCTTAAATTTAAAAAATACTGTAGGTTGGAACATTTTTTAAAAAACTATATAAATAAAAAATAAGTTTATCTAGATCTGGCAAAACTTTTGTAGGAGAATAATTTTATGTTCACTTAGTCATGTGAGGCAGGCACCATTATTCTCCCCATTTAACAGATGAAGAAATTGAGGTTTAAAAAGGTCTGACATCTCTAAACTCTCTTTAACCAGTGGTAGGCCTGGGATTCAAACTAACAGTCTTTGCTCACTATTATCTGCCACCAGGGTGCTTTCTCACTTCCCTTCTCATAAAAGTTTTATTTTCCCCCCAAATTTTAATATTAACTTGTGTTTTCCTTTTTTATAAAATTAATCTGCATTTGTTACAAAAATTTTTAGAAAATACAAAGAAGAAGAATTTGTTTAATTAGGTAAAAACACTTAACACTTAATATGGGATCTGTCCTTTTAACAAAATTTTAAGCATAAGTAACAGCATTGTTACTACAGTCGTCTTCCCATATCCTAGGTCTCGCTTTCTGCATTTCAGGTGCCCACAGTACAGTACAATAAGTATTTTCAGAGAGATCACATTTACACAACTCTTATTACAGTATCTTGTTATAATTGTCCTATTTTAGTATTTGTTGTTAATCTCTTACTGTGTCTAATTTATGAATTAAACTTTATCAAAGCTCTCTCTATATAGGAAAAAACATAGTATATATAGGGTTTGATGCACTCTGTGGTTTCAGGCATCCAGTGGGAGTCTTGGAACTTATCCCCTGCCGATAAGTGGTGACTACTGTATTGGCACAATGTTGTACAGAATGTCTCCTTTTATTTTTCTTATCACAGTCCTGTGAGGAAGACAGGCCAAACAATGAAACTGAGAGAGGCGGGCAAACTGGCTGGAGTCCCACAGAAAGTATAGGTGCACCAAACTCCTAACTCCCAGACCCTTTCCTCTAAAACATACTGCATTGCAGGATGAGCCCTGGCAAGATGCCCCTCCTTGGGGATAAAAAGTAATGTGCCCCTAGGGAACAAAAGTTCCACCTTAGTTTAATGTTGCCATCAGCTTCTCCCTACTGGGAAGTAGGCTCTGGAAGCAGTGGCCTGGACTCTTCCCAGAACAGCAGCAGCATTGGCTCTGAATCTACTCTGGCCTCTTCTGAGCAAAGAGCTCAATAATTCTGTCTACACAAATACACACACATATGCATGAGTCAGCTGATTTAATTAAACCCCTTCTCAACTCAAATGGAGAGTTTGGACAAAGAACTGAGAGGCTACCAAATTACCAGTTTTTGACTGCATTGTTTTTCAATTGGTTGCTTTGGGATCTTTCTGGCTCACAGCTTCCTTCAATAGTGAATTGGAGGCAAGGAGGTTAGGATGTTAATTGGGCCACATGGTAAATTACGCAAATGCCCAAGGGAAAACAGATGCCATATAAATTGAGGTTTGCAATTACTGTTGCAATGCAGTTTTTTAAAAAGCCATTTGTAGTGATCTGTGATTCTACAAAGTTATATTTTAGGACTCTATGGGTTCCAGAAACAGATCTTTCCCTGGCACTGCTTCACAGTCATGTGACTAGGATCCCAAGTATTTCCATTTTGGCATTATAAAACAGCAACCAAGAAGAGACCTTGTTAATTTTGACCCTGGGGCCACAACTGAGCTGAAGGATTCAAGATCTCAGAACTTTTTCCATTTCAGCAAAAATATGGTGGTCCCAGGTGCCTGCTAAGGATTATTTTCTTCCCCATTATTATTTCCGAAGATATTTCCAAGAAACTGGTAACATGAATAAAACACATTTCTTCTTAGAGCCTAGTGGTTTAAGAAAAGGATTTGATGAGGAACCCATACACCTGCTGGTGTATTTCAAAGGTGATATTATATGCTGTGAGTTATTGATTAGTAACTCTTATTCCGGTTACTCCTGAGGGCTGTTTCCAAACTGCAGAGTTTTCTGGGTAAATTATTCATGGCAAGGGTGTTGCCTGTAGTGATGTGTGTCAGTCATACCACTACACCTTGCCTTGGGCTGGAGGCACTGCCATTCGCCTCCCTCCAACTCTTTTGTCATCACATCAATTTCTGACTAGCCTCAGCCACTGACAGTGCTGTCAGTGAGCCTCAAAGGCAAAATAGGAGGCGTTATCCACCCTCCAGTCTACAGTCCACCAGGGGAGAAGCCAACTGAAAACACAAGAGGACCTAATCAGACCTTTGATGTTACACAAAGCAGATTGCATTTCAATCTTGAAATACAATTCTAGAGAATAAGGAGTCACTTATTCTAGAGAATAAGGACTCACTCTAAATCTGATTAAGATTCATCTGGTACCAAATTGTGATAAGTGTTTATTTTGGACAAGCAGATCATCAGTGTTTTCTGATTCTGCTTATTCATCCAGAAAATCTTTTGTTTTCCACTTTTGTTAGAGAAGAAGTAGTAAGAGAAAGCCTTGGCTGGTCCTGACTTACCTGTTGAGAAAACTTGAGAAGGAGACTGGGCTGCTTCTTGAATAACTCTGTACAGAGTCCAGGGTGCAGAGCTCCTTCTTCTGGCTCCCTGACTCAGTTTCCTAATGATCTGATGCCCTGCTGCTGCGCCTCAGTCCCCTGCCCTTACTTCCGTAGCAGAGGGGTACCTACCTTCTGGACTGACCGCAAGGTGGGGAACTAACTTAAAAGGGGATTGGTTCTAGTGAGAATTCAGGGACAGGGATGGCTAGCTGGGGAGAGGATTTGGAGCAGGTTTTGTGTATGTTTTTTGTTTTTCCTGCAATAAAATGGTACATAAAGTTTTAGAGAAAAAAATAGAATTATTCCTGATTCTACCATGCTTTGCAGTTGCTACGTAACCTTTGATCTTTTAGTGCATCTA
Organism: Mandrillus leucophaeus; assembly: GCF_000951045.1. NCBI lineage: Eukaryota > Metazoa > Chordata > Mammalia > Primates > Cercopithecidae > Mandrillus > Mandrillus leucophaeus. Next base: position 3,169,495 of record NW_012103443.1, read on the forward strand.
TTTGTACATATAAACGTGTGTGTTTATATAAAATGGGATGTTTTGTTTTAAAACTTGTGGTTCCCATTTAGCATATTCTGAACATCATTCCTTGTTGATAAGCAGAGTTCTCCATCATTTTTGATGACTGCTGAATAATTTTCTTTCTGGGGACTCCTCTCCCCTCTCTTCCTCTTGTTTTTCTTTTCTCTTTCTTCCTCCTACTCCATTCTCTCCCTTCCTTCACTGGTTGTTATTCCTTTTCTTCCTGATAATCAATAATCTTCTGCTCCAGCTCCATTTTATTGTTTTCATTTTATTGCTCTAACACTTTGTAATATACCCTCTGACTTATGCAAATAATGTGAAATAAAAAGAGGATTGTTTTGTGGTTTGGGATTGTGTTGATTGTCTAACTCATACCAAACTTACTTGTTTTATTTGTTTTGTTAACAGCTTTGTAATATTTTCCGTCCAGGTTCTGTGAGAATAAACATGACAATATTTTGAAAGCTTTTCATATCCCCAGAAGGAAGAAATGACAAAGAGGCAAGCCATTATAATGAATGCATATGATCTTTATTTAGGAACATGACAGTCTCAAGCCCTCTGTCACTTCTAAGTCTTGATGATTTGTCTCATTTGCCCAGACCCATCACCAGTCCATAAAGATGGGCAGAATGAGGCCGACAGTGCACCAGAAGACCTCCAGTCTGTGGGGACCAGCAGGCTGCTCTATCACATCACCGACGGTGACAACCCACTGCTGTCACCACGATGCTCCATCTTCAGCCAAAGTCAGAGATTCAACTTAGACCCCGAGTCAGCCCCATCTCCACCCAGCACTCAGCAGTTTATGATGTAAGAAAACTGTTTTGTTATTGTCTTCGTTTCGTACAGTTTTTCAAATATCACATTTATAAACTACAGTGAAGTATGACTGAAATAGCACAAATGTGCCTGGCTAACACAACTGCGCGACTGGAACAATAAATGACAAAAAATCAGTGTACTTGCTAGTTGGGGATGCCATTGCAGGCCTTATACCTCAGGAAGAAATGGTCATGAGAGACAGGATAGCCCAGGGGCTCACATGTTTGAACATTTTTGGTGAAATGAACAGAATCTTAAATAAGTATATGTACATGCACATATCAGACATATCATTCTTGATGAACTCAATATTCTTTCCATGTCCAGTGGTAGCATCCATGGATGAGTTGTGAGAACACTTTGGAGATGTCCATCTACATTTCTTCTTAGATTCTAGAAAAGTGGTAGCTTACAATAGCTACCCTTGTCCAAATAATGTGTGTGTGTGTAATCAGATGCCTGCCCCCTACACATTCCACTTGGAATTTGCATTTGAGATTGAGGAACTGTGTGTTATTTATGTTTAAGTTCCACAAATAATTTTGATATACAGTTAAGATTAAGAATCCTCTGGCTAAAATTATGCCTGGAGAATCCCTGGTTTCTCCCTCAGAACTCATGCCATTTTTTCTTGATTTTATCTAACCCTGGGTCCATGAACTATCTATCGATGGACCTGAAAGAGTTAGTGAATTATTGATATTGCATGTAAAGTATGTGTTATGTGAGGGGGTGTATGCAATTTCTGGAGAAGGGGCACATCCTTTCATCATATTAAGAAAAGTCCTGTTATGTCAAGAAAAGTTAACCACTCATCTAAATCTTCCTTGAAAACGTTGGCAGGTGTGGCGTGTGCAACTTATTGAGGACAGGACCTCAACAGTGCGGTCTCTTTCGAGTCTTAAATTGGCCTCCTCTAAGCTTTACAAAATGCATTTCCTGGACTAATATTTTGACATTTTACACTAAAGTCCCAGACAACGTCCACCCCATAACAGAGTTTTGTGATAGGGAGTCTCCATTAATGAGCAGATGTTACCATGGTGGCCTCATCAAATAATGAACTTCCCTCTGGATTTCTCTGACAATCCAGGAATTTTGGTTTGTAGATCAACAGAACTGTTTACTGGAAGCCCACTGTTTTTGATACTTCTTCCTCCCTGTAATCACTGCAGGCCGCGGAGTTCTTCACGCTGCAGCTGTGGAGATGGCAAGGAGCCACAGACCATCACCCAGCTCACCAAGCACATCCAGAGCCTCAAGCGGAAAATTCGGAAATTTGAAGAAAAATTTGAACAAGAAAAGAAATACCGGGTAAGGACTCTGGGGTTTGACATAGGAGCGGACTGGTCAGAGGTGTGTGGATTCTCCTCAGCCTCTGTCCTTCCTTTCTGGGTACCCTTCTTTGCCAGGGGACAGTTGTGTTCCCATGGGCCAACCTGGACCTATCATAGAGTCTTCATCTTCTATCTATCTTGTTCTCACCTGCTGTCACTTGATCTCTGCTAGGATATTTTCTAGTCATGGATTACAACTATTATTTCCAATCTTATTTGATTATTGATCTTGCCTTTTTTTCTGAGGAACAAAATTTGGAAGGCTTTTGAAATATGGTGTGGTTTTTTTTTTTTTTTTTTTTTTTTTTTTTTTTTTTTTTTTTTTTTTTACTTTTTCTCAATTGCATTTTGATAAGAACTTATTAAAGACCCAAGGGAGGAATCTCCAATTTTGGAACAGAATGAGGTAGAGATGGTTTCTTTGACATTAAAGTATTTCCTCGTTGGTGAATGAGGACCTCTCAAATGACATCTGTTCAGGCCACTCATAAGAACCAACCCTAAGCCATCCTTTCCCCATCAGAGAGACACTAGTTTTCATGCTAGTACTGCAGTGCAGCAAATATCAGCCTCCTTTCTTCTTATGTAAGAAACAATAGGGTCATAGGTAAGTGTCTTGATGGTCAGTGTTGCTTTTATTTTCTCCAGTGGTGACCATGGCATAGAGAAAATCATATCCACGGAGAATTGGACAAAGACATTGGGTCTTTGGCAGAGAGCCCAGAACAGCTTGTTATTAGAATAAAAGAGAACAGGGAATAATCTCTCATACATCTTGAAATATTTAAATGTTCACTAAACACTTGGTACAGAGGCCATTGGAAAGTTCTTGTGAGTATAGAGTAAGTTCTGGGGAGGGAGGTGAGAGGGTAATATTTCACTCTTCCATTCTTCCTGTCTTGTTTCCCACAGTGGCCTCAAATTCACTGAAGGAGGAGTTTTAAGGAGCAGATTTTAGCTTTGTAGAAATGGGGGGAAAATCAGATTGGCTTTCAAGGCAACCTTAGTTAGGATGTTGAAGATTATCTTCCCCAGAGTCAGGCAGTCACAGCTATTTATTGTCTTTTATAGAGCAGAAGGGAGCTCAACACATCATTAGTCCAGGATTTTATTTTACAGACAATGAAACTGACACCTGATGGAAATGACTTGCCTAAGATAGTTGTGTTCTATCAAGTCACAACTTGGGTCAGTGGATTACAGATGAGTAGGTTTTACAATAGAATATAAGTAAAAATTTTAAGTGTCTGCATTTTAAAAGCTCCAGATATCCTGAGAGAAGCTGATTTCACCTGTTTGCTGCTGGGGTGTTATTGGATCTATGATATTCTCATATTGGAAAATACAGAGTAACAACCAGAGGCTCCATTCCCAGCACCCGTTAACACATCTTATCTGGCAGTTCTTGATTCACACTATTTTGGATTTGAATCCAGCACAGCTACTTTTATAGGACTCTGTGATTTTGGACTTGTTATCTTTCTGAGTCACAGTTTGGCCATTTGTAAAATGGAGTATTAGGTAGCGACTTCTTAAGTTTGTAAGTAGTAAATAAGGAAGTACATACATAATGCTTATTACAGTGTTTGGTACAAAGGGAGTAAATGGTCCTAGATAACACTAACTTTTTAATCTATGAGTTACATATTTAAATAGGCTACTCCATGGCAGTCTCTGCCTTGTCAGAAAATAAAGGAAAGCTGTACATGTTAATTTTCCACTGGAGTTTTCTACCCACAGTCACAGATCTTGGATGCTTATTTTGGAAGAGAATTCCACCTGGAAACATCTCCTGCCTTTATCTAGAGTTTTCTGAAGCTAAAGCACACATGCACATGCATGCACATGCACACACACACACACACACACACAAACATATACTTAAATACACTTACGGAAGGACAGATCAGGGAGCAGTAGGGGAAGGAGGCTCCTTGGTCACCGCTGCTTCAGTGTGTATAAAAGTCTTTGTTATAATCAGAACCTCACATGTCTCAGGAAACCCCTGTCCTTCCAGTCAGGGCGAGGCTGTGCTTAGAGGTTTGACATGTCAATGGGCTTTAACTGTTGCTGTATGTCAGGCTCCCCTTCCTGGCAGTCTGACTGTGGAATTCATAGCACCCACTGCTAATTTTTGAATCTGGGCTCCTGCTGGGCCTCTGTGCTTTTCTAATACCCATGTATCACGTATATCTTTCTATCTCTGTTTACTGTAACCATTTTACACACGTACCCCAAATTCTCTACATCTCTACATCTGATTTTGCATTTGATTATTGGACTCTTGGGCTAAGAAAAGGCTGCGTCAGCCAGATGTCTACATTCAGTGGAATCAGGGAATGTTAGAATTGGAAAGAATCAGTGAGTCTTTTGTCTTATCTGACAACTGAAGAAACTGAGGCCCAGAAAGGGGAAGTGAGTTTCCCAGAATCACACAGCAAAGAATAGTTCTAGCCAGAACAGCAACTGAGGTCTTTTTATAACCCTCCCAGTAATGTTTCTAATGTGTCTTTTTGAACCATCTTTGGCAGATCACAAATCTCATACAATGGCACTTAGGAGGTCAATTTTAATTGCATTGAACAAAACCTAAACCTATGTAATTTCTGGGTGTTATGGCCTTTTGAATCAGAATATTTCACTTAAGAAGTTAAGTCTTGAAGATCTACAGCTTGTATATGGGAACTTTTCATGTGATTTGAGAGCTGCTATCCATGTGAGCTTGATTTAACCCTTTTAACAGCTTCTTCAAGGGTAGGGAAGTAAATTCATTTCAGAAACTGATTTCAGGCTTTAAATTATTTTGTCCGAAATTTAGCCTTAAATTTCTCCTAAGTTCTATGCACCATAGTGAAAACTTATTTCTTTTGCAGTCACTGGCTTAAGGCCTTAGTATTTTTTTTTTGTGTGTTTGTTTTTACCATATTTCAAAAGATAGAAATAACTGTGTGGAACAGATCCAGTGAAGCATTGTTCAACAAGATGTGTTCTCAGATCAGAGTGGAGAATTTTCTGAGGATTTTGAGAAACCAAATGTAAAACACTGGCTGTCCATGTAACCAGACTGCTACCCAAACCAAAGTACTAGACTATACAGTGCATCATTCTAGCAAACCATAGACAGGACTAGGCTAAGCGGTTTTAGAGAGGTGGGGATTGATGGCCACGTGTCACTGTCCATGGTCCTGAAACCAGCTTTTTTTTTTTTTTCTCCCACCCCTTCCCCAAACCCCTGCCATCCCTCAGGGAAACCAGTTTCCTATTCAAGTTCTTCCAGGAAAGAATCATTGTCAATCTTCTTTTCTATTTTAATCTTAAAATGTATGGTTTTTAAATCACTCTAGAACTGACAGAATCATGCCTTGTGTTTTACAATGAGCATACCTCGACTCATGTACATGTGATGATCCTGTCACACAGTAGTTTTTTCCTTTGAGTTTGAAAAATCTCCTATCTTCCTATGCCTTCTTCTCACCAACATCCTGCCATTGTTACATGGATTTAGTGGATCCTTAAAGAAAAAATGACAGCCCCTAGATTTGGTCATTAACAATGCACATATTTCAGGCTATTATGTTTATGATCATGTCATCTTAAGCTTATTTTATAGTTCCTTGTAAATCCTTAATTTAAAGTAACCATTAATTTTCTTGAGCCTGCGTGTAAGTTACTATGGTAGCCTTGACTTGTTTAAGAACAGTTTTTACTGATCTGTGGGGGTAGAGGGACAGTATGTTTGGCTACCACTAGTGAAGGTGTTAGAAATCTGCATATCCCCCTAACAGACTGACTTCTCAGGAATACTGTCAGGTTTTAGAGATTCTGGGGTCTCCTTTCTTTAGCTTAGAGGATATAACTGGTAAGAGCTAAATCTTCCAGTTTTTCAATATTCTCCCACGGGTTATGGTCATAAGCATGTGTGTGAGCCACAAGCAAGGTAGTAAGTACTGGTTTGTATCAGTGCAATCATCTGCAGTGCTACAGAAAATGGCCTGGCAATGGGGTATGTATGGGCTGTGGGTGACCTGCAAGGTGATTGACAGCTTGACTGCAGGGGCACTGGCATGGCCAGGACTATGTGAAAAATATTAAGTGACCAGGCACATTTAGAAATAATGCCCATAGCAATGATTAAAGAGTAGAGGAGGTCAAGAATATTTACTGTTTTCTAGACGTAACTTCATCAGAAGCAACTCCATCAGAAATTTCACACCCGAATTTCTCTCCCAGCTTTATATATTCCTAAACTATCTTTGTATGGCTCAGGTGTTTACACATTTTGTTTTTCCTTTTCTCTTTTTCTTCCCCACCCTCTCCCTCCTTCCCTCCCTCCCACCCCCATTTTTCCTTTCCTTGGTAGCCTTCGCATGGTGACAAGACTTCTAATCCTGAAGTCCTGAAATGGATGAATGATTTGGCTAAAGGTCGTAAACAGCTCAAAGGTAAATGCCAGTCAAAGGTCTTTTATTTTCTCATAAAGGAAGCAGTTAAACTAGTGATAATGTGCTCCAGAGAATTTTAGATTCATTTCTACTTGTGCCCTCTTGCACCTTGTTTCCTGCTTAGACTGTAGCTCCCTTTTGAAATAAAGCATCCTGTATCTCTGTCATTGTTTGGCCCCATGTAATAAACCTCCTTACAAAGAAACTGAGGACCTCCAGACTCCCAAGTGGAATGATTCACTTCAATGCCAGGAACATTTTAACATGTGGAGCACTAACCTCCCTAGGTTATGGGATTGTTGGATGTTAGAAACAGAAGAGGTCTGAGAAATCATTTACTCCACACACTTCAGTGCATGGATGAGGACATTTATGCTCATAGAGAGGGGAGGGTTACAGAGCTGGAAGGTGGTGGGCCAGGTGTAGAATGTGGTTCTCCTGCCGTATGGGCTAGTGCCCTTTTTCTGTCTTTCTCTGGAGATGGTGGTGAGAGTATTAACTCTAAAATCCATTTAAAAGAGACTTGTTATTTACCAATAAAAAATTATTTTCTTCCTCTCTCCACACTAACTTTAATACTTAGAGACATGGGAGTTTTTCCAAATTTCTGGAAGGAGAGTGACTAAAAAGAACTAGAAGGGAATATTAATTCAGTGGTATTAAACTGTAAATTTGTGGCAAGTTTATACAATATGTAATGTTTTAACATCAAGACAAAGTCTAACTAGGAAACAAACATCAAACAAAGAAAATGAGCTATGTAATTGAGAAATAAATATAAATGCCTCATTCAAACAACCAGTACCCTTGCATACTCTAAAATGTAATTCCTTGATAAGTCTCAGGGGGCTTTTTTATTTTAAATTATCTAGGTTTATATAAAGCCATATTGTAATAATTCCTGGATCTTAAAAGCTACTATAAGAAAAAATAGCAAAATCTGTCAAGTTGGGGCTGACATTCCCATCTACCCTTTCCCACTCCCTCCTGTATTTCCTTGGGTGTCTACATGTATAATGTCTTGCAGAATTACTTGCATTTCCACAGGGGCTCTTGATGAACCCACAACTTCAAAATATGAGTACATAAATCTTTGGGTGTGGAATTTCAGGTGCTACAGTACATGGCAGGTGGGGCCAGGTGCCACTGATTTTCCTGCAAACTCTTCCTCCTCTGAAATCTAAACCACTGTGCTACTGCCATATATATCCTCCACCTCCATGAGATCCTAGCCTCTAGTGCCCTGTTTTCACACCTGATTGGGAGCCTATGCTAGTGGCTCTGCTTATAAGGGTTGCCATTGCCCTGTGGAAAGCCATCATTAGTGTTCATTTCTACAGACTTGGCATCAGGGGAAGGAATTCCTGAAAGGCTCTCTGTTCTTATTAGGGCTAGTGGGTTCTCTTTGCTTATGATAACTCACAGCATTTCTCTTAGAACTAAAGCTAAAGCTGTCAGAAGAACAAGGGAGTGCTCCTAAAGGTCAACCTAGAAACCTGTCCTGTGAGCAACCCACAGTCCCCAGAGAAAATGGGAAGCCGGAAGCTGCGGGCCTGGAGCCAAGCTCCTCTGGAGAAGAGACTCCAGATGCTGTTTTGACATGCCTGAAGGAGAAAAGAGAGCAACTTCCTCCCCAGGAGGATTCTAAGGTACATCACCATGTCTTGTTATATAGAGGGCCTCTATAGTTCACACAGTGCTGGTGAGATCATCCAATTTATCAGAGCACTTTGTCATTACATAAACATTTTTATTAGCCTGGCTCCAGAATTTCAGATGAGTTCCTGATAGGTTACTGGCCATGAGCAGTAGTGCCACATGATGCCAGGCTAAGCCACCATTCTGGAGGTTATAGTGTTGTGTATTGATAGGAAGTAAATGGCAAGGACACCAGGGTATATCATATCCCTTTCTCTCCAACTCTCTGCACCCCAAAATTAGCAAATGAACCCAAGACTAAGAAATAAGCATATTGCCTGAAAGGAAAGGACTCCAGTTACAGCCCCTTTCTTCATGTCTTGTTAAAAATAATAAAGCAGGGATGATCTATAAATAGTAAGAAAAATTGTTTGGTGTTTATATAATAAGAATAGAGAGGTAGGATTTCTTAGGAGTGTTAAGTTGAAATACAAGTCTTCAGCTTTGGATATCTTAGTTTTGAAGTCTCTGTGAGGCATCTAGATAGAGTTGTCAGGCATTTGAATATATGAGCGTGGAGTTCAAAGAAAAGATTTATTATATTTTACAAAGAAGAAAAGACTGATTAGTATTTACCTGGTTAATCTCTCCTTGTCGTGCATATCTATGCTTCCATTTCAATTATGCCAGGGAAGCTTTCTTGTAGTCCCCTGTCTCAACTCTAAGACTGGTGTGATTGACTTTCAGTTCTCGAATAAGAGATGTAACTAACCTATCACAGCTCTATCTTGTAGGCCATTTACTGTTTCTTGTACTACATCTTGAACTTCTTACATGGAAGTACTATTTATAGGTCATGACCCCTCCTTTTCTGTACATAGTAGGTATTGAATAAATGTTTGCTGAGTGAATGGAAAAATGAGCAGATGAATGAACAAACTAGCATATTTAATTTTCAAATGAAGTCTTCTTGAGGAGAATGCTGCCTTTCCCTGTTCTATTGTGTATTACCTGGTATTAATCATAAAGTGACAACATATCCAAATCTCAAAAGGCTCAAAATATGCCCCTGGATTAGTCATTTACATAAGGACTTGTGATCTACAAGTAGAAATGGACCTGTGACCACATCTTTCTTTATGAAATACCTTTAGTCTTAAAACAACAACAACAAATACATGTTGTGAGGAGTGAAGAGAAGGTTTTCATCCACTCAGCCATCCTATCCCTGAGCCCACCAAGATTCTACTTCTGTGATAGTTAGTGGGTAACTTTTGCATATATATACAGAAACTCTCAGGTACATCTGTGGTTTTCCATCCTTCAGTGCTTCTGAAGGTCTTTCCACTTTGACCGTATCTATTAAAGCATCTTGGTCAATGTCTAAATCTATGTTCTACTCAATTAACAAGGGTAGTAAGAGGAGAGATGGGATTGATATAGTAGACTTAGAACAGGACTCAGCACTTGAACCAGCCACTTTCTAACCATGGGCACTTGGCAAGTGAACTGATTCTCTGAGATTCAATTTCCTCATCTGTAAAATACAGGTAATACCTACTTATATAATTATCGTGACAATAAGTGAGAAACCTACTGACTGGTGGACAATAGTTCATTTGCAAAAAGATGTAAATGCCAACTATGTGTTTTGAAGTAGAATAGATGCTAGATATAAAAAATATATAGAAGTCATGGGGGGGTCAATGCCCTCATGTAGTTCATGTTGTCCTGGGAGTGGGGATACAACAAGATATAAACAACTCAATAAAAAGAAATCATTAAAAATGTTGATAAGTACTATGCAGGATATTTAACAGGTGATATGATAGAAAATAATGGGTATAGTTTCTACTTTAGATAAAGCGATTAGGAAGGCCAAGAGGTGACATTTAAAGAAGAATCAGCAGGTCAAAGGGAGCAGCAGAAAACATGCTCAACAGATGGAATTGCAGGTATGAAGGCCGTGATGAAAGGAAGACCTTGTTGTTCACTTTGAATTCTCGGGGTTGAGGGTTGGAGAACAGGATGGCATGACATCAAGTTAGAAAGACAGATTAGAACCCATCACACAGAACCTTTAAAACTGTGGGAAGTATTGGGAAGTTGTTGAATGGTTGAGAGCAGAAAAGTGACATGACATGATTACATTTAATAGATCTGTCTGCTTGCTAAGTGGAGGATACATCACAGGGAAAAGAATGAAAAGGGTAGATGGAATGGGTGGCTTGGATTAGCATGGTGGCCTTGGAGAGGGAAAGAAGTGGATACAATCAAAGTATATTTTGAAGGTAGAATCAAAAGGACATGTTGAAGCATTAGATTGGAGGAAATGAAGGCAAAGAAGAATCTGGGATGATGCATGCTTAGTAAGTACAAAACACTGTGAAACCTCTAAGTCTACAAGTGCTCATCCTCAGATGGAGGACAGGAAAGCAGATTGCCTGAGGAAGGTTGGTAGTGGAATTATGTGCCAGGAGCTGTTTTCTACTCACAGAAAAGCGTTTACTGATACAGAGAAAACTAGAAGAGCACACTGGGGTTGTAGATAAAAATATAACATAAATGATTAGTTTGGGATATTTTACATTTAATATCTTTCAGGAATAGGGTGACCAATCGTCCCAGTTTGCCCAAGACTTTTTTGCTTTTAGCACTGAAAATCCCGTGTCCTGGGACATGCCTCAGTCCTGGACAAACTGGGATGGTTGGTCATCTTACTGAGACATGTAAATCAAATAGACATACGCAAATGAGAGTCGGAAGATCAGAGAAAAATCTCCTCATGCATGGATGTCACCTAGTATAAATGCCAATCATTTCTATTATTTTTAATGATCTATTGATTTAATAAGTGTCAGAAGCCCCCTCAAATATACCTATGATATAGCTCTTCCGTAGGCTAAAGTTAGACCCTTTAAACAGAGAGCATCTGTAATAGAAAATGTAAATACATAAAGCTGAGTATTGGTACTGAGAAAGCTAAATATAGTAAACCATGTAGTAGGCTAGTCAGTCACTATACTCAGTGTGAATCCAGAGGCTACAGCATAACCAAAGAGAAAACTTTGTATTCCCATAGCAGCTAGTGTTATTTCTAACTCCTCAATGAGCTCAGTAGCATTTCAGGTCATCTCATTAGGTCCTGTTTCTTTAAACTCAAAGAGACATATGACTTTCATCTGAGGTCCTTGCCTTATTGCTGAAAATGCATTAAATATTAAAATTTCAAGATAAAGAATGACATCTTTTCTAGAGAGACTTTATTATGACTCTTTCCATAATTTCTGCATTTGGCATTTAGTCACAGACCATACTAAGGCTGGTAAATCCTATAGCATTGCCTTGTTGGTTCAGATACTGCCAGTGAGTAATTTTCTTCTTGTTTTATCTGTGGATGATTTTTAGAGATAATCACTTCTGGGTTACAGGGCATGGCTGTACACTGGAAATGAATGAGTCATCCCCTGAGCTGAACTGTAGTGCCTATTTATGTCTTTTATGTCCTTTTCTTTTGGAAATACTGAACTGGTGCTGGCATATATATCAATATTGACCTTTGTAAGAACTGTAGGTGGTGTCAGGTGCACAGCTCAAATTACCAAGGGGATGAGTAATGGCAGTTACTTCTTCTGGCCTCTCATCAACTGTAGCATCTCTGAGGATGAAAGCAGATTTTTAGAAAGTATACATTTTATCTTGAAAAAATCAATACAAAATTAATAACTTATTAGCAGCTTGTTGTTAGTTGGAAGGACAGTAGACTTAAAGGGCATGAAAAGGATGATCCCATCAAACTTTCTGCTTTCCTATTTATCCTTCTTTTTTAAAAAAATAATTTATTGAATAGGTAATACTTTCTCACATAGTTCAAAAAGAAAATACATAACAGAAAATGGTAAAAAGACTACTTCCAAAACAAACTGCCATCTCCAGCTCTAAGATCTCCCACCCCCAACAGGTAACTATTGTTATTAATGTCTTGTGTGTCTTTTTTGGAGTTTCTATGTAAAACATATACAAGACATTATCAATATACATTCCTTTTTTTTTTTTAATAGAGACAGAGTGTCATTTTATCATTCAGGCTGGAGTACAGTGGCACAACCATAGCTCACTGCAGCCATAAACTCCAGAGCTCAAGTGATCTTCCCACCTTGGCCTCTCATGTAGCTGGGACTACAGGTGTGCAACACCATGCCTGGTTGATTATTTTAATTTTTTGTAGAGATGAGCTCTCACTTTTGCCCAGGCTGGTCTAAAATTCTTGGTCTTAAGGCATGCTCCCACCTCAGCCTCCCAAAGTGCTGGGATTACAGAAGTGAGCTACCATGCCTGGCCCCAATATATATCTTAACTTGCCTCTGTTAGACAAAAGGGAGCAGTCTATAGAATTATGCATCCTTTTTACTTTGTATATTCTGGATAGCTTTTTATATCAAGACATAGCTTATCATTCTCTTTTATTTTTAAAAAAATTATTCAATAGCACTGTGATATTCTTTTTTATTAATGGATAGCATTGACATTAACATCAAGTCAACTAGTTTGATAGCTCAAATAACATTTGGTATGTGTGTTATTAATGCAGAAACATTTACATATAAAACTTATTAAAAGTGATCATCATTATGCATATGAGGAAACTGAGGTTCAAATATTACATCTTTGTAATGTTAAAAACAGTTTATAAGTTTTGAAGCTGGTTATCTGAACTCATGTCCTCTGGTTTCAAGACAAATATTAACCTTCAGTTCCCGGCTTGGACATCTAAATTGACCAAAACATTCTCTTTAGCAATTGCTTTCTATGATAATATCCAGTACTGACTTTCCATCTTGTTTGATTGTTTAATTTAAACAGTCAGACTTGCTTACATATAGTGCCTCCCTCAATAAGGCGATGGGGATACTTAGACAGGAAAATCTTGGCAGGACTTGAGTCCCTAAAGCTAAGAAGCATGATTTCTATTGCTCACTGTCCAGAGAAGAGAATGTCAGTTTTACTTCTCTCCTTAAGATAGATCTCATTTATGGGGATAATTGTAATAACTTTATAAATTTCTATGGCTTACTGTGCAGGAATACATGGCACCAGTCCCATGGGGGAAAGGAAAACAAGGTGGTAGAAGTGCTGAAGCTATGGCAGCTTTTTCCTAAACAACTTTCTGACCAGGACCCAGAAACAAACTAATTTGGACTGACCCTCAGTAGCAGTTATGTCTCTTGGAAAGCCAGTTTATTTCCAGACCTTGATAATTCAAATAATCACTGATAGGGGGCCAGGAGTTTTCATATGGCAAAGTTGCCAAGCTATAAACAAATCATATCAAATTTTGTCCTATATATGGTCCTGTCTTGTTCAACCTCCTCTTAGTTTTACCCCGATACTATAAAAATGGAGAAACTGGAAGAATAATCATCTTTTAAAGTTTATCTCCTTTTATTTATCTTTAAATTATGACAATACATTCATAGCTCTCTTTGGCTGTTTTAGGTTATTCAACATGTAACCGAAAACATAAAGGAAACCTTGTTTCCTTCATTCATATAACAAAAATGAAAAAATAGATATATCTTGCATACTACAGCCAGCAGCAACTATAGAATTAGGGAGGAAGGATGCACTTCAGAAAGAGACAGCCATTGAATTCAGAGGAGAAAATTAGATCTGATTCTTAGCAGAAAGTGGCTGAAGAATAACAGCAAAGTCTAATGTATTTCTGCCCCCTTAGATTTGGGGTATCCTGCAGAGCTTACCTTGATTCAGTTTCCTTTATGAAGATCACTTTGCAAGCCTATAGCTTTTCTGTGAGTAGAAAACAGCTCCTGGCACATAATCCCACTACTAACCTTCCTCAGGCAATCTGCTTTCCTGTCCTCTATCTGAGGATGAGCACTTGTAGACTTAGAGGTTTCACAGTGTTTTGTACTTACTATGCATGAGGGTATGGAACCCTCACATTTCCTCAGGGATTGCTTTGATAATAATCTTAAGAGGAAGACAATGGAATCAAAGTGAAAAAGCAGTGCATACATTGTATGTGTTCCCAAATTTTTATCCAGCATCTATGGAAGATACTTTTCTATAATGGCATTCATCATTCTATCATGTGTTTTGGTTACTTTTTTCTTTTAGAATTAAATTTAGCTTTTCTAGAATCTGGAGAATATATTAAATCACAAAAATCAAATTGCAATGGAGAGATTCCAATACTAGTTAAATGCATCATTTTCTGAAATACTTTCCATGGATTGTAAGTCCCAGTAAGATATTACATTAAAAAAACATTATTTCCATGTTTTCTGAACTCAGACTGAGATTTTTTTCCTTCTGTCATCTATTAAAATCCCATGAAATAGATTTTGATGGGAACTTGTTGGGTTTTTTTTTTTTTCATGGAAAGATGTATTATGAATAAAAGTGTTTAAAAAATGATTGGGTTAGAAAATGAAAAGATCTTGAGGTTATTTAAGCAATACTTAACAGGCTTCTATAGAGGGAAGCAAGACTTAGGTCACAGCATATGGGACTTAAAAGAAGATTGCTAAAAATTAGAGTCCTTTTTTCATATAAACCTGTGTTGATAGCTTAGTAGTAGGAATGGGAATGTGTTGGGTACTGTGAGAATTTAAAGAAGTATGTGATACGATCTCTCTCCTCAAGAATCATTTATTTGGGCAGACAATACTGAAACAAAGAAAACAGTTAAGACTCAGATAATGAGATAAGAAGTTGAGAGAAAAGGTAGATCAATACGGGCCAGAATGGTTTGCAATTGGGATGGGAGTTGTGAGCATGAGGATAACTGGGAAGTGTAACACATGTTTGAGACATTTTCTTTTCTTTCAAGGGAGACCGATCTGGATGGCAGATCTATCTGGCATGCTTGGGTGTGTGTACTTTGATAAAAGATGCCTGGGTGATTATTCCATGAGTTATTTCTACTATTCCCTTCCCACTACTTGCCAAGTGTATATCACTGGACTAGAGTAGGAAGCTATGTTTACTAGACATGCAGAAAATTAATGCAGAATACAAAGCAGGAAAAAAACCAATACAAGCAAAGGAGTTTGGTCACTTTGGATAAATAGGCAGATACATAGACAGATAGATAGATGGATAGATAGGAAGCTATTTAAATTTTTATGCACAATGTGATCCACTGAAAATAGTGATTAGGGATGGGTCTTACAGCAGAGGGGTACAGAATATATTAGTGGATCAAGAGGTTATACATTTTTTTAATGGAAGGATATTGGTAACTCCAACCTCCTTCTTGTATAGGTAGGAACTTGAGGACTCAGAGAAGTTAAATGTTTTGTCCAAAATAATTTCATTTATATCACAACTAGTCATAACCTAGTATATAATACAAGCATGTAGTAATGAAGACCTGTACAACGTTGGTGTTTGTGACTACATATAATCAGGAAAGTCTAGATAAAATATATGTTTCAGAAGAAAAATCAATGTCTGGACTGGTTTTTTAAGAATGAAGAAGTCATTAAGGAAGAGGTTCCCTAACACTTACGCATTTCAGACTCCTCCAAAAATCACATTCCTAAACTTGGACGTATGCTTTAAGAAACTTTTCCAAGAAAAAACTGGCATGTGCTACATATAGTATCTTGTAAATGACTTTCTGGCTAGGCACAGTGGCTCACACCTATAATTGGAGGCCGAGGCAGGCCGATCACTTGAGGTCAGGAGTTTGAGACCAACCTGGCCAACATGGTGAAACCCTGTATCTACTAAAAATACAAAATAATTAGCCAGGCATGGTGGTGCATGCCTGTAGTCCCAGTTACTTGGGTGGCTGAGGCAAGAGAATTGCTTGGAGGTCGCAGTGAGCCGGGATCATGCCATTGCACTCTGCCTGGCTGACAGAGTGAGACTCTGTCTCTAAATAAATAAATAAATAAATAAATAAATAAATAAATAAATGACTTTCCTTTTCATGATAACTGTTGCATTATAGTATTATAATCCTTTACTTTGAGGCTTTTTGTCTGCTAAAAATATTGATGTTTTCATTCTTGTCTGAGAGAAGAATAATAATTTCATGTTTCTCAGGTAACTAAGCAAGACAAGAACCTCATAAAGCCGCTTTATGACCGATACAGAATTATCAAGCAAATCTTGTCAACGCCTTCCCTTATTCCAACAATTGTAAGTCAGGATACTTGCATGCTGTTACTTTGTACTGATGTGTAGTTAACATGATGTCACATAGTAGTACTAGAGTTATAAAAGACCCTTCATGGCAGTATATACTGCTATCAAGGCCAGGTGTCATTTCAAAAAGTGAAAAATTGGTCTTCTGTAACCCCATTACTATACTTAACAGTGCTGATATTAGAACTATTGTAAAATAGGAACATATAGTACTTGTATGTCTAGAGCCAATTTTAACATTTGCTTTCATTAGCTTGGGTGAAAAGAAATTGATAGATTTCAGTTTGGCATTTTCTAATTTGTAACACAGCTAGACAAAACAGAGCCTTTCTGTTCTGTGTGTTGGTTAATTTTTTCCTTTAATCAGAAAATTAACAATATATTCTTGATATAATGCAACATTTGTTTTTGGTACCATTTGACCATACTATACAAGATATGAAAAGATTTATTTCAATAGAAAATATAAGTACTGAAATTGAGTTAGACTACTTTTAGTAAAGAATGATTTATGGGAATACAGAACTAGAAAAGCATCACAAATCCTACTCCATCAATATCAAAACAGTTACTTGTTCAAGATACCAATATAAAAAAGAATAAATATTAACAAATATAAATTTAAGTATGCTTGAGTACATTATACTTCCACATTTTTTGAGATGGATTATACTTCCATATTTTTAAAGACATTAAGAGAATAATAATTCAGTCTTTGGAATTTTCCCATTATGGAAGCATAATTTAAAATGTAGTAGAGTTCTTATATTTCTTGCAAGAGAATCTTCTAGTTGTGATAAGAATTATCAGAACAGGTTGAGGAGTAACCCCACTTTGCTTTGGCTTTCCAATAGCTCTCCACTGAACTTGTCAATTTTCTGAGTATCCTCTGTATCTGAATGTTGATCCCCACTGGGACCTGACTTGGGGTATTTCTGGAGGATAAAAGTTGTCTGTAGTCCACCTCATCTTAACTCATGTCACAAGTATTAAGCTGGAGCCCAGAAAGTCTGAGTGAAAGGGAGGAACCACTTGATAGTATAGTCCAGACTGGACCATATCCTAATGCTCTGTGCCTTCATTGGCCCAGAAGACACAGATGAACTTGGTGAGTTAAGTTTTAGCCCAGCATAGCTGCTGCCTTTTTGCTCATTAACTTCTGCAGGTTTTTAATGAAACTGAGGAAGAACTCTTCTTGGTTGCTTCCATCCCAGTTCTCAGTAGGCATTTGGGTCACCTACTGGTTTTCATGGCATTGATTTATGGTTCCCCTTCCCATATTTTTTGTTTGTTTGTTTCCTCAAGAGGCACTGAGCATTACGTGACTTACTTTCTTTAACTCTGCCTGTGATAAGCAGGAGGAAGAGGACTCTGATGAAGACCATCCACAGGGAAGCCAACAACCTTCTTTGCCAGATCCAGCATCTCACCTTCCTGTTGGTGACCACCTCACCTACTCTAATGAGACTGAGCCTGTTAGGGCCCTTCTACCAGATGAAAAGAAAGAAGTAAAACCACCAGCTCTCTCCATGTCTAATTTACATGAGGCTACCATGTGAGTATGAATCCTAAGTGTAGAGTCTCCTCTTAACTCCTTCTGATCTGATACCAGCATATGAAGCAGAGCTGGCCTTTGAAAATGCTGGATTCAAAGGGGTGGGTCAACAGTTCTCAGGGCCTTTATCCTAGACTCTTACATTTAGATGAGATAGTTTTTCCACTAGAAATCCACTTGGTAGTAAGCAAATGACTTGCCCTTTGTCTCTTAAATGGCCCTTCAGATAGAAGCCATTTGGATTTTCATTAATATCATCATTATTATTATCATTATTCAGTAGCTGGCATTCCTCATGATAATCTGGCCTTCTTTGGTTTGTATCTTACAGCCCAGATTATGAGATTTAGTTTAATTTAATTTAATTTGACAGAAGTGTCTATCAGAGAAAGCAAGCAGAAAACCCTTTTTTTGGTGGTGATTCTAAAGGAGTTATTCCTAACTTTTCAAGGGGTGTTGGACTTTTTTGAAACCAACAGAATTGTTTTAAGAGAAAGCCCATATATAATTTCAAGTTCACAGAATCTCTGAAACCATACATGAGTTTGGTCTGCTTGTGTATACCACATTCCTGCTCTAGCGTGTATGACTTTTCTCTCGTCTTAGTAGAATGAAGTGAGTAGAATTCACAATGTAACTATAGCTTTCTTCTAGGTCTTATTTTCATTCACAGGGGTTATGCCATTCTCCTAATATTCCTACACTTATTTCTCTAGATTAAGAATAGAATTTTCTTTAAAAGCTGTTCCTCTGTATCTCTTATGTTCAGTCTATCACCAAATCCTGATGAGTATTCCTTCAAAATATCCCTTCCCTCATCCATCTATATTGCTGTTACCCTTTCCAGTTCTTTCAGTGGATTCAATCAATCTGCTTGCCTCTTGTCTGTCCTTTCCCATATCTTGTGATATTTTTTCCATCAGGTAATTTTCCCTGCTTATGTGCTTGCCTATGGTCAGGCTCTATGTGTGTCATATTTACCCAAAAGACACTCTTATGCTCAGAACACTTTTCAATTGTAGTATGCTTTTTTGGCTGAACAGATAAATCTGCTCACGATGATCTCTCAATTGTGCCAGTGCCCAGTAATGACAAATATTCTACCTTATATAGGCCTGTACTTCTTGACCATCTCCGAGAAACTAGGGCTGACAAGAAGAGACTGCGGAAAGCCTTAAGAGAATTTGAAGAACAGTTTTTTAAACAAACAGGAAGGTACGTGTGGGCAGAGAGATTTTTAAAGCTAATACTTCCTAGAGAATTACTGTTAAAAATGACCTGCAATTTTTTGCAGGAATGGTGACTTTTTACAAAATGTATATCATTTTCACACTGGCTTAGACTCAGGATTTGTCCAATGCAACATTCTAATATTGCCAATATTAGGGATGTTTTATGGGACATGGTAGCTGTCAGGTATGACATCAATCTGTAAAAAATAAAAGTTAAACTCTAAAAATCTCTAACTTTGCACAATAAATCTCAACATAAATACATGAATTGTGTGGTCTACTCACCTTAGTCCCTGGCAGGTTTTCCATTTTAGCCTACCAGGATATTCTTTGGGACTGGACCTACTGAGTGAAAAGCTTTTTGCATTCAGCCAACACAGATGTATCAACTTATTTTCTAGTTGGAATCTTCCTTTCAAGTTGATTGCAAAAGTCCAACTTACCTTTATGGTGATGTTAACTAATCTAGTGAGAAATGTTATGTGGCTCATAAATTTAGAACATAAAGCATTTGTTATTATTTTTCCTTTTCCATCCTTTTTTCTTCTATAAAATGTTCATGTAACATTCCTTGTAAAACATTCCTTGGAGTAGTAACTTTGTCTGGACTGTCTGCTATTATTATACCTTGGATAAATATGCGACTTGCACTATAAAGTTCCTGATCTCTGCCTCTTTTGGATTAAAGGTATTCTATGGGAATTTTTCATTCAGGGAAATATTTGTGGAGATGTTATCAAATATTCTAAATCTAAACAGTCATTACATATGAGAAATGACACTTTAAGATGTGCATACATTCATTTCATAAATTTGAGTTCCCTGAATAAATTTATATTTTTAGCAATTTGAACCCAGGAATCTATCGTAAGGGGTTTGAGAACTTCCCAGTGTGCTACTAGTTCTGCCCAGTGGATCTGCAGTGCCACTTGGTATGCTTTTGTCATACAGGGAAGTTAGTTATGTTCTAGGTATGGTGTTCCACTGTACCTATGAGTCTTAAACCCACTTCAGATAAGCCTATATATGGCTATGAAGTTGTATGCCCCCTTGTGGTGATATATTTCAACCAAATGCACAAGTGATGATCTTTTACAACTAAAATCAAACAGTTGAGTGGCTAGGAAATATGGACCTTAATTTTGTTTATCTAAGACATTTTATTGGGAAGGCCTAAGTATCAGTAAGGTAAAATAACCATGCAAATGGATTACTAAAATGTTTAAGGCACTATAAATATTCTTGGTAATATTTGCCATACAAGAGGCATGAGAATCATATAGATATTACATTATTATTAATAATTATGAGCTTGGAACTGTGCTAAGCACTTTAGTATGTTTTATATAATGGGGAAACTGCTTCAGGAAAGACTTGGCAAAACTTTCCATTCTTGTCAAAGCACTCTTATTAGCCAAAATGGAATATGCAAAACTAGGGAAAATTACATAATGGATTATTAATGTTTCTCTGTAATAATTAGACAATTTCTTTACTTAGATCTATTTATACAAATTAAGGTGATATTCAGACATCCAGTTATGATAAGTTTGACTCATAACACAGAATGGAGACAAAGGATTTATGTTATATACTTTAGACAATAGTCAAGAAGAATGCTGTCTATGGATTTGTATACTGTTTTGAGTTCTGTACTAGAAATTGCAGGGCAATAAATAGTGTTGAAATACAAGTAGATACTATATTCTTAATCTGTATAGATTAGCTTGTTTTTTATTTGGTAAGAGATAGAAATATCTCTTTATCATTACTGGGAAAAATAGAAGGGAGCTAAAGATAAAACATTAAATATATGCTATTTACCTGGTTTCAGCCATACTGTTAGAGAATATTTGTGGTTATATTCAGTTGTAATTGTGGTGACTATATCTGTGTCCTCTACCCCTTGAATTTCAAAGTCCTGGGTGGAAATGTTTTCAAAGCAATTGGCTATCTTATTAACCAAGAAAACAAGAGTCTTCTGAGACCCTGTCACAATTATTCCCTTTAGAAAACGTATCTTGACAACATATTTTTGTGGGAAGGCAAATGGTTTTAACTCCTGATATTACCAAGTTATTCTTCCAAGTAAACAGCAAGAGTATATGTACGCATACGTATAAAAATCTATGCATTGTTACATGTCTAGCCTTAGTAGAATTAGTGTACAGAAGAGAACCACCACAATTTAGACTCTCATAAATTACTTCAATCAAGGACCAGCTCAGTGGTTCTATTACATATTAGCAGAGATAGGTATTACAATTACAAGACAATCTGGAAACGTTTCAAGTTTGTAAGACAGACCCTGAATGCTTTTCTTGTTACCATAAGTTTATAAATGATTTTTATAATGAAATTTCTGTAGTATTTTCAGGTTAAAATTTTTGACAACTCTATTAAGGCTGAACATTTTGTACAGGTGTAGGGCTGTGGCAGATAATGGAATAATGACAGGACAAAGAATGCCTTGAAAGTTCTATTTCTTGTTTGTTTGTTTCTCCTTAGATCTTTTCACTTACTCCATTGTTGTAAGTCTAAGCACTAGCCACATATTTGCAAAACACGTATGACATTCAAGTTTTCAAAGGTTACTGTTATTTAGAAGTTTAGTAACACATAGAAGAAGGAGTGAATGAAGGTGAAAGGGAAGGAAAAGAAGACATGATGCAAAAACCAAGTGGAAGCTGTCACAGTATACTTTCTCATGTATGAATTATAAAAGAATATTTAATAATGACTTGATTCATTGTGAACTAATAAATGTATTTTTGTTTTGCAGAAGTCCACAAAAGGAAGATAGGATACCAATGGCAGATGAGTACTACGAATATAAGCACATAAAAGCCAAACTGAGACTATTAGAGGTCCTCATCAGCAAGCAAGATGTGGCCAAAACTATTTGAGGTTCAGGAAATGTTATGATCACTTTCACCCATGATATAAAGTAAAGTTTATTTTCCTCTGCCATCCTTGCTAAGTAGTTTTGACACAATGAAAATGCAAGCACTTTAGTGGTAGTATTAGCTGTTTTCAAGAAGGAATAGCAAGTTTAATTATATACAAGGAGAAGGGATTTAAATGGGGGGAAGGATACAACAGGTAGCCTTATAATTGGGAAAAAATTCAGTGTCCTCCATGCCAAGCAGAAAACTCATAGTCAATACAAGTATTTTAAAAAATGTCTAATATTTTATCAAATCTAAATAACATAGCTAGGATGCTTGTTAGGGAAAGTTTATTTAGTATCTAAAGATTGTTTATGTTGATGTATGGAAAAGAGCATGATTTTTAAAAATCAATCAGAGGAGGAAAAGAAATTCTACTTTTCAAGTAGGAAGGAATGTACCTAGCAAGAAAGTAATTTATTTGAAACTTCTAATGGATTTTTGAGAGATGAAACATTTACTACCTTGTCCCTTAAGTCTGCTAGGCTCTCAGTACCCTAAAATAACCTAGATTGTGTTACTGCTATTTTTTTTATTTCTCTATAAAAATAACACATTATTTTATCTGTTATTTGAAATTTTACATTTCTGGTTACCAAAGTTCATTCTGATAGCATGTACTTTGTGAATTATTATCTTTGTCTATAACTGACAGATGTTTATATTAAAATAAAATATTGTATTAAAAATTTAAAATAGGTATTTTGGATAGATATGTGTCTGCAGTATATAATCTAATATGTCCATAGTATTATTGCTAATCTTTTTGTTTACTATAAGATGATATAACTATTTTTTCATTGGGAATATACATTTTTCTTAATGTTCCAACATCTATACTTTGTAAAGTCAAAACATTTCCCATGAGCTGTAGTTATTCTTCCTTCTGTACAAAATGAAAGGTTTGGAAATTGCCCTGATACCTTGAAAAAGAAGCCAGAATATTTATTTGCTTCATCAACTTTAGTGTATATCATTTTGTGTTATTTTATACTAAAACATGTTTATTATTTTCATTTTTGTAAAAGGAAGTAAAAGGTCAACATTTTCTCTCATATACCAACCTTGTTTGTATTTCTATTTTCTGTAACGTTTAAGTATGATGTTGAAGAAATTCACATTTTCTTATAGTTTGGATGGGAAGACTATTGACTATTTCAGAAACAGACTATTTCAGAGGCTTATTGTTTTCTCTGTATTTACCTAATATTTTATAACTTTTATGAATCAGAATAATGTCCTTCATACATTTGTTTAATTGAAGTCATCTACTTGTAACAGGACAGATACACAACTATTTGAGGTTTACAAATTACATCTTTGATAAGGGAAATGGTTTCGTGACATGTACACAATTGCTATTAAAATGTAACTCTATATATTCTATATGATTGTAAATATTTTATACAACAATACAAATAAAATATTTTTCTATTATATTTATTATGTTGAAACACAGTAGTTGTTTCCTGTTAGCTAATATAAATAACATAAATAACACTGTCAAACAAGAAGTTGGAAGTGCTGACAATTCTAGGCTTCAAGATTTAACTCATGCTGCAATTACACCCTTTCATGCGGTTTGGAGTTATCCCAATATTTGTTCAGTAGATTAAAATGAATGCATATTTAAACACCATTTATAAGCCATTATTGTGTACTTTGCTAAAGCGGTCTATATAACTGTTTTGTTATGTTTGGCATAAAGGAAACATAAAAACATTGCAGCATCTAGGCAATAAAGTGTCAGAAGAAGAACTTAGGGTATTTCATCATTGAAAGTAGTGGGAGGGGTAGGGAATAGGAAAACACTAAAATGGCTCTGAATGGAATTTGGAAAGTGGTAGTTCGTTTTTGGTGACAGTGGCATGTGCATGCTTCAGTGGAAAACATCTGGTGATGAAAATGGACAACAGGACCAATGCTCCTAATGGAGGAAAAGGGGCTGAGTAAGAATAAGAAAAGTGGGCATTAACGTCCAACACTGATATTACAGGTTTTGCAGCTGGGATCTTTCTTTGCATTTGCAGTAGACAAACTCATGAGCTGATGACCAGTGATTTCTGCCACGGTGCCCAGAGAAAGATCCACAGGGTCAGTGTAAATGACTTCTAAAATGACATCCTGGGCATGGTGGTAAACCAGCACCCCATCTTCTTCTGTACAGGTCAAAAATTTATTATCCTTAGAATTTAGTTGAGGAAGGCGCTGCTTACAAAATTCATCTCCTGGTGATCCCACAGGAGCAATCACAAGAATCACATAATGATAAGCAGTGTACATACAGTAGAAGTCCCCAAAGTATAAGTTAGTGTTGGGGTTAAAAAGTTTTTCTGCGGCAATCTCAAACCTGTATCTTCCATAAGGTGAATCCTGGGGTGGCTTTCCAGTATTGAATTCAGTGCTGCAGCTGAAGAAGATGCCTTCTAGTTTTCCACTGATAGGAGAGCCATGGCTACCACTGTTATCCTTGACAGAGGGCTGCATAGCATTCCCATGATGTTCTCTGCAAGAGGAAACAAGTGGTCACTGCTTAATACAATAGTGGTAAACCCACTGATTTATATATTTGAATGGCCTAAAAGTCAAACATCTACTGTTAAAGGCCTGAATACCCCTCTTACTATCAGAATAAGGGGACAGCATCTTTTGACATATTACCTATAGATGGCTGAATTCTAGCTTTGACCTTGAGGTAGGGATGATCTGCTACAAGCCTTGGAGACTTTGTATTAAATTAACATAATAATGTAAATTTCCTGACCAGAAAAATCAAACTGGAATTAGAAACCTTACTGGTAAAATCACACATACATTAGGTGCCAACTAGGTTTCAGAAGTGGCTTTGTGAAGAGAAAACTGAACTAAAGTTATTTGTTAGTTAAATATATTGAATGTTTCTTTAACGCATGATAGATTTAGTCATAAAATGAGTGCTGTCCATTTATACTGGCACAAAAGTGTTTTGTTTTGGCTTTTTTTTTTTTTTTTTTTAGACAGAGTCTCGCTCTGTTGCCAGACTGGAGAGCAGTGGCGCAATCTCAGTTCACTGCAACCTCTGCCTCCCAGGTTCAAGCAATTCTCCTGCCTCAGCCTCCAGAGTAGCTGGGACTACAGGAATGCGCCACCATACCCAGCTAATTTGTGTACTTTTACTACAGAAAGGGTTTCACCATGTTGGCTGGGATGGTTTGATCTCTTGACCTTGTGATCCGCCCACCTTGGCTTCCCAAAGTGCTGGGATTACAGGCATGAGCCACCACACTCAGCTCGTTTTGGCTTTTTAACCCAAGGACAGTAATCAGGTTATTTCTCTGGCATTTTGCTTAAAACAGTGCTGGCTACTCCCCCTTTACCTCACCCCCAGATCCATCCATTCTCCACCACAGTCTTCCACTATGGCTTGGGACTCTATCACTCAGTTCCTTATCTCTTGGTCCCTTCCATTTCAGTTCTACCAATGTGAGGCACCAGCATATATAGAGTAGTATATAGAGTAGTAGGAGGTAAAGCTTTGGGTGTATCTTCCTGTATTTCCTCCATGCTTCGGGGCCTTGTGGTTCTGGCAGGGCTGGGTTCTTCATAACTGTGTATCTCTGACTACTGCTACTGCTGGATTAATTCCTATTCCCTTTAATTCCCAAGAAGAGTAAAACTTTTCAATTCTTGCTAGTGCTAGTTCTTGGTTACTTTAGCATCCCCTGTTTGTTACCTTAACCCTGACTACACCTCTATGAGGGGTAGTTTTGTTAAATTCTCTCCAGAATTCCCCAAGTGTGCCTTTTTTTTTTTTTCTGGGTCCCTGACCAGCATGACTTGGGAAGCAAAGTTCAAGCTACTACTCAAGTAAGGGAAAGTTCCCCCAGTCAACGTGCTTCTTAAAGAGTTTATGGGTCAGTGAAATGCCTGGATCAGCCTCTGAATTTAGCAGCAATGGGTCTCAAATTCTACCACCTGAAAACCACCTAGGCAGTTTATTAAAAATGCAAATTCAAGGAAAGACCAAAAAATTGTCACAGTTAAGAGAATACGGAAACACAACAAATGAATGTAGTGTGTTATCCTGGATGTGACCTATACTTTTACTTGTACTGTTCTTTTTTTCTTTCTGATGTTCCAAGATTCCTTCTTTTATTATTTCCTTCCTTCCTGTTTCAGAAACTTCTTTTAGGATAGATATGCTGTTGACAAATCCCCTTAGTTTTCCTTCATCTGAGCATATCTTAATTCCCTTTTATTATTGAAGGATATTTTCACTGGATATAGGATTCTCAGTTGACAGTGCTCTTTCAGCATTTGAAAATATTATGTCACTTTCTTTTGGTCTAGGTAGTTTCTGATGATGATGTCATTCAAATTGTTTTATTTTTCCTTATATAGTGGTGTCTTATATCTCACCACTTTCAATGTTCCCCCCCACCCCCGCTTTGGCCTGCAGTTTTCAGTTTGTAATGTATCTTGGCATGGATTTCTTTGGGTTTATCCCATTTAGGGTTTTCTCAGCTTGAATCTGTATGTTTATGTTATTTGGCGAATTTGGGAACATTTTGGCTATTATTTCTATGAATACTTTTTCAGCCCCACCCTCTTTCTCCTTTCCTTCTTGACTTTAACATCATGAATATTAGCTCTGCTATAGTCTCACATGTCCATAAGACTGATATATTTTTTTTCAGTGAGTTTTATCTCTGTTGTTCAATTTGGGTAATTTCTATTCTATCTTCAAGTTTACTATTTTTTTCTCTTTGTCCTCTTGAATCTGCTGTGGAATCCATGGAGTCTATTCAGCTTTTGACTTCACTTACTGTGTTTTTATGTTCCAAAATTTCCATTTAATTCTTTGTATCTTCTATTTCTTTGCTGCTTCTGTTTTTATCTGTTTTAAGTGTGTTAGTGTGTGCTTGTTGAACTATTTTTATGGTGGCTGCTTAAATATTTTTGTCAGATAATTCCAAGATCTGCATTATTTTGGTTTTGGTATCTTTGATCATCTTTTCTCATTCAGGTTAAGATTTTCCTGGTTCTTGGTGTGATACATGAGTTCCATTTGTATCCTGGGCATTTTAAGTTTTATGTTATTATATTTTGGATCAGATTTAAATCTAGTATTTTAGCAGGACTCCTCTTGACTATCTACCAGTAGGTGAAGAGTATGGGGTAGTCACTTCATTGATGTCAGATGGGGATAGAAGTCCAGGTTTCCTACTCAGTCTCCAGTGACACAGGGTAGGGAGGGGGTCAGTTACTACTTGGAGGAGGTAGGAGTTTAGGCTTCCACTAGGCCTATGTTAACATAGTCTAGGTCAGAGAGAGAAGGGGTGTCTCATTACTACTTGACATGTGGCTTCACATACTATGAGGGCAAGCCTCATTTTCTTTGGGCAGTGGTGGAAAGTCTGGGTTCCCTATTCAGGCTTCTCTGATACCACCCTAGCAGAGGATGGAGGGAGAAGGATGTCCTCTTATAGATGTAAAAGGATAGAGGTCTAGGTTCCCCACTTAGCGTTGGCTGGTACATGAGGGACTACAGTTTTTTTGTTTTTTTTTTCTATACTGTTTGCCTGGGGTATGGTGGTTATTGTCTAAAAGGTTTCTGTATTCCAAGACATCTCAGTCTCTTTCCTGATCCTGTGGGTAACGAGAACAGACTTTCTGGTGTTCTTTATTTCTTTTTTGTCTGTGCTCATTGGCACAGACAAAAGAGATATCTTTGTATCCCATTAACACTGAAGTGCTCAATAATCTGTTTCTTGAATGAATGAGTAAACAATAGATAAATGTGGGAGAAATAGGGAAAAGAGTATTTACTCCAACCTTTCCCTGTTCAAAATGTCTCTTCTTGGTTACATTCTCATTAACAAAATCCAAATATCTATATATGTGTCCTACATGGATCTCTAAGTGCAATTACATGAAATAATAACAGCAACATATATATAAACAGAAAATGTGTACTAGGACCTGCACTTGGAGGATATACAATTTGACACCAGAGGTAGAGGAATTCCCACACATGTCTACCAATCTCAGTGAATTCCTGAAACCCTTCAGATATAAAAGGGGTATTTTAAGGACAATTAGGCTACCTAGTGAATATGAACAAGGGGTAAGAGAGAAAGTAGTGTTTTCATTTGGAGTATGGGAAAGCAATGTTCATTTAGGAATTCATTTCTAGAGGAAGAGGTCAAAATGAGTTCATTCCTTATGGACTGAATAAGAATTTATCCAGTTTTTCATAATTTAAAATGGATTATAAACTTTGGAAAGTTTATCCAGTAATTTAAATTTTCCTTTCTGTTCAAGCATTCTGAATAACAAGATGATATTTAAAATGGATTTTAATCAAGGAAATGTGTCTTAATTAGAGTTAATGACAAAAAAAATCAACATCCATGAAATCAATGTCTACTACTTTTTAATAAGGCTTCTTAAAAAAGCAATGTCGAAAAATTATACCACACTGTGGAAAGTATATTTATTTATACGTACTGCACCAAGACATATTTTACATGGATTTTATAACTATCATTATGGAAAACTTAACAAAGGTAAATTTTCTTGTTAGTAAACACAGCTTTCATACTGGTAGCTGGGAGTAAAATCATGCAATATACACAATAATTATCCATTTTCTAGGCACTCTGTCTTTATTTTTATTTTTTTTTTATTCTTGGAAGCATTTTTGAAAACAGATGAAGCAAACTTTAGATCACTAAAGGCCCTAAAAACAAAGGCCAGTTCCCATTCAAGGGACAGAGAAAAATCACAGAGAAATACTGCCCTCCAGTGGCCACCTAAAATAGATGTTGGCAATGTACTAGGAATATAAACCTAAAATCCAAGATGTAATTATTCTTTTGATGTATTTCTTACCAAAGACAACAGAAATATGGAGGAGTTTTTTTTTGTTTTCAAATTTTATACATAACAAATACAGACAGTTCCTGACTTATGATGGTTTGGTTTACAATTGTTTGACTTTATGATGGTGTGAAAATGATGCATATTCAGTAGAAACTGTACTTTGAATGTTGATCTTTTCAACACTTTTTTTTTTTTTTTAATAAAATAGGCTTTCTGTTAGATAATTTTGCCCAACTGTGGGCTAATGTGATCTGAAAGTGTTTAAGGAGGCTAGGCTAAGCTATGATGTTTTGTAGGTTAGGTGTATTAAATGCATTTTCAACTTACAATGCGTTTAATGGGACATAACCCCACCGTAAGTCAAGGAGCATCTGTATAAAGAAACACCTTCCTTGCTGAGTCTATATGGTCATTGTCAATCCACAATTGACAAGCATAATAATTTATGTTATATGTATCAGTCTGTACACTCTAAATTAGGTGAATGGTATCTACCAGGAATTATATGGACTCTAGAGTAAACACCAATAGAGAAAATGAAGGACTAAACTCTGTATTTATAAGATATTCAAACAAATGGCAGGAATATTTTTTTCGCCATCAAAATATGTAAAAATATATTCTATTGCTAAGTACTTAATTTGAAGAACACAGATGCCTATGTGTGTTCTTCTCTCTCTCATTCCTGTTGCATTTTCCACAGCTTGAAGCTGATTTAAATCTGGAACCATGATCTTCATTTAAGAGAAACTAGAGAAGTATGAAAGACACAAATACAAAGAACAACAAAGTTTCCTAAATACTTTTCATACATAGTCCTGTCAACTTAAGAATCCTTTAGAGTCTGAAGTGAGGCTTTTAAAATGATAAATTATAGGGAATGCTATGTAAGAAGTTTTACAACCTATACAGCATTTGCCATTTTAAAAGCCTTAGTCTCACTAAGGCTTTTAAAACACAAAACACACATCTGGGCTATTTATTCTCTTCAAATTTTCTTCTACAAACATGAAAGTGCTGTAAGTATAAAAACTACCTGCAGGATAGAGTTCTTTTAACTTCTCAGGAACTGCTTCCAGGGATAAACGTAGGCTATCTTAGAAATTTTAGTAAAATCACTAGAATTTAAAAGTAAACAAAGGAGATTATCCTCATGATAATTAATTCAAGATAACAGCTGGTATGTTTTGGCTGTGTCCCCACCTAAATCTCATCTTGACTTGTAACTCCCACAATTCCCACATGTCATGGGAGGAACCCGGTGGGAGTTGATTGAATTATGGGGAGGGGGGATCTTTCCTGTGCTGTTCTCATGATAGTGAATGAGTCTCATGAGATCTGATGGTTTTAAAAAGGGGAGGAGTTTCCCTGCACAAGCTCTCTTTTTGCCTGCTGCTATCCATGTAAGGTGTGACTTGCTTCTCCTTGCCTTCCACCATGATTGTGAGGCCTCTCCAGCCATGTGGAACTGTAAGTCCAATAAACTTCTTTCTTTTGTAAATTACCCAATCTTGGGTGTATTTTATCAGCAGCCTGAAAAAATACAACAGCTAAAAGACTTCTACTTAGGTAGAAGTCTGCGAATCCCACCTGATTCACCATAATATTTCATGAAACAGTCACTCTTTTATCCTCTCATTTTCAATGTCTTAAAAAGACCCACAAAAAGAGGAAAAAATTAGTAGTCAGTATGAAGTAGACAGCAGGACGAGTGTGTACATGAAATGCTCATCAATCTAAATACCACAGGTTTAAGATCCTCTAGTCAAATAGGCAGGAACTGGTATCACAAATGATTATGGAAAGGAATCTAAGTGAAATAGAAAAAAATCTCATGATCTTTTCTACTTAATTTTTCTGGAAAATAAAATTCCGTATAGTTATTTTGAAAAGAAATCTAGCACTGCTATTTGACAGAACTAGAATCAAGGGAAACCTGAGCCTAAAATTTGAAACTATATTTAGTAAAACAAATCACTATATATTTTGAATCTTACCGAACATAGTCAAAATATTCTTTGTGCTGATTACGATAAAAAACAGCAAACTTAAGCATGCGTCCTGCAATCACTTCAGCCTTCTCCAACAATTGTGTTAGATGAACTTTTGAATAGTCTGGAAAAAAACCAAAAAAGTTTGTTATTAAAAATTTTGCACCAAAAGTACCAACTATATACTTAATAAATTGAAGATTATTAAAATTCATCTATAGGGAATTCAACTTAATAAATAGGAAATTCCATTTAAAAAAGAAAATATTCATTGTCTGTGTGGCACATTTTTCTTTCTACAAAACATTTTTGTTATGGTTTATGGTTGTTTCTTAGAATACCTTTGCCTGCATTTTTCCATTTTTTGAAATTAGAGATACTGAAACAATTAAGCTAAATAACTTTTCATAATCCAAGTAATATCCATTAGCACCATACTAGCTTTTCTTCAACCAGTTGATAAACTGAATAAAAGAAGCTTATAATCCGCAACCAATAGAAAAGTTGGACAGCAAAAATAGTAATGAGTACATAAGACTTGGGTACACAACATGCTTGAAACTCTAAAGCATCTGTCAAAGTAACCTGATTTTTTTTAACCCACTTTTTGTTTTGAAAGTTGTTTGAGAATTGCTGTCTAACTCCTATACCAGAAACTAGGGAAATATTTTGGCCTGTAAAGATTAGTAACAATTTCCAAACAGAAGCAACCTAGTTAAATTGCTTCATTGGCTCAATAAACAGTTACTGAGATTAGAACATACGATGTAAAAGGTACTATGCAAAATTAGATGATCAAGTTAAAAGATAAAAAAAGATATTACTATTCCTTGCAAAGAACTGATAATCTAAGAGAAGAGATAAATATATGTACAATAATGATTTATTATGGTAAGTATTAGCATTTTGAGATTGGGATAAGCACAAGGTTTTAAACGCTGCCATAGACTAGAAAAGAAGTAGATTAGCCTGTAGCATTCTATTTTATTTTATTACCAATACATTGCACAGTGCCTAGCTCACAGTATGGGCTTAATTAATGTTGAATGAATTCAATGTTCAGATTAAAAGTCAACTTATACAAAATAGCTTTATCAAAACTTAGAGTCAAGGTTATTGATAAAGTTTATGTGAAAAGTCTGTAAATTACTCTGATAAACAAGAGCTTTGAACAGGTTAAGCTCCTTGTAGATTCAGCCTCTCTCTATAATTTTTTATAGGAAACGGTCATCTTGATGAACAGGAGGAAACAAAGTTTCTTTCTAAAAGACAAAAGGAAAGGATGACAGGAGTACTCAGGCAGAGATATCTTTGTATCCCATTAACACTGAAGTGCTCAATAAATGACTGTTTCTTGAATGAATGAGTAAACAATAGATACATGACTGAGATGAATGATAATGTTTCCAATCTAATGGAATATTAAGGTTCAGTTCCACATCAAACCTCCCAAAACAATGGCTTTGAGGTACTTTCTAGTGAAGGAAAGACACACATATGTATACAGGACACTAGTTTAGATGCAGATTTTCTTAAGGTCTTTTAGTACTCTAGTGAAAAATCTAGTAACATTTCTGCTAGGGACAGTCACTGAGATCTGCCTCCATTCACCTGAATTAGAAAAGGATTTTTGTAGTTTCTGCCTTTCAGTATTGGTGAAAATGAAAAAGGAAAAAAAAAAAAAAAAAAGAAGAAGAAAGCTCTGTCCTCTCTCAAAATGAAGCTAAAAAATATGCTGAGTATATTTTCAAACTGCATACCTTTTTATTTGCACAGTTTTCATCTTGAAAAAATCAAACTATGGATATAGAAAAAAAAGTGATTTGAAGCCATTACTCAGATTTTTCTGAGAACTTCAGCTTCCTCCAATCAATACAACATTGTTTATTCTGTTACACAATGCTACTGACAGTGCAAAAAATGACCAATGTCATATATATATCACCTTGCAATTACAAAAAAGAAATATTTTTCTATAATTAGCTTTCCCAGATCAATTAACTTTTTTTCTGTATTTGTACCTAGTTCTCTTACCTGCAGTGCAGAATTCTATAATTTCACTCCATTCAGACACAACATAATCACCATCAACTTGTTTTGAGGCAGTCTGCACTGCTACCGTATATTCAGTTCTTGGACTTAAAAACCAGTGTCCACGGACAGTCATAGGCAAGGGAACAGCTTTTGCCACCAATTTTGTGGGAACATCCTAGGAATGAAAGAAGGAAGAGAGAGAGAAAAATGAGAGGAGACAGAGAAGGAGGAAGGAAGTGAAGAAGGAAGAAAAGGGAGAAGAGAGGAAGGAGGGAAGAGAGAAGGAGGGAAGGCACAAGGGAAAGAGGGAGGGAAGGAAGGAGGGGAAAGGAGGAAGTTAATTTAGTAGTATAACTTTAATCAACTGTAAACAATGGAGAAGAATTTATTAAATTCCTGACTGACAATAGAATTTACTGCTTAAAGATACTTAACAATTATTATATTTAAATCTCTTATTTGCCATATGCAAAAAACTAAGAACTAACTTTATCAAGAGACAAGCTTGAGGTCATACAGCTTGTTAATAACATAAATGTACTTGGATTCCAGTTTTCTTGATTTCTAATATGGTGTTTCTTTCTGTACACTATATGCTCCTCAAAATGCAGCATTCTCGTACTAAATGACAAAACTTTAAAAAACAGAGGCATAAAAGATAAAGTTCAATAGTATTAAAATATTATATTTGGTTAACTTATACTATCCAATAATTTTACTAAAGCTGCCCATTACTTGATATTTTACATGTTAAAGGAGAAAACACTAAAAATATGAATTTTTACTTCACTTTCTTTTTTTTTTTTTTTTTTTTTGAGACAGAGTCTTGATCTGGCGCCCAGGCTGGAGTGCAGTGGCCGGATCTCAGCTCACTGCAAGCTCCGCCTCCCGGGTTCACGCCATTCTCCTGCCTCAGCCTCCCGAGTAGCTGGGACTACAGGCGCCCGTCACCTCGCCCAGCTAGTTTTTTTGTATTTTTTAGTAGAGACGGGGTTTCACTGTGTTAGCCAGGATGGTCTCGATCTCCTGACCTCGTGATCCGCCCGTCTCGGCCTCCCAAAGTGCTGAGATTACAGACTTGAGCCACCGCGCCCGGCCTTCACTTTCATTCAAGTATAGACTCTATGTGTCTTTCCAAGGATATGGTATTCCAAGTGGACAGTGAAGAAAAAGGGTCAAATCTTGAACAATTCATCATTTAATATTTGAAATTTAAGATTTCAAAGCCATATAAACAAGGCAAATGTCAGCAAAGAGAATATCCATCACTAGAAAGCATAATCAGAATTGGAACTCAGAAAAAATAATGACTGCTCAATCTTGCTCCCTCTTTCACACTTATCTGTAGTATGTATGATCCTCACTTATCTTTAGTATATATAATTGCACATCTAATAAAAGCAATATTTCTAGGTAAGATAAGAAAGTTCCAAAGTATCTACCAAGTTAAAACTTGATATCAATATTAAGGTATTGATACTGATTTTCATCATTTGTGAAAACACTGCAACATAAGAAAGAATGCTTAAAGCAGATAACTGTTATTTTCTCTATAGATACTTCTGGAGAGACAGCTATATCAGAAAAGATATATGATATGTGAATAAATATCAGAGAAGTGTTATATGTCTAAAAACATTTAAAAGTTAATAATTTTCATTCTCAAAACTAAAAAGCGAAAGACAAAAATTTTCATTATCAAAACAAAAAACAAAAAGCAAAAGACAGCAGACTATCTAAAGCAATTTTTAGCCCTAAAATGTTTTTAAAATACCTTGAAGTTTATAAATTGCATCAGATTCCTTGTTTGGCAGTTAAAGGAAAAAATGTGTGCTTCAGGGGAAAACTATGCGTTGCCTATAGCACCCTCTTCTGGCTATCAGTCTCTGTTATGGAAGCCATTTTACAATTCTGTAATTTGTAGAAACTAATAACAATTCAGTTTTTCTTGTTTAAATACATACAAATAAATTATGTTCAGTGGAGGACAACCCTCCTCTTCACCCCTCCTATCAGGACTACCAGTTTATACCTGGATCTACAAATGAGTCTTTTCTTTGGATTACCCTTTGAACTGGTTATAACACCTCATCGGTTTCCTCATTAATGAGTTAAATAAAATCTTTAACGTAAATTAATTTTTACATCTAGATGATAGTCATGATTTTACCTTTTTTTGAAAATTATCTTCTAACAATAAGCATGGCATTTCATTTTCTTACAAAACTTATTAGAATGATAGGGTTTTAAAGTTACATATAATTTTTATTTTTTCCCAAGTCAAATACATCACATAAGCCATTAATAGAATATTACTCGTTCTTTTAAAATGTCCTCATACTTAGAAAGTTTTAAGATGCAAATGAGCATGAGTATTTGTTAGACTTTACCTTGTGTTTAAATTTATTGGAGTTCTTGTTCTCTTTCTTGTTGAGGTCAATAAAATAGTGTGTAATGCGATCCTTTGATTTTGAATCCATTTCCCATGAAATCTTGAATGAGTCACACGTTATATTGCTTATTTTGATGTTATGTGGTACAGGAAGTTCTTCCATCTCTGCTATGCCACTGTCTTGTGATTTGTTCCCTGCAAGAAAACAATGCACAGGAAGTTAATTTCCAATTAATGGATTTTCCAGTTTGCAAGGTCTTTAGCTATGTACATATTTCTGAAATCACTTCATTAGTGAATCTGAGATTTCATTTTGTTCATGAAGTAATTTGAGTTTTAATGGTAGTAAAGAACGTTTATAAGGTCATATTATCAATAAAAAGTAGAGATGACTTAGTCCTTATCATCTTTACATTTTCCATTTACTTTTCCAATTTGTTTTCACAGAGTGAACACAAAAACACTGACACTCTAGTTTTCTAATCTATGACATGTTAGTTTTATACAGTTAGGATCCCTCTAAAAAGCCTCAAGAGCCTATTTTTCTACATG
The DNA here is from genome assembly GCF_000951045.1 of Mandrillus leucophaeus. Classification (NCBI taxonomy): domain Eukaryota; kingdom Metazoa; phylum Chordata; class Mammalia; order Primates; family Cercopithecidae; genus Mandrillus; species Mandrillus leucophaeus. Next base: position 3,205,510 of record NW_012103443.1, read on the forward strand.
ACCAATCAATTTTGCTCTAAAGTAATATCAGATGTTTTAAGCCAGATAATTTCATAGAAATGTTGATAATGAAAGGGTCCATCCAAATGAAGGAAATATTTCTTTAAAAGTCCATGGCCTAGCAGTAACAGTCTATAAAAATTCCCCCTCCTCTTCCATTTTGGAAGCATTATATAGAGAAACAGCATGTAATGGTTTTACTACATATACAAATAATACTGAAGACCATTCACTTACAAGTTGCTATCTCAAGGATAACTCTAGAAATCTTTTATCTGTGGAATCTTGAATTTAATTTTGAGAGCTGAAACAACAAATAAGGCTAAAAGAAAAAAGATGATTGCCATAGTGATCGATATTAAAATCCTGAAGAATTTATATGACACCTAGTTACTTTAAAGATTATCTCTACACTTCCACTTAGAGAAAATGCTAACAATTTCGCTGACAGTATAGAGCAGGATTTGACAGATCATAGGACAAAAAGAAAATACAGACATGCCAAGTTTGTTTTATATATAGGAAAGACATACTAGAATCAAATTTTACTCCATTTTTTTCTATATTCCCTTTCCCCAGGCCAACATAATGTTCAATGCCTCAAAGGAGAAAAAAATTGTTATTCAAATAAGAAAAAATGTTAGGCCATAAATCAACTACTTAACTTGTTCCCTAACATAATAAAATGTTCAACAAAAAAACAACAGTGAATGTCACCTTGTGGCAATACTTTCCATTTCCAGATTAGATTGTTCTCTCCTCCCCCACATTTCCATAACAGTCATTGATATAAACCTTTTGACAATTCCCAACTTCATTAAATCTTTGACCCATGTTGTCTCATCTCAACCTGCATTGTAGCCAGAGGAACTCAAAGGCAATCAAAAACTAATTTCAAAATAAGTTATTTAATTTTATTTCTTGAACAATACTTTTAAAAATCCTTCTTTCTTCTCCTATGTACTTTCTTCAGTCCCGTTTCTCCACATTCCCTCTCCACAAAACTCCCGAAAAAACTACTTCACCTTTAGTTTCCTCCCCGTCAGGTTGCATAGAATCCCCAAATTACTTCTAGCTTAAAGCTTTTCAAAAGTTAAGAGCAGGGAAGAAATCAAGTGAAATCCTTATAATGGCCTTGGGAAAGGGAAAGGCAAAAAACACTCAAAACCACAGCAATTAGTAATTTTATACTATTTTGAAAAGCTCACATTTCAACCCATTAGTCTGTCTTACTTGTCTTTAAACATCAGTAATAGTAATGAAAAACTTTCTGAACTCTGATAGTAGAAATTTTTGTAGAACTCATCTGCATTATAACTATGTCCATATAATTTCACAACTGAGTGAAAAAAATACAATTGTTATTTAGGATCATGTAGATAAAAATAAAGCTATTTTGCATTTGATTCAATTTAATGGAAACATAACTTCAATACAGTAACACTATCTAAGATACCATTAATAGTTTTTGCATTTAAACTTCCACTATTGTTACCTTCTTCAACCTTAAAGTCACAAATGATTATTTTACAGAACATAATACTTTGTTTTTTGGATTTTTCCTTCTGATTGTTAAAATTCAAGAGGAAAAAAATGTTACTTTTACTATAAGTGAAAACCTTTGCTCAAATTATATTTTTCCCATTGGGAACAATATAAAGCTCAAGCCTAGAAATAATTTGTTATATTAAAAATCTTCATTTTCAAGCTACTCATCACAAAACCACTACATTAACTAGTTCTTAACAAAACCACTAGATTAACTTTTATGCAACTTTCTTACTTGGGAAGGCCAAGTAAAAAATTTAATGTAAATAAATCTTACAAGTTTACATGTAACTTTCTTCTTCCTCACTCTCTGTGAATCAATTTTTAACTGAGATTTTGAGATAAGTGACAGAAGACAATAATTCTGTCTCTAAAAACTGATGAAAAAACAGTTATCCACATGACACTAATAATAATCAGTTACCAGTCAGTACTATCTCAGTTCTGTCAATCAATCATACTTCCCAAAGTAGCTTCCTTTCCTTAGTAAGACTTCATCTTACAGACAATTCTAGCTACATATCTCTACTTTACATGCTAAATGGTTCTAACATCTATGGCTACACTGTGGATTGGTACAACTGAATGCAGAATGAATGTACTTTTGTTTCATGTACTTTTGTTTATCCACAACATGAAAGTTGCTTTTGAGAACAAACATTTCAAAAGCAGTTTCTAATGACAGCAACTATTGAAATGCAAGCTGAAAACACTCCAAATTACACTAATAATACTTTCTATATACAGCTCTTTTCTCATTGAGCTTGTTATCTTATAAAAGAATGATCAGATTTTTGTTAAAAAACAGCTTTATTGAGATATAATTCATATACCATATAATTCATTCATTCAAAGTATACAATTCAATGGTTTTTGGTAGATTCAAACTTGCGCATCCACCCGTACAAGCAATTAAGAACACTGTCTTTACCCCAAATTAAAACCCCACCTAAGCCATCATCCCTCCCACTCTGACCACACATACACATTTGACACCTCCCTTCAGCCCTAGACAATCACAAATCTATTTTCTGTCTCCATAGATTTGCCTATTTTGTACATTCATATTAAATGGTATTATACAATATGTGGTCTTTCGTGACTGGCTTCTTCACATAGCAAAAGGTTTTCAAGCTTCATCCACGTTGTACCAGTACTTCACTTCTTTTTATTGCAGCACAATATTCCACTGTATGCATACACCATTCATCAACTGATAGACATTGGGTTGTTTCCACTTTGGGGCTATTATAAATAATGCTACCATGAACATTTGTGAACCAATTTTTGTGCTAACATGTATTTCCATTTCTCTTAGGTGTATACCTAAGAGTGGAATTGCTGTGTCATATAATAATTTATATGTTTAACTTACTTAGGAACTGCCAGACTTTTCCAAATTAGTTGTACATTTCACATTCCCATTAGCAGTGTATGAAGGTTCCAATTTCTTCACATCCTCACCAACATTTAACATTTAATATTATCTATCTTTTTTTTTAATTGAAAAAAGGTATCATAGCGGTTGTGTAGTGGTATCTCACTGTGGTTGTAATGTGCATTTCCCTGATAGCTAATGGTGTTGGAAATCTTTTCACGTGTTTATTGGCTATTTGTATATCTTCTTTGGAGAAATGTTTATTCAGATCCATTGCCCCTTTTTAAAAATTCAGTTGTCTTTTTTTATTACTGAGTTGTAATGTTCCTTTATCATCTAGATACAAGTCTATTATCAGATATATGATTTGCAAAAATGTTCTCTCATTCTGTGGTTTGTCTCTTTTCTTTTTTAAAGCACAAAAAATAATTTTGACCAAGTCCAATTTATCTATTTTTCTTTTGTTGCTCATGCTTTTGGGGTCATATTTTAAGAAAACACTGCTTAGCCCAAGGTCATGAAGATTTATTTTCTTCTAAGGGTATTATAGTTTTAATTCTTACATTTAGGTCTTTGATCCATTCTGAGGTAATTTTGTATATGGTGTGAGGTAGGGGTCCAACTTCATTCTTTTTCATATGGATATGTCACTATCTCAGCATTGTTGAAAAGATTATTCTTTTCTTATTTAATTGCCTTGGCACCCTTGCCAAAATCAACTGGTCATAAATATATGGTTTATTTCTACACTCTCAATTCTATTCTGCTGATCTTGATCTCCAACTCCAGTACTGCACCAACTTGATTACTGTAGCACTGTAGTACGTTCTGAAGTCAAGAAAGGTGAGTCCTTCAACTTTGTTCATCTTTTCAAGACCTTTGTGGCTATTCTGGGTCCCCTGAATTTCCATATGAATTTTAGAATCAGATTGTCAGTTTCTGCAAAGAAGTTAGATGGGATTTTGCTAAGGTTTGAGTTGAATCTATATATAAATTTGGGGGTATTTTCATCTTAATAATATTGTCTTCCAATCTATGGAACATGAGGTGTCTTACCATTTATTTAGGTCTTCTTTAGTTTCTTTCAACATGATCCATTCTTACATGCCCAAAATAAGCAAGAGCGTTTAAGGAGAAAGTAAACCTACATTATCAATGAAGAGATCACTGTAGATTAATTCCCTTTTAAATGTCTATTGTGGAAGTTTACAAGCATACATCAAGTAGACAAAATAATGCAATGAATCTCCATGTACCTATCGTCCAACTTTAAAACACATTGACATTTTGCCAGTTTTGTTTCATTTATTTACTATCTGGTTTTGAATTCATTCACCTTTTCTTAGATAAATTTTATTTTGATAGAATTTCAGACTTATAAAAAAGTTGTAAAACTAGTACTAAGAGCTCCCATATACCCTTTACCCAGATTCTCTACTGGTTAACATTTTACTGAATTTGCTTTATTTTCTCTGTCTCTCCCCCTGCCACCTCTCTTTCTCTCCACACATACACATACACATTTACTTCAGAATCATTTGAGAGTAAACTGCCCACAGGATGGCCCTTTATTCCTAAACACTAAATTGTATATTTCATTAGAAAGATACTCTCTTACACAACCAAAGTATAATGATCAAAATCAGAAAATTACTATTGCCCTATCATCTAACCTATAGACCTCATATTTCAGTATTTGTTTTTTTAAAAAATCTGCATAGCAGCAAAAACAAAGTCCCAAAACCTTGTGGTCACAGGTTGCTATTTGGCCATCATGTCTCTTTTAATCTGGAATAGTTCTTCAGTCTGTTTGTCTTCCATATTTGAAAATAATTTTGTAGAATGTTCCTCCATTTGGGTTTGTCTGATGTTTCCTAATCATTGAGATTTTTCTTTTTTTTGGCAGAAATACTGTAGACATAATGTTGTATATGTGATAATTGGTTTGTTCCATTACTAGTAAAGTTAATGTTCATCACTTGGCTAAGTTAGTGTCTACAAGGTTTCTCTATTTTTCCCTTTTAATTAATCAGCATTTTTGTGGGGAGATATTTTGAAACTATGTAAATGTCTAGTTTCACATCAAACTTTACCCCACTAATTTTAGTATCTGCTGATGATTCTTCCCTGAATCAATTGCAAATTTGCCAAATGGTGATTTTCTATCATACCATCTACATTTATTACTTGTGGTCCCCTATAAGGAAGAACTTCTCCATTGTTTATAACATTAGACGCTCAGGTATCCTATTATTCAATGTGGGTTATAATGTGGGTTTGAATGTTTGTGTCTCCTCCAAAATTCATGTTGAAACTTAATTCCCAATGCAATAGCATTAAGAGGTGGAGTCTTTAGGCAGTAATTAGGTCATGAGGGGTCCTCCTTTGTGAATGGGATTAAGGCCTTCATAAAAGAGTCTTCAAACACAGGTTAGCCCTTTTGCCCTTCCAACTTCTGCCATGTAAGGACACAGTGTTCATCCCCTCTCTGTAGGATGCAGCAGCATGGTGCCATCTTGAAGCAGACAGAAGCCCCCATACACAAAATCTGCTCACATTTTGACCCTGGACTTCCCAACCTTTGGAACTGTGAGAAATAAATGCCTATTATTTATATATTACCCAGCTTCAGGTGTATTTTTATAGCAGCACAAATGAATTAAGACAGTCTGTTACTATAGGTTATTTTGTTGCTTAACGTGACTCACATTTGGTCAATATAAGCCCTTCAAGCTGGTTCCTTTTGGCATGTCCCCGTCATTATTTGAGTATTTTCTTACTTTCTTCTATTAACAAGGTGTTTCAGGCTTATTTTATAGTTTCAAACCCAAGCCTTGCAATCAGCCATTTCTCTGAGGAGCTAAGGCTCATTTTGGTAGAGGATAGCATTTGAGACTAAGACCTGAGTATTAGGCTTGCTCATTACTGTTAGAGTGTCATTGCTTCTAGGGCCTCTCAATGGCTACAAGAGATAGGAAATACATGCATATGTGTGCATACTCATATCTATATTTCTACACTTACATATAACAACACCATAGGTTTATACTGATAGATCCAATTCTAACCCAACATCACAGGGTTCATTCCAGTTTTCCTCTTTACCATCTCTACAATCACAGGTTAAGTATACCTTATCCGAAATGCTTGGGACCAGAAGTGTTACAAATATCAATTTTTGTTCCGAGTTTGGAATATTTGCATTTTTAGGAATGCCAATCTGAAATCTGAAATCTGAAAGCCTCCAATGAGTATTTCCTTTGACTGTCATGTCACCACTCAAAAAGTTTTGGATTTTGGAGCATTTCAGGTTTTAGATTTTCAAATTAGAGATACTCAACTGGTACTTCAACAGTGAGAAACCTGGCTCTCATTATTTATATTTACTTATTTGCTCAATATAGCATACACTGAAGCAGTTTCTGCATTGCTGATTCATTCCACTGTGGAAAACCTATTAACCAGTTCAACATTTCCTTACAATTCCTTTTGTATTTGGTCTGAGAGTTTATAAACAAAACACTATTTTCAAAAATTACTTGAAAACTTTACCTAAAAAACTAAAAGGTAATTTTTACCTAAAAAGTATTGAACTTTAGTTAAGAATATGCATGCTGAATTAGTTTTTGGTGTCTACTACTTTGAAATGGATCAAATGGATAGGTTAGGTGGGTAGATGAGTATGTGTACATTAAATCAGAAAGTGTCAATTGAAGTAGTGTAGACTATACAATTCCTTCAACTTTTCTGTTTGAAAGTTTCCTAATATTAGTCAAAAATAAAATATAATGGCAAAATCTATTTTTTTTTGCCTTCAATGTGATTATGTTATTCATGGGTAATGTAGTTTATCTGCTTTATTATGAATATAAAAGCAATTAATATGGTTCCAAAAAACTACACACACATACACAAAATACTTAAGTATCACCTTCCTATGTTTCCTGTTTCCACCCAGCTCCTGAAGATACTGATATAACATTAAGAGTTAGATGGTCAAATCAGGCTTATGGGTATCAGAAATATACAGTACCAAATTTTACGAATACTTTAAAAGATAAAGGCAATCACAAGAAATAGGCAATGCACGGAGAAGACTGACACTCTCAAGGCAACTCCCAAATCTTTACACTCTCCTCCTGTCCCCAATTAATATGCCCTCTTGTTGAGATTTAACATATAATGTTCTAAATGGTGTGTGTAAAATAACACACAATCAGTTATATCTCTTTTATACCCCTAAATTACATAGCTTTGATACATTTTCCAGTGAGCCATGTTCCAAAAATCTATAAATTTCAGGCTTACTTACAATAAGACCAAGTATATCTAAAAAGCATTTCACAAATAAGGCCTCTTCATTAACATTCTGCTAGTAAGTCTCATTAGTGTGTTTAAAAGGAAGTCTGGTTACTAGCATGTTTGCAAAGGAATTTGACCAGGTCATCTCTTTCTTTTCCTGAAATCCCTGATAAAGGAGGAAAATGAGTTGACCATTAACAAATCCATTAACCATTAACAAATCCCATTCGTTTCTGGCCTTCATTTATTTCCACTGCTTTTGTTTTGTTTTGTTTTGTTTTGAAAAATACACATAGAATCCCGTTCTATTAGTTAGGTTTAATATTTTTTTCTATTTTCTGCCACTTTAATTTCTTTTTTAATCTTTATTATTTCCATTCTGGTGTTTTAGTAGGGAATTACATAGTTGTTTTTCCTTAGTATTTACAATAGGAGTTTATTTCATGTGTTTCTACTGTTTTTGCCCCCCACTGGTAATAAATGTTTAAACCTATCCTCTTTCTCTGACCAGCACTTTAGGCATATCTAATTTATTGAAATCTTCCTTGTTTTGATCATCTTCTGGACACCATTGCTCCTTGGTCCCACCAATTTTGCCTTGAAAACAATGAATAATTTTTCCTCTACATAATATCTTTCCTTGAGTGCTCCAATAAAAGTCAACCTAAAATCTTAGCTACAGTAGTTAAGAGGGCCTAAATGACTCCATTGAAATAAAGAGAGTGTTTGCAAAGGTAATGATGGTAGTTAGTTTAAATAATAAGCCTTAAGCCATCTTTCTAAGAAACAAATGGTAGGTGTTAGGTTCACTTCCCTTAAAAACAGCAGTCAAGAGCAACTTTCTCATGTTTTATTTCCTTCCTAAAGTTCTAGTGATTAAAAAACCTCTAACAAAGAATAGATACGACTATTTTATAATTGTAATTACGTATTTGCGTTTAAATAAATATATGTTTTAATAACTTCCATTACAAAGTCAGAGATGCAGTATGCTGGGAGAAAACTGCTTTCCTCATCACTAAAAACAACTTTGAAATACTGTAATACTTTCAAGTTCAGTAAAAGAAAAACTAATTAAGATGGTAATAAAACTCAAAATAGTAACCACAACTAAACACCGAAACTATTCTCTGCTTTACAATCAACTCTCACAATAAAAATACTCTTAGTGGTAACATTGAACATTGTTGGAACTTTTAGGAAAAAACAAATATCACTTTATCAATAACATTTACATATTGTTTTGTAACCTATTTTTTATTTAATAATTTATGCACATTTTCACATGGCTACATATAATTGTAATCTTTTTGTATTCTATTCTATTAATCAGTCATCCTAATACTGAACATTTAGATTGTTTCCAGTGTTTTCCAGTGTTGCAATAAGACTTTAATTAACACTGTTCTAAGTACATTTTGGGGCATATCTTTTTTTTATCTTTGAAGAAATCCTAAGAATTGCAAATGTTGAATCATATTGGTTTTTACCAATCTGTATTCCCAATTACAGTTTTAGGGTGCCTATATTTTGTACCCTTAACAATTCTATATACTGTTGTTTAAAACACACACACACAAACACACACACGCAGATATATATCTATATCTATATCTATATCTATATCTCAACAGGCAAAAATTAAAATCTTATTTTATCTTAAAAGAGCAAAAAGTGAATCTTGACCTAAACCTTCCATTTTACACAAAAGTTAGCTCAAAATAGATCAAAACCTATAAAACATGAAGCAATAAAAGTTTTAGGGAAATAAAAGGAGAAAATCACTGGGACCTAGAATTAAGCAAATAGTTCTCAGACTTAAAAGCATGATTCACAAAAGGAAAACTACTCAGATACTTCCCTTATTTTGTTTTTGCCTTCTTGAGGTTTTATTCTACCATTGTGTTTCAGCTAATTTCTCCTTATGTGTCTCAAATGTTTGCTTTATATATCTTGATGCCATAGTGTGAGGCATATGTACTTGAGAGTTACGTCTTCATTAGGGATTATAGCTTTTTAAATTAAAAATGACATGTTATCTTACTTAATAAGTATAATATATTGCTATGGTTTGTCCCCATCAAAACTCATGTTGAGGCTTGATCCCCAAGATGGCAGCATTGGGAAGTGAGGCCTTAGTGGCAGGTGTTTGAATCACGGGGGTTCTGCTCTCATCAGTAGATTAATACCATCTCATGGGAGTGAGTTCTCACCCTAGCAGAAAGGGGACTAATTTCAGAGAAAGCAGGTTGTTAGAAAGTGAGCCCAGCCTCTAGTGCATGTTTCTTTGGATGTCTGCTTGCCTTGCTGCTTCTCTATCATGCTGTGACACAGCACACAACCCTCACCAGAAGTCAGCTAGGTAGAGGCCCTCCACCTTGGACTTCTCAGCCTCCTGAACTACAATAAGTAAATTTCTTTTCTTTATAAATTACCCAGTCTTGGGTATTCAGTTATAACAACAGAAAATAGACTGAGACCTATATTAATTACATCTTGAAATACTTTTGCATCCTGCTTTATTTTAATTTGTGTGTGTGTGGAATAATTGTTAGTTCTCCATCTTCACTTTTTGCTTTAAAAATCGTTTTAAAGTAACTTTTTAGGTGCATCTTTTGTATTTTGACTAAATTTGAGTATTTTTGCCTTTTATCAGGAGTATTTAACTTACATTTGTTTCTTCTTGTCTATGAGATCTTATTTTTTACATTCCTTGTTTTTCCTTAGTTTCTATCTTTTACTATATGGACAGTAATTTCTTTGAAATCTCTTTTATACCATAATTTGGAAGTTATAAATCCCATCTTTTACTAGAAGTTATTTTTCTTTAATATCAAGAGTGAAAAAAATACTTATCAAACCTTCCATATATAAAATGAAGAAACTGAAATACTTTTACTTTTAATTTCTGATGGCATACTTTAAGATTTTAGAGCAATTTTTAAAACTTTTATTAAAAAATGAACTAGTTCCTTCAAAATAATTTATGAGGTTTTCATTCCATTTCAGAACCTCATTTATCTTTCATACCTCATCACAGGCATTTATAAACCTTTGCTTGACAAACCTCATGGTGCTATCACCCCTCTCTTCACACCAGACTTGGTGCCATGCTCATATGCATATCTGCATTCCCTACCCCAGGTACCTCTTCCTTAGAGGACACCTCCGCCAACTTTCTTAAAGCGGGGTAGGGTCGATTGGCTGAGGCACTTTTCTCCACCCTAACTCCTCCTTGGCAATGATTCCACCATCACCACCAACACCACCACCACCACCCACCACCCACCACCACCATCACCACCACCACCATCTTCATTACATCCACCTGACTCTTGCTTGGTGCAGTTCTGTGGGAAGAAATTAAACACTGGGGCCTTATTTTTGCCTCTTGCTTTTACTGTTCCGATAAATGAATAAAGGCTTGATTATTCAGTTTGGTTCTTTGGGAACCACCAGTATCTGTATATTGGATCTGTTTCTGTCCTCCATGTATATCATCATTTATTTTCACCTGTATCTTTTCCTTTACATTCTGAAAGAAAAATTCGAAGTGCTTCCATCATCTGTCTGATTTTTTTTCCAGTGTGGCTTCCACTCTTTGCTACTAATGGGAATTTTAAAAATAGTATAACATTATAAATTTTCTAATGTTCTCTCTTGTTCTCAATTAGGTCTCTTTATATATTAGTTTATTATTTTAACTAATATTTCATCTTCATTAAACCCAATCTTGAATTTTATTGAGAACACAAATCAGAATCTATAAAATTTAGTTTTACTATTAAAAAAACACAGAATTGTCATTTTTCTGCTTCTTATTGGTAAATTTTCCTCCACCTATTTCTCTGTAGAATTGTTTCATAGGTAGGTCTCATTTTGTTTTTTCATCCTGTGGAAGACCTAGAAACTTCTTGTTTTTAGGTCTAGCATAGGATTGATGGATCCTACTTAAATCTCCTCTTTTCCTACAAGATAATGCTATTAAAATTTTCCTCTTAGATTTTAATTTGAAAGGGTAGTTATATATAAGTTTCATTTTTCTAGTTAAGAGACTCTAAAGTCTGTGAAGAGAAAAAAGAACTAGAGATACGGAGAATCACAGCAAATAAACCTCATATTAGTTTATTCTCTTGGTTTGGTTAATCTACTAATCAGGGGCTGGCTTTCTACTACTAGTATTCTGCCTGGTCTGACTTTTTCCTCCAGTTACAATTTGTAACTAAGTCTGAATTCTTCCCTTGAATTGCTGATTCACATGGAGAAGTGTCTTATCACTTTAGAGGTAAGCCTCATTACCATCAGGAGATAGAGCTTCATTTTCTGCGGCCCCTAGCATATCTGCTTTCAATAATTATTAATCCATGGCAACAAGGTAAATTCCAAGTGAAGCTGCTAGCTGTCCATCCTTCACTCTATCCAATCACAGGGTGACAGCACAGATCTTCCAAGAACTTCTCTACTATTTTTCCTGCAATGCTGTATAGTTTTCTGAGGAGGAGGAATAAAAACTTTTACAATGGGATTCCATGGATAAATTATATGACACATATTACTCAGGGAGTATAATGTTGATGGAGCCCTTTACATAAGTTTTATTGTTAAGAAGAGTTTTCCTCTATTTTCATTTCCTACTCATTTTGACCCAGGTCTTATGGAGGGGATAGTTTGATGCTTTTGCTCAAAAGTACCAGCTTACTTGGAAATTCTTTAATATATATTAAAAACAGTAGGTTTTTTTTTTTTTATCAGACTTTTGAACTTTTCATCCTTTTTGGTTTTTTAATTTGACATTTCTGGCAGCATTCACCAGATTATTCTTATGGAGTTTATTATAATATTAGTAGATAAGAGTAAATACCAGAGTTACAATTTTTATGTCTCCCATCCATATGTGTTTTACAGATTTAAGACCACTACAATTATGGATATACAACTTTCAGAATAAAGTAAGTTAGGAACTGAGGATAAGTATCTTAGGTATTAAAATAAACAGACAACAAGGTGTGGGACTGGGGTATAATGGAAAGTAAAGATTATGCTCCCCTGCACAAGAAAGGTAGAAATAGGCTGGCATATTAAGGTAGCATTCAAAAGAGGGCAAAACATAGATGTTATTCAGGAAAAGACAAGCATGAATTGCAAGACTGATCCAAGAAGGATCGAACAAAGTTAAAGAGTAAAGTAATAGAACCCCATGGGCAGATCTCTGAATTAAGCCAAAGGCCAGTGCAAAATTTTAAGTTTCATTTACAGTAAGGTAAACTGCATTTGTTTGGAAACCTCTGAACATTTATCACAAATTACACACCTCCACTATGCTAATATCCCAATGAATTTCTCATGTTGATAGCTATATCCCACATACATAAGTACACAATGATTAGTTACAGAGTGGCTAAGAGTGTGCCTACTGGTCATACAGACATGGGTTGGAATTCTAGCTATGCTACATGGAGTTGTTTGACCTCGAATAAATGTTAACAATCCGGTAAGTCTGTTTCCTCATAGGGTAAATGAGTATGAAATGAGGTTATACAGACATATAAAACATCTAATACATCTGGCATGCAGTAGACAATAAATGTTATATAATTTAACAATGCACTAATATAAAATGCCATTATTAATTCACTCTATCCTTTGGTCTAATTAATGCATAACTTTTCTAACTCATTCCAGAATATCAGTGCCTCCAGTAATCTTTAATGAATTTTTTCCTTTGAAATCCCCCCACTTTTCTGACACTCATTAGTGTCCAGATATATTCAAGTATTTTTGAATAAATCCATACATACTGAGAAAGGTAATAATGTCCTAATTTTGACGTGATGATATTTTAGTATAAACAATTTCTAAATTACCTCATGCATCTCTCTCAAATATGCTCTCCTCCTTTTTCTTGTGTTGTTTGTTTTAACCAAATCACTTTGCAGATCACATCTAATTTCCTGCCTTTAAGGTCTCCTTTAACCTTATAGCTTGCCACCCTGCTTGGTGTATTATTTCTTTCCACAGGTCTCTCATTTTTATTTTTAAAGAATAGTTCACTTTTATTACCTCTTTTCTATGCATCTAATCCTTAAGCCCCTCTTTCTGAATTATTTCTCTTTTTTTTTTTTGAGACGGAGTTTCACTCTTGCTACTCAGGCTGGAGTGCAATGGCACAATCTCAGCTCACCGCAACCTCTGCCTCCCAGGTTCAAGTGATTCTCCTGCCTCAGCCTCCCTAGTAGCTGGGATTACAGGCATGTGCCACCACACCTGGTTAATTTTGTATTTTTAGTAGAGACGGGTTTTCACCATGTTGGTCATGGTTGGTCTCGAACTCCCAACCGCAGGTGATCCACCCGCCTCGGCCTCTTAAGGTGCTGGGATTACAGGCATGAGCCACCGCGCCCGGCCATCTGAATTATTTCTCTTACATTTATACTTACAGCACCTCCTAGTTATCTGCATTTTTTACAGTTTTTTCATTTCATTAATAAAGATGGTCAAAAAAGCATAGTTCCCCAATAACCATAGTATCCAAATGACATTTCACCCTGATTTTGGATCTTAAAATCTCTAATTATTCTGTGATTATAGTTTCTGGGCTTGTTTGCAATCCATATAACACTACTTCTTTATTAAGGGAATTCCAATTCATTTTTCAAGGAAGTTTTATGAGGTACTATTTTATTCTTCACCAATGATGAAACTACATTTATTGAACCAGCTGCAAGGCTACTGAAACCTCCTGATACTAAGATTTTCTCACAGTTTCTCATTACTCCAAGGGTTAGGAGTTACAAATGGAGGACATGGAAATTTAACTGTCATAATATTAGCAAAATAGTTCTATATGGAATAATCTGACAACTAAATATTAATGAAAACTTTTCCTCTCTGGCAAACTATGTGGTCAATAACAAGGAACATGACCACCCTGGAACTTAAGACTCTGAAGTCCAAGACACTAATATCTGAAAGAACCTAAATATAGTTAATTCACAATCATGGATTTTAGAATTTTGAGCTGTTATGAGAAGCCAGGAAAACTTTTTTATCCCTGTGGTGGCAATCCTTCACAATATAGCACTAGATCTCTACAGTTCGTAGAAGAAACACAAAATTGTGATTCCACTGACATAAGAAACAGCACAAAATTAAGACTTCACACTCCTATTTAAAAGCTTATCTCTCTTAGCCATATCCAGTGTTAAATTCAAAGTTAAATTGTTTAATCAATTTTAAATGGATGTGATCATTGACGCTAAAGGTGAACTGAAGCACTAGTAAACAAGTAGCAAATGAAAAAGTGAAACTCATTGAGTACCTACTATGCAGTTAAATTATTCAAAATATATGTACATGGGCTAAAAAACAGTAAATAAAATGTTATTTTAGTCATCGCTCTTTATAAAAGCTGAAACAGCAATGGCAATGACAAAATACAGCCATTTTGTTAAACATGTTTTAAAGATGAGGTAAATTTGTTTTTCACTTGCCTCACTAGTCAAAGAGTATTAAAACTATTCAGCAAATCAAGTTTAAAAAGCCGTTAGCAGATGGTGACACAAAAAACATAGTTTTTCTAAAGTTAAACAGAAATATGTAACAAATCAAACAATTATATGATTAAAAAAAGAAAGACTAGATGGTAATTTTAGACATCAGAGTCTAGTCCAGGCAAGTTTAGTCTAGTCTAGTCTGGCAAATCAAGGCATAAAAGGTTTCTTAGTTAACCGAAATAGACAATATTTATTTAAATACAGCATTGGATCAAAGCTTTTTAGTAATAGGAACATTTATTAAACACTTATTTATACCAGGCAGACAGTAACTTGAGTGTTTCACAAAAAATTTTAATGTTTAAATTATCATATTTATCAATTACTAATTACTACTATCCCCATTTTGACAGATAAGGAAATGAGATACAAAGAGGTTATATGACTTGCCCAATATCAAATAACTGATGTAAAAGAGAAGATTTTATTCCAAGTGGCCTGGCATTCAAGTAGAGGTTCCTAACCACTGTACTACACCTGCCTTACCATAGTTGCTCTAGAACTATTTGTATTGTTTGGGGCAAATCACTTAACTAATCTTCATTGTTCTGTATTTATAAAATAATAGAACTGCTCTGCATTAGATTTTCCCTAAAGTCACTTCCAATTCTAAAAGTAGGAAAATTTAAGGTTAGCACCTTTTTTCTCAAGTACAATTTTCTTAAGCTTCTTGAATTTATTGTTATTAGTTAGCAGTATTTTCCATCACCTCACGATTAAATTAAATACATATTTACATCCAAGAATTATTTTCTGGCAATATTTCCCTGCAAGAAGACAAAATGAGACACCATGGTTTAGTGGAGTAGGAATAGAAAAGCTTGGTTTCTGGTCCAACATGTCTCACTGACATGTTACACAGGCTTACCTGAGTCACTCAGCTTCTCTATAACTCAACTGCCAACTTTTTAAATTAAGGGAACTTGTTAATACCTCCCATTCTTTTTTATGGTGCTTTGTTGCCTTGATTTGAAAAAACTTATATGATAAAAAACAGAACGGATCAACTTTATTTAATAGTTGACTGTGCCTATCTTTTTTTTTTAATCATTTTATAGTATTAAATCTGCAACAAAGACACCCACGAGTAAATAAAAATAAAATAGGAAAAGGGGCATACCTATTCACTTTGTTATTAGCAATTCAGCACAATAAATGGTGTGAAAGGAGAAAGAAGCTGCATTAAACTTAGGGTCTGAACTGCTTTTGCTGCTCCTTTTCTCTACTATTATAGAACAAATACAAGTTGTTTGCATAATTCTATTTGTCTGCTTTTTCATGTACCTGTCCCTTTGTTATTTTTACAAGACTTCAGTGAGCACCTGTATTTTGTGTTTAATTAAGGTTTAATACCTTTTTCTCTCTCTAATAATGATCCTTGTTTGCCAAGTGTACTGAGTAATCTTGAAAATTTTTCCATCTACAAGCAAATTCATATAATTGACATATATAAAGGTACTTGCATAAAATAAGAAACATAAATTATCAAGTCAACTTCTTTCTGCAAAAGTGATCACTATTCATATCAAAATAAAAATAAATTCTTACTGTATCAACATATATATCCAATTAGCATAATGTTGTGACTTATAAAAGTTATTGATACAACAATTTTGGGTATGAAATAAAGCAGCTTCATGAAACTCTGCAAATAGAGACTAATCAGTGAACCTCATTTTAATTTATTTATTCCTACCTGAGTAACTACAGACATCTTTATTATAGGAAACTTATTGATGGGTACTTCATTTTTATATACCGTACTACAGAATATGAATATAAAACTATGTAAAGAATATCTTCCATGTGCAAGACATTAAACTAGTAACACTACAGCAATTTATTTCTAACCCTACTTCTTTGGCTTCCCACTTTTTATCACTTAAATAGCACTTTCTTATTTTTATGAATATATGCAGGACAACCCAAATATGATTATGAGGCATCAAAAAGTCTCTCAAAATACTTAGAATATTATTTTTCTGTGTGTGGCCAACATCAGCTAATTTCAAAACAAACATATAATATGCTGAGGACAGATTCCACATCTCTCCAAAAAGAATAAATTATGTACACTTAAACCCAGGAGGCAGAGGTTACAGTGAGCCAAGATTGTGCCACTGCACTCCAGCCTGGGTAACAGTGAGACTCTGTCTCGAAAAAAATAAATAAAATAAAATAAAAATAAAAAAGAATAAATTGTGCACATAAAATCTATACTGCTACGTTGTAATATGAGGTGGGTTATCATGCGATTAATGAAGCTTAATATTCAGGGCCCAACACATAATTTTTTATTTATAATTTTGTGTTCTTTTTTCTAAAGAGAGTCCCTCAAACTATATCAGACCAAGATTACACAAAAATTGTTTTTTAAATGAATATATGAATCCAGTCCTATTTTTAACCTATTCTTTAAAGCTAATCTCAAGCCCCACCTCCCAAAAGCCCTTCCTGATGACTATGAGGTCTACAGATAGCTCTTCTCTCAGAACTCTTATGGCACTCTATCAGTACATGTATAGGCCACAGATTCTTGTATGCGGCACTATCATTCTACATTGTACGGACTTTAGAATCTGACAAGGTTTTGGGATCAAGTATCTCTGCCACTTTTGGAGCTCTATGATCTAAGGAGATTACTTAAATTAGTAAAATTTATTTGTACTCAAGTAATTCACCTTATACATGAGGAGAATGATATCTTTTACAACAGGACGAGTGAATTTATCAGGAAGATAATGAAGCTTAAGCTTTGAGAACCCGTCACTTGTACTTGTTTCTAGTACTTGATTTTGTATCCATAAGTTTGTATTGTTTTTCCCAAATATAGCATCCAAAACTGTATAAACTTCAGATACTATAAAACCTGGATTCAGCCTTGTCTATAGCAAGAAAATATAATTATCCAGGCCCAAAATGCTCAAAACCAAAAACAGCTAGTTAGAACCCCCAAATCCCTAGCTCAGGGACTTGGATGACTCCGAGCAATGCCACTGGCACCTTTGGGTCTGATGTCAAGTATACGTATATTATTAATGTTAGAAATTTTTCTTTGGATGGTCAACTGGAAAGTAGCAATGAATGAATAGAGTATAAAAGTCTGATCTTAGTCCAAGGTATATGCTGGCAGCATACTTGAATCCCTGGATATGAAAGACAAAGTGTTTTTTTCTGGGGAGCATCCTTAAAAAGAACTGTTTCTCAAAAAAGAAGGTAAGATTGAGAGAAGGTTATTACATCTACTTAGTAGGAAGTAATTTGCATTCAGTTTTCCTTACATTTGGTTATGAATCATCATAAATACATTAAAGTCATCCAAATTCTAGTTTTAGAATTGAGTAACAATTTATAAAATATAATTTGTTATGGAATATATTTTAGATATTTTCTCCACACTTGCCCTTTCATTGTGAAACACAATACATTTGTGCAAAAATATAAAAATGCAATATACAGTAGTAATATATGAATATAAGAGGTATCAGAATATGGAGAAGCAGCTAAAACATTTCAAGTGCAAATCTTTATTTGAAATACTATAATTGTATATTATAGAGAAAAATGAGGAAGAGGTATATTTTTTCTGCACGAGAAATTCAAAAATTTGCATCTTAAAATATACACATAATAGTTATTGACAAATGAGTCATTTTATTTTATTCCCATGTTTACCAAATATGCTTTTAAACACTAGAGGATCTATTGCATAGCAATGTTTTCTCTAAAATTGTGGCTCTATTTGTATTCGTATCACTGCTTAAAAAATTGATCAGCACATTGAAATCTATCTTCTTAAATATAAAGATTAGACCATTTTTCTCCATTTCAAATTCCCTTTACACCCGAAGACTAAAAAGTGTCTCTACTGCAAAATAAATACAGAACATAACATGTTTTTGTAAAAGGTAGTCTAGTATACTATCACTTACCACCTCAAGGTTATCAAAAGGCAAAAGCAGTGATCTCCATATGTGAAAATATAAGTTTTGGGGATTAGCATCTCACTCCAAGAATAGTAAAATAAAGTAAGTATTACAAACTATTTTCTCAGATAGTTAGAAATCTGACTGACTGTTCAACAGACACGCATTATTGTTCAATGTCTAAGTGCAAGAAAATTCAAAGATGAATCAATAAGACTAGACTTTGCGCTTTCAAGTTTACAGTTCAGCAACATACACATGCATGCATACCTATGTAAATTTGTAAAGCCCTTACTTCTATATCCCTTCAGAAAATCCATTTATTTGCTTCCCTTCATAAGAACCAAGCTTCTCCAAACACCTGCCAAATGCTATCTCCATTTCTTCACTTACTACTCACTGTTAAACCCAGTCAAATCTAATTTCTTCCTCTACCACACCATCACCTATAAAGTGCATGGTAGCAAATCCAATGGATACTTTCTAGCTCTCCTCTGCCTTTACCTCCGATGAGATTTAGAACATGCTACCTAAAGTATGGCACCTTGACACTGGAAGAAATAGCAGAAGTAAGAAGGTCACATTGATCTTCTCCCACCTTACTCCCCTGAAGCAGTCCATGAAAAAATTCTCTAATTTTCCTCTGAAATAGGTCATAAGACTCTCATTCCAGAGGAGTACTCCCTACATCCAAAAGAAAGGAATGTTCTTATCTCTGAAGCCAAGAGTTACAAAGAATCTGAACAGGATCTAGATCAATAACCTCTTTCCTGACCAGTGCTTTCTAAACAAGCACTGAACTTTGTACAATGTTTCTCACATGTGCTGAAATTCAGTGTGAGTGCCACTAGCCACATGAATCTGCTGAGCACTTGAAAATAGGTAGTGTGACTAAGAACTAAATTTTAAACTTTATGTAATTTTAATTAAATAGCCATATGATCCTTGTGGCTAATGTCCTGTAAATTCCTCTCTCTTCCCTATAAGTAATCTATGATCTTTTTTGCTGACAACTTCCAATTTTATATTTCATAATTTGAAATGTGTTCAACATCTCTACTTGGATGTCTCGCAGATATTTCAATTTTAAAATATTTAAAACAGAACTCTTGATTTTCCTTTCCAAACTTTTCCTCTAGCCTAGTATTTCTGTACTTCAGTAAATGGCATCAACGTAACGCCCAGATGCTGCAACCATAAATTTTGTATTTCACTAACTAATATAGCTTAACTTATCTTTTAAAAATCCTTCAAAAATCCGTGGTTTTTTTCTATGAAGGCTGGTTGTCTGTCTTAAAATGCTTTACCTCTAGTTTTTAAAAAGCTACTCCTTCTACCCTTTAGCCTCAGCTTAACTATTACTACAGAGAGAGGCCTTCTAGAATATTCACATATTCTAGTAAATTTGTCCTATTACTACTGACATTCTCCATAAGTTCCTTATTTATTTTATTTATAGCAGTTCCATAATTTCTAAGTGTTTTTATCTATTTATTTATATCATTATCTGTCTTTTCCACCAGAGTGTAAGATACATATGAACACAGGGGTCATGGCCATCTTGTCACAATTATTTCCATTGTGTCAAAAATAGTAAACATTTACTGAATAAATGAATGCTTAAGTAAAGGAACCAGTCTACTCCCTGACTACTTCAGAAATAGGACATTACTTTTATGTTTCTAAAAATACCACTTGATGATTTGGTAAAATAAATTTTAGTTGTTATTCATTTGATTCATGAAGTCTCATAATAAATTATCCAAATGTTTCAGTTGACTCTGACCTACCAAAATGCATGTTTTTCTTTTACTACTCAAATACCTATTAGAAGGCAATTATCTTTCCTGTAGATTCAATGTAGAAGTTAATAACTATCATTTAAAATATATATATGGACCGGGCGCGGTGGCTGATGCCTGTAATCCCAGCACTTTGGGAGGCCGAGGCAGGCGGATCACGAGGTAAGGAGATCGAGACCATCCTGGCTAACACGGTGAAACCCTGTCTCTACTAAAAATACAAAAATTAGCCGGGCATGGTGGTGCGCGCCTGTAGTCCCAGCTACTCAGAGGCTGAGGCAAGAGAATAGCGTGAACCCGGGAGGCGGAGCTTGCAGTGAGCCGAGATCGCACCACCGCACTCCAGCCTGGGCGACAAAGCGAGACTCTGTCTCAAAAAAAAGAAAAAAAAAATACATATGACAGTACAATGTTTTGCCATCACATTATATGGGTAAATCCTGTAAACTCCACTCCCAAGTAATATGCTCTTTCAGGCACAGACTATAACAATGAGCAATAATTTATCTTTCCACATAATTTTTAATGATTTTGTTTTATCATTCTGAAGACAGTGCATAATATTAAAAATATTAAATAATATTAAAAATAATATTAAAAAATATGAAAAGCAAAGGAGTGTAATGTGAAAAGTGTACTACTTACCTCAACACGAAGTCACTCAATTCTCCTCTCTACAAACATTCATCACTACCAGTTTATCTGTATCCATCTAGAATATTCTATGTATATATCCTTGTTATCTGCCCAGTCTAGACTTGGAATCAACCATTTCTTAAAAAATTCCTGGTTGTTTTTGGTGGAAAATAGCATTTCAAGACCATCATCTGGGCAATAAGGATGCTAATTCTTATTGGATTGATCTCTGTCTCTAAGTCTTTTCATTTGATAGAAGTAGGCATTTCACTGTTTTATTTTTAAGTAGAAAACTCATCATAAGTTCCACCAATACTTTTAATTCAAATTCAGTACTATAGGATTTTAATTTAATACCATCTTGTATTCATATTTCCTTTCTCCCATGACTGGTAATCAAAGGGAGCAGGAATGACCGAATTAGGATACTACTTATTTGCTTGTTTTTCAAAATCCCACAATACACACATAACAGTCTCAAAATAACACCGTCAACATAAACACCAGCAATTATTACTGTAAACAGTTTTTAAAGTTTCTTTTTTCAGCTCTTTTTCTGTAGGGTACATGTCACTAGGGATGTACAGTGTAATTGCTGTGTTTTCAAATCACTTGGAATACTTCTTTTTTGTGTGATGATGTCACCAAACAGATACATTGTTTCATTTTACTTTAAATTTTAAGGATCTTTTCTTTTTATGCTTTAATTATTTTACTGCAATCGATTTATCAATCTTTCTTGTTACAGCTTCAGAGTTTTGTGTCATAACTAAGCAGCTTCTGCATTCTAAGCATACATATTTTTAGACGTATATTTATGTTTTCCTTGTGCTCATATGGTTTCGCTAAATGTTTGAAACTATCTGAGTGAAATTTACAGTATGGAACAGAAATTCATTTATCCATTTCAATTAAAATTTTTTTTTTATCTAGATGGCTATCCAGTAATCCCAAAATCATTTATTGAATAATCCATCTTTTCCCCCATGGATCAGAAATATCACCCCACCATTTTAATTATTAAGATTTCAGAGGCATAGGAGGAGTTTCTAGTGGCAGAAGGGTCAATGAGAAAGGCTGAGTATCCACTGACAATGCCACTAGTGGTGGTACCCATAGTAGACTATTCCTGTGCAGAATTATAGCTATGCTTCATCCTTTGTTTTCTGCCCAATCTAGCTCCTCAAACTTTAACACTGATTGAGTCACTTAAAATCTTTCTGATATGTTGCAGTGTGTGTTTTTTGTTTAAAATCAAGGTAGTCTTGGCTATTTTCAGCCAAGAACTCTAATTTACACAACATTATTTTTCTTCTACAATTCAATAGTGGGAATTCCCAAAATCTCAGCCCTTGGCTCTCTGCTGTACATTTTGTGGCTGGAACTCATGTTCCTGATTATAATCACCACAGTTTTGACTACTATCCCTAGTAACTGACTCCCATTACATATCACTAGACATGAGTTGACATCACCTCATTATTTTTACATTTTTCATTTCAGATAGTAAATATATCCATAGTTGGTTATCCTAACATATAAAGCTATTTTTTAAATATTATTTTTCTATAAATATTCTCAAGCTTTCAAAGACAATGGAGTGTTAAAGGCAATGCAGCAGAATGATTTGGTTAGGAAAAAGTAGGAAAATTGTAGGAAATAAGGCTAGAGTGTAAGATAGGGGCAAAAATCAAAGAAATTTTTGTTTATATTAGAGAGTAAATACTTAACACAGACAAAAGGTAACCATTGAATGACATAATTGGATTTCAGCGTTAAAGGATCACTCTGGCAGCACTGAAGAAAGTGCACTGGAGAAAATGAGATTAGATTTTTTTTTAAAGAAAGCCCTTTTATCCAAATATATTTAGGGGCTTCTTATACATTCTAAATAGTCTTCTACAAATGATTAACCAAAAGCCTTATGAGCTGACAATATGAATGTGACTGAATCAACTGTCACCTCGAAAATGAATTGACAAATAAATATGGTTTCTAGTAAAGTCAAATAGAATCATTACATGAGTTATACTTTATCATTAATTTATTATCTATGTTTAACAAATTGATAAGCCGATAAAATCCTGCATTTAGAAAATTACTGTACCATTTGGAATATCATATAATCTTCAGTGCTACACTGGGGTGACTATCAGACTATCATTAATTATAAGAGGGCCCATAGCTTTCTGGGGATACGCTTCAATTACAGTTTGGTTTTACCTGTACGGAAATGATAAATGAAAAACTTCAGACAAATTACATTTAACAGAGTTTAATCGCGCAAACAATGATTCACAAATTGGGCAGACTCCCACCACTCTCTCCCGGAAACCAGAAAATAGGTTCAGAGCAACTCTGATGCTGCTGAGTGGTTGAAGAGGATTTATGGACAGAAAAAGGAAAGTGAAATGAAGAAAATAAAAATGAGTTACAGAAACACTGGATTGGTTAACGGTTGACCATTTGCCTTATTTCAACACAGTCTGAATAGCTGTCCACCTAGGAGTGGTTGAAGTATGGCTGCTGGGATTGGCTGAGACTGGGCTACTTGTTACACAGTGGGTTACAGTCTGTTTATACATGCAGTGAGATTACAGTTCATTATAAATGGAGAAAACTTTAGGCCAAACTTAAAAATATGTAAGAAAGTAGCTTTAGGCTAAACTTAATAGAAACAAAAAAAATAAGCCCTTCATCTGTTTTCTGTTGCTTATAACAGAATACCTGACACTGGGTAACTTATACAGAAAGAAAGGCTATTTCTTACAGTTATGGAGGCTAAGAAGTACAAGGTTGAGGACAGCATCTCGTGAGGATCTTTGTTTCTGGTAGGGACTTTCTGCAGAGTCCTGCACCAGTGCAGGGCATCACATGGTAAGGGGGCCGAGCTTGCTAGCTCAAGTCTTCTCTTCCTATAAAGCTAAGAGTCCCACTCCCAAAATAACCCATTAATCCATTAATCCATAAATGGATTAATCCATTCACGAGGACAAAGCCCTCATGACCTAATCACCTCTTAAAAGCCCCTCCTCTCAATACTGCCACATTGAGGATTAAGTTCCAACATGAGTTTTAGAGGGGATAAACATTCAAACCATTGCATTCCTTTTCCGGGAAGGGAAATGTAAAAATCAGAAATACGAGTTTCGCTTTAAGAAATGAATTCCTTTCATTAGCTTTCACTAAAGCCAAATTAAAAATTATAAACAAAATCACTTAACCTAAAAAGTACTTTGGTTTATTTAGATGGTGTGCTGTATGTAAGGCAGCTAAATTTATGCTTAATGAACTTAAAAAAGGACCTATTTGTAAGTTTTTCGTTTTGTTTAGTTTTTGTTTTTGTTTTTGTTTTTTGGTGAGTCCGCCTATAATTCCAGCACTTTGGGAGGCTAAGGCAGGTGGATCACCTTAGGTCAGGAATTCGAGACCAGCCTGACCAACATGGATAAACCCCATATCTACTAAAAGTACAAAATTAGCTGGGTGTGGTGGCGTGCGCCTGTAATCTCAGCTACTCAGGAGGCTGAGGCAGGAGCATCACTTGAAACTGGGAGGCAGAGGATGCAGTGAGCCGAGATCATGTTATTGTACTCCAGGAGCCAGGGCAACAAGAGTGAAACTCCATCTCAAACAAAACAAAACAAAAACAAAGAGTCTTGTTCTGTCACTCAGGTTGGAGTGCAATGGCCTGATCATAGCTCACTATAGCCTCAAAGTCCTGGGCTCAAGTGATCTTCCTGCCTCATCTCAGTGGCTAGGACTACAGGCACACAGCAACATGCTCAGGTAATTCAAAATAATTTTTTTTTAGACATGGTCTATGTTCGCCAGGCTGGTCTCAAACTCTTGGCCTTAAGTGATGCTCCCACCTCGGCTTCCCAAAGCACGGGGATTACAGGCAGGCATGAGCCACCATACCAGGCCTTATTTGTGATATTTACTTTTTAAAAAATTATTATTATACTTTAAGTTCTGAGATACATGTGCAGAATGTGCAGGTTTGTTAACATAGGTATACACTTGCCAGGGTGGTTTGCTGCACCCATCAACCCATCATTACATTCAGAATTTCTCCTAATGCTATCCTTTCCCTAGCCCCCCCATCTCCAAACAGGCCCTGGTATGTGACGTTCCCCTCCCTGTGTCCATGTGTTCTCACTGTTCAACTCCCACCTATGAGTGAGAATATGCGGTGTTTGGTTTTCTGTTCCTGTGTTAATTTGCTGAGAATGATGGTTTCCAGTTTCATCCATGTCCCTGCAAAGGACACGAACTGTTCCTTTTTTAGGGTCACACAGTATTCCATGGTGTATGTATGCCACATTTTCTTTATCCACTCTATCATTGATGGACATGTGGGTTGGTTCCAACTCTTTGCTATTGTGAACAGTGCTACAATAAGCATATGTGTGCATGTGTATTTATAGTAGAATGATTTATAATCCTTTGAGTATATACCCAGTAATGGGATTGCTGGATTAAATGGTATTTCTGGTTCTAGATCCTTGAGGAATCACTACACTGTCTTCCACAATGGTTGAACTAATTTACACTCCCACCAATAGTGTAAAAGCATTCCTATTTCTGCACATCCTTTCCAGCATCTGATGTTTCCTGACTTTTTAATGATCACCATTTTAACTGGCTTGAGATGGTATCTCATTGTGGTTTTGATTTGCATTTCTCTAATGACCAGTGATGATGAGCTTTTTTTCATGTTTGTTGGCTGCATAAATGTCTTCTTTTGAGAAGTGTCTGTTTACATCCTTTGCCCACTTTTTGATGGGGTTGTTTTTTTCTTGTAAATTTGTTTGAGTTCTTTGTAGATTCTGGATATTAGCCCTTTGTCAGATGGATAGAGTGCAAAATTTTTCTCCCATTCTGTAGGTTGCCTGTTCACTCTGATGATAGTTTCTTTTGCTGTGCAGAAGCTCTTTAGTTTAATTAGATCCCATTTGTCAATTTTGGCTTTTGTTGCCATTGCTTTTGGTGTTTTAGTCATGAAGTCTTTGCCCATGCCTATGTCCTGAATGGTACTGCCTAGGTTTCCTTCTAGAGTTTTCATGGTTTTAGGTCTTACATTTAAGTCTTTAATCCATCTTGAGTTAATTTTTGTATAGTTTTGTATCAGGTGTAAGGAAGGGGTCCAGTTTCAGTTTTCTGCATATGGCTAGCCAGTTTTCCCAACACCATTTATTAAATAAGGAATCCTTTCCCCATTGCTTGTTTTTGTCAGGTTTGTCAAAGATCAAATGGTTGTAGATGTGTGGTGTTATTTCTGAGGCTCTGTTCTGTTCCATTGGTCTACGTATTTGTTTTGGTACCAGTACCATGCTGTTTTGGTTACTGTAGCCTTGTAGCATAGTTTCAAGTCAGGTAGTGTGATACTTCCAGCTTTGTTCTTTTTGCTTAGGATTGTCTTGGCTATGCCGGCTCTTTTTTGGTTCCATATGAAATTTAGTCATTTTTTTCTAATTCTGTGAAGAAAGTCAATGGTAGTTTCATGGGGATAGCACTAAATCTATAAATTGCTTTGGACAGTATGGCCATCTTCATGATATTGATTCTTCCTATTCATAAGCATGGAATGTTTTTCCATTTGTTTGTGTCCTCTCTTATTTCCTTAAGCAGTGGTTTGTAGTTCTCCCTGAAGAGGTCCCTCACATCCCTTGTAAGTTGGATTCCTAGGTATTTTATTCTCTTTGTAGCACTTGTGAATGGGAGTTCACTCATGATTTGGCTGTTTGTCTATTACTGTTGTATAAGAATGTTTGTGATTTCCGCACATTGATTCTGTATCCTGAGACTTTGCTGATGTTGCTTATCAGCTTAAGGAGATTTTGGGCTGAGATGATGGGATTATCTAAATATACAATCATATGATCTGCAAACAGAGACAATTTGACTTCCCCTCTCCCTATCTGAATACCTTTATTTCTTTCTCTTGCCTGATTGCCTTGGCCACAACTTCCAATACTATATTGAATAGGAGTGGTAAGAGAGGACATCCCTGTCTTGGGCCAGTTTTCAAGGGGAATGCTTCCAGTTTTGGCCCATTCAGTATGATATTGGCTGTGGGTTTGTCATAAATAGTTCTTATTATTTTGAGATACATTCCATTCAATATTCAGGAGCATGTTGTTTAGTTTCCATGTAGGTGTGAGGTTTTCAGTCAGTTTCTTATTCCTGAGTTCTAATTTGATTGCATTATGGTCTGAGAGACTGTTATGATTTCTGTTCTTTTGCATTTGCTGAGGGGTGTTTTACTTACAATTATGCAGTCAATTTTAGAATAAGTGCGATGTGATGCTGAGAAGAATGTATATTCTGTTGATTTGGGGTGGAGATTTCTGTAGATGTCTATTAGGTCTGCTTGGTCCAGAGCTAAGTTCAAATCCTGACTATCCTTCTTAATTTTCTGTCTCAATGATCTGTCTAATATTGACAGTGGGATGTTAAAGTCTCCCACTATTATTGTGCGGGAGTCTAAGTTTCTTTGTAGGTCTCTAAGAACTTGCTTTATGAATCTGGGTGCTCCTGTATTGGGTGCATATATATTTAGGATAATTAGCTTTTCTTGTTGCATTGATCCCTTCTTTGTCTTTTTTTGATCTTTGTTGGTTTAAAGTCTATTTTATCAGAGATTAGGATTGCAACCCCTGCTTTTTTTGCTTTCCATTTGCTTGGTAAATATTCCTCCATACCTTGATTTTGAGCCAATGTGTGTCTTTGCATGTGAGATGAGTCTCCTGAATATAGTAAACCAATGGGTCTTGACTCTTTTTCCAATTTCCCAGTTTGTGTCCTTTAATTGGGGCATTTAGCTCATTTATATTTAAGGTCAATATTGTTATGCGTGAATTTGATCCTGTCATTATGATGCTAGCTGGTTACTTTTCCCATTAGTTGATGCAGTTTCTTCAAAGTGTCCATGGTCTTTACAATTTGGTATGTTTTTGCAGTGGCTGGTATTGGTTTTTCCTTTCCATGTTTAGTACTTCTTTCAGGAGCTCTTGTAAGGCAGGCCTGGTGGTGACAGAACCTCTCAACATTTGCTTGTCTGTAAAGGATTTTATTTCTCCTTCATGTATAAAGCTTAGTTTGGCTGGATATGAAATTCTGGGCTGAAAATTCTTTTCTTTAAGAATGTTGAATATTGGCCCCTGCTCTCTTCTGGCTTGTAGGGTTTCTGCAGAGAGATCTGCTGTTAGTCTGATGGGCTTCCCTTTGTGATTGACCCAACCTTTCTCTCTGGCTGCCTTTAACATTTTTTCCTTCATTTCAACCTTGGTGAATCTGACAATTACATGTCTTGGGGTTGTTCTCTGTATTTCCTGAATTTGAATTTTGGCTTGTCTTGCTAGGTTGGGGAAGCTCTCCTGTATAATATCCTGAAGAGTGTTTTCCAACTTGGTTCCATTCTCCCTGTCACTTTCAGGTACACCAATCAAATGTAGGTTTGGTCTTTTCACATAGTCCCATATTTCTCGGAGGG
>NW_012103443.1:3236112-3271166 GCF_000951045.1 Mandrillus leucophaeus
AGAATAAGTGCGATGTGATGCTGAGAAGAATGTATATTCTGTTGATTTGGGGTGGAGATTTCTGTAGATGTCTATTAGGTCTGCTTGGTCCAGAGCTAAGTTCAAATCCTGACTATCCTTCTTAATTTTCTGTCTCAATGATCTGTCTAATATTGACAGTGGGATGTTAAAGTCTCCCACTATTATTGTGCGGGAGTCTAAGTTTCTTTGTAGGTCTCTAAGAACTTGCTTTATGAATCTGGGTGCTCCTGTATTGGGTGCATATATATTTAGGATAATTAGCTTTTCTTGTTGCATTGATCCCTTCTTTGTCTTTTTTTGATCTTTGTTGGTTTAAAGTCTATTTTATCAGAGATTAGGATTGCAACCCCTGCTTTTTTTGCTTTCCATTTGCTTGGTAAATATTCCTCCATACCTTGATTTTGAGCCAATGTGTGTCTTTGCATGTGAGATGAGTCTCCTGAATATAGTAAACCAATGGGTCTTGACTCTTTTTCCAATTTCCCAGTTTGTGTCCTTTAATTGGGGCATTTAGCTCATTTATATTTAAGGTCAATATTGTTATGCGTGAATTTGATCCTGTCATTATGATGCTAGCTGGTTACTTTTCCCATTAGTTGATGCAGTTTCTTCAAAGTGTCCATGGTCTTTACAATTTGGTATGTTTTTGCAGTGGCTGGTATTGGTTTTTCCTTTCCATGTTTAGTACTTCTTTCAGGAGCTCTTGTAAGGCAGGCCTGGTGGTGACAGAACCTCTCAACATTTGCTTGTCTGTAAAGGATTTTATTTCTCCTTCATGTATAAAGCTTAGTTTGGCTGGATATGAAATTCTGGGCTGAAAATTCTTTTCTTTAAGAATGTTGAATATTGGCCCCTGCTCTCTTCTGGCTTGTAGGGTTTCTGCAGAGAGATCTGCTGTTAGTCTGATGGGCTTCCCTTTGTGATTGACCCAACCTTTCTCTCTGGCTGCCTTTAACATTTTTTCCTTCATTTCAACCTTGGTGAATCTGACAATTACATGTCTTGGGGTTGTTCTCTGTATTTCCTGAATTTGAATTTTGGCTTGTCTTGCTAGGTTGGGGAAGCTCTCCTGTATAATATCCTGAAGAGTGTTTTCCAACTTGGTTCCATTCTCCCTGTCACTTTCAGGTACACCAATCAAATGTAGGTTTGGTCTTTTCACATAGTCCCATATTTCTCGGAGGGCTTGTTCGTTCCTTTTCATTTTTTTTTTTCTCCAATCTTGTCTTCATGCTTTATTTCATTAACTTGATCTTCAATCTCTGATATCTTTTCTTCTGCTTGATCTATCTGGCTATTGATACTTGTGTATGCTTCATGAAGTTCTTGTGCTATATTTTTCAGATCCATCAGGTTATTCCTGTTCTTCTCTAAACTGGTTATTCTAGTTAGCAATTCCTCTAACCTTTTTTCAAGGTTCTTAACTTCCTTGCATTGGGTTAGAACATGCTCCTTTAGCTCGAAGGAGTTTGTTATTATCCACCTCCTGAAGGCTACTTCTGTCAATTAGTCAAACTCATGCTCTATCCAGTACTCATGCTCTGTCCAGTTTTGTTCCCTTCCTGGCGAGGTGTTGTGATCCTTTGGAGGAGAAGAGGTGTTCTGGTTTTTTGTACTTTCAGCCTTTTTGCGCTGGTTTTTCCTCATCTTCATGGATTTATCTGCCTTTGTTCTTTGATATTGGTGACCTTCAGATAAGGTTTCTGTGTGGACATCCTTTTTGTTGATGTTGACGCTATACCTGTTTGTTAGGCCCCTCTGCTGCAGGTCTGCTGAAGTTTGCTGGAGGTCCACTCCAGACCCTGTTTGCCTGGGTATTACCAGCAGAGGCTGCAGAATAGCAAAGATTGCTGCCTGTTCTTTCCTCTGGAAGCTTCGTCCCAGAGGGGCACCTGCCAGATGCCAGCCAGAGCTCTCCTGTATGAGGTGTCTGTCGACCCCTGCTGGGAGGTGTCTCCCAGTCAGGAGGCATGGGGGTCGGGGACCCACTTGAGGAGGCAGTCTGTCCCTTAGCAGAGCTCAAGCACTGTGCTGGGAGATCCACTGCTCTCTTCAGAGCTGGCAGGCAGGAACGTTTAAGTCCGGGAAAGCTGCGCCCACAGCCATCTCTTCCCCAAAGTGCTCTGTCGCAGGGAGATGGGAGTTTTATCTATAAGCCCCTGACTGCTGCTGCTGCCTTTCTTTTTTTTTTTTTGAGACGGAGTCTTGCTCTGTCACCCAGGTTGGAGTGCACTGGCGCATCTCGACATACTGCAAGCTCCGCCTCCCGGGTTCACGCCATTCTCCTGCCTCAGCCTCTTGAGTAGCTGGGACTACAGGCATCCACCACCACACCTGGCTAATTTTTTGCATTTTTAGTAGAGATGGCGTTTCACCGTGTTAGCCAGGATGGTCTTGATCTCCTGACCTCGTAATCTGCCAGCCTCAGCCTCCCAAAGTGCTGGGATTACAGGTGTGAGCCACCGGGCCTGGCCGCTGCCACCTTTCTTTCAGAGATTCCCTGCCCAAAGAGGAGGAATCCAGACAGGGAGTCTGGCTATAGTGGCTTTGCTGCACTGCGGTGGGCTCTGCCCAGTTCGAACTTCCTGGCGGCTTTGTTTACACTGTGAGGGCCCTGGTGGCAGAGGCACCCGAGGGAATCTCTTGGTCTGCGGGTTGCGAAGACTATGGGAAAAGTGTATTATGTGGGCCGGAGTCCACTGGTCCTCCTGGCACAGTCCTTCATGGCTTCCTTTGGCTACGGGAGGGAGTTGCCTGACCCCTTGTGCTTCCCAGGTGAGGCAACGCCCCATCCTGCTTCGGCTCGCCCTCTGTGCGCTGCACCCACTGTCTAACCAGTCCCAATGAGATGAGCCAGGTATCTCGGTTGGAAATGCAGAAATCACCCACCTTCTGCGCTGATCTCACTGGAAGCTGCAGACTGAAGCTGTTCCTATTCTGCCATCTTGCCAGCCACCTCTGTGATATTCTTAAGTAATGTATACAGCTAAGGTACCTTACTTAAGATGTACCTTACATTAGCTATGTACTTTACCTAAGATTCTGCTTTAACTGAAAGATCTCTGTTGTGTTAGCCTATCATTCACTGAGAAAAGGGCTCTCTTGCTGTATTGTTTTTCCAAAGAAGCCCATCTTTTCCTATTTGTAATGTTAAGTACTATGTTAATGAAGCATGTCACACTTTCCATAATTTGGGGAAGTCAAAAACATGACTAGTGCAGGAGATAAACTGCACTTACAGTTAAGCACTTAAAATGTAATAACTTGCCATGAACCAATGTTGCTTTTATCCTTTTCTTGTCTCTTTGGATTTAAGTTCTTCAAAAACTACTAAAAAATAAAACAGAAATAACAGCTTTTAGGTATGTACTTTTACAATTTTCTGTCTCCCTTATGTACAAGTACACACATTTGAATTAAATAAATGTGCTTCTAAATGTTTCTACACCTAAACACAACATGAGTTATATTCACTGAGTGTACCTGGTTTGCTGAATTTCCAGAACTAGGCAATCTTTATAATTTCCAGCTGGCCACTGTAAAAACAGAGATTCAGATTAGGATAGGTTACACCGTTAAGAGTCAGTTTGCAGAGATCCAGAGATTAGACAGATCTTTGAAGTAGAGATGCCAATCATGAGAACTCCAAATATCAGGAAGGGAGACATAATCAAGACAGATAGAGACCTTGCAGCCTACAAATGGCAGAAGTCCCATTCAATAGAGAAAGTATGACACGGAGTATAAGTAATCTAACAAAAGGCAATGGGAAGGAGATCAAGTTATAAAGTTATTGCTTGCATCAGGGAGGCTTACCAGCAAGTTGAACAGTTCTACCCACAAGAAACCATGAAAGGCAAAATCCTGGTATTCAAAATAGAACCTTAGGCTAGAGGGACTAGAATTTGAGCAAGAAAATATGGGATAGATTCATTTATAGATGAAAACACAAGGATTCAGTTGCTACAGATAGATATAAGGAGCTTGATCAAAGAAGTTAAAATAAGAGTTTAATTACTAGAATCAATGTACTAGGACAAAGTAATGCCAAGAATTACTCAGTGCTAAGGCCATAAAATCCTGACCTTAAGTTCCTTACTATATCTGTTCTCAGATGCAGAATTATTTCCAGTGACTGAAGACAGGCTAAACTTACAAGTAGTATTAAGGAATTTATATTATGAAAGCCAGAAAAATCATCAGGCTAAGACTTATGGCTTAATACTAATTCAAACCCTATTGTTGTTGCCGCCACCCCAGAAGTCAAGCTTTAAGTATGACTGCTCTTTCTGCCTGAAAAATATTAGCTGAAGTAGAATTATGAACATAGGTTACATATAAAACTCTGTAATACTCTAGCATATTGGTAACTAGCATGTTATATCATTATTTTAATAGGGCACATGAAGATAAATACATGAGAAAAACACTCACAAATATGCTTTACATGATGAGCTCACAAAATAGGTGACTACCTTAAGAACTTTAAAGAATAAAAACAATTATTAATAATGTGAACAATTAGGAAATCTCATGGTTGGTGAAAGAAAAACATGGTTGTAATTTTTTTTTTTTTTTTTTAAAGACAAAATGCTGTGGAAAACAGATGAATCAACTACTTCCTTTTTGGTCCCATGGCCAACCCACACATAATCAATCTCACATTCATGTCACATCTCATACTCATGTCTCATGTCTCATGTCTCATGTCACATGAGAAAAAGCTGTTACAACAGGATAACATGAGTAAAACGTCTACAAGGAACTGGGTAATTTTATCTTATTTAAGTGTAACTTTTAAGTATATTCACTTGACGTTCTTTTAAAAACTTTATGAGGCCGGGCGCGGTGGCTCATGCCTGTAATCCCAGAACTTTGGGAGGCCGAGGCAGGCAGATCACCTGAGGTCAGGAGTTCGAGGCCAACCTGGCCAACATGTCAAAACCCCATTTCTACTAAAAACACAAAATTAGCCAGGCGTGGTGATAGGTGCCTGTAATACCAGCTTCTTGGGAAGCTGGGGCAGGAGAATCACTTGAACCCGGGAGGCAGAGGTTGCAGTGAGCAAAGATCACGCCTCTGCACTCCACCCTGAGCAATAAGAGTAAAACTGTCTCAAAATTAAAAAAAAAAAAAAAAAAAACTTTATGAGATACCTTTCTACTGGCCCTGTCTAAATGAGTGCCTGGTCCTAATAAATATTTGTTGAGTGAATGATAAACATGTGAATGAATTGACATATGGAAGCATAAAAATATAAATATATAACTAAAAGCATAGTGGAGATGGCACTCCCTACCAGTGTTGACAATAAGTAATATGTTAAGAAAAAAAAAATCTCAGATTAAAGCTAATGTTAAAAGGTCAAACATAAAATAAAAAGGACATACACACAAAAGGGAACAAAATCAACATAAACTGAGAATCTGGTCCTTGAGTTCTCCCAGTTGACATGGGAATGAAACCAAACTAAATTTGCACTAATCCAGGACTTTGAAATTCTCCTCCTCTTTCTTTTTAAAATAATTCTAGTTTGACTGACAGGAGAAATTTAAAGCTCCCACAAAAAAGGGTTCTGCTAAAAGTCATCATACACGAACTCATTACATGATAAAACATAACTTTATGTAACTTGTAACCATTTAGACTATTTAGAATGGTTATGAACTGTCACCTCAAATTATACCATCTACCCTAATAGTAACATAGAATTTAAATGGCAGCAGTCATCAATTTTCATAATATTTTAGTGTTAACTTAAGGTCTAGTCTCCTAGCAGGTTAGAAGATTTTTAATTTAATATTTCTACATGCTGAAAACATACTTTATGCTTTGTTTTACTTATAATAGTTCTTTATATAAAGTTTTCAGGAACTTGGTTTATTGGCCTAAACCCTATATATATTCTATAAATCCTTTATATTCTGAATCTATATAAAGACTTCCCATGGAATTTGATCTTGATGTAAATTCCCGTAACAACATGTAATCCCTTAGGCTTTTTTACTCCCTTTCCAATCAATGGAAAACAACCCTTATACGTGCATCTAAATGAGCAATTTACCATTATTTATGGACTTTTTAAAAAAAATTACACTTTAAGTTCTAGGGCACATGTGCACAACATGCAGGTTTGTTACATATGTATACATGTGCCACGTTGGTGTGCTGCACTCATTAACTCGTCATTTACATTAGGTATTTCTCCTAATGCGATCCCTCCCCACTCCCTCCACCTCACGACAGGCACTGGTGTGTGATGTTCTCCACCCTGTGTCCATGTGTTCTCATTGTTCAATTCCCACCTACGAGTGAGAACATGCAGTGTTTGGTTTTCTGTCCTTGCGACAGTTTGCTCAGAATGATGGTTTCCAGCTTCATTCATGTTCCTACAAAGGACACGAACTCATCCTTTGTTATGGATTCTATGGTGTATATGTGCCACATTTTCTTAATCCAATCTATCATTGATGGACATTTGGGTTGGTTCCGAGTCTTGCTATTGTGAATAGTGCTGCAATAAACATACATGTGCATGTATCTTTATAGTAGCATGATTTATAATCCTTTGGGTATATACCCAGTAATAGGATGGCTGGGTCAAATGGTATTTCTAGTTTCAGGGAATTGCCACACTGTCTTCCACAATGTCTGAACTAGTTTACAGTCCCACCAACAGTGTAAAAGTGTTCCTATTTCTCTACATCCTCTCCAGCACCTGTTGTTTCCTGACTTTTAATGATCACCATTCTAACTAGTGTGAGATGGTATCTTGTTGTGGTTTTGATTTGCATTTCTCTGATGGCCAGTGATGACGAACATTTTTTAATGTGTCTGTTGGCTGCATAAATGCCTTTTTTGAGAAGTGTCTGTTCATATCCTTTGCCCACTTTTTGATGGGGTTGTTTGATTTTTTTTCTTGTAAATTTGTTTAAGTTCTTTGTAGATTCTGGATATTAGCCCTTTGTCGTCAGATAGGTAGATTGCAATCTACGGCCTTTTTAGTAATCACTATACTCTGCAGAAGTTATGGGTGCTGCAGTTTACAACCTTGTAAATTATTATGTCTACATAGTAGGTTTTAATCCCTAAGTAAAAAATGTATTAATAAAACAGTTTGAAAAATCACGTCTAAGGTACTTACTGATTTTATTTTGTAGAATGATATTAGTTAAGAGCATGAGCTTCAGAAATAGACAAACTGGTTCAAATCCTGACTCTGCTGTTTGATAGCTACATGAAATTAGACAGGTTATTTTACCTCAATAATCCTACATGTTCACAACTGAAAATCGGAAAGTTTGAATTAAATAGTTTTGAAGGCACTTCCTAGGCCTAACATTCTGTTTCCTTAACTCTGGTTATAAAATGTAATATTATTTAAGCACTCGAAGCTGTATAAGCACACCAAAATGGTATGAAAGTGGTATCATTCAGAATAAGGAAGCACAGACATACACGTCTAAATTACCCAAGTCATTTAGCAAAAGTTATTTGAGGTTTAATTATCTGAACAATAATTGTTGAAATTCTCCTCTTACTCATTCATGTGAAGACAATGTTACTCTAATGCGTCAAATCTTTCCTTGGCTAATCATGTAAAAAAGTTGACATGGAATAACGTTTTATATTTTTAAATTTTATTAATTTTTTTTCATTTTAGATTCTGGGGTACACGTGTTTGTTACATGCATAATGGTGGGGGATGGGCTTCTAGTGTATCCTATTACTGAAATATTAGACATTG
Source organism: Mandrillus leucophaeus (assembly GCF_000951045.1). NCBI lineage: Eukaryota > Metazoa > Chordata > Mammalia > Primates > Cercopithecidae > Mandrillus > Mandrillus leucophaeus. Next base: position 3,243,881 of record NW_012103443.1, read on the forward strand.
TACCTGGTGGGTAATTTTTCAACCACCACTCCATCGGGATAATATTTTAAATTAGTCCTTCAAGACCTGGCATATTTTCGTCTCTAATCTAATCTCATCTAACTCTCAATCTCACCCTAACCCCAGTCACTACTAAGTCTTTGTTGGAGTGATTCCTTATACCTGGTCTACTACTGCCTATGTAATCTTTCACTCACTATTTACTACTATCTCCTGATAGCTCATCTATTTTCCCAACTTTTCCCTCCTAACTTCTATTTATCCTTCAAATTCTTTTGCTTTACTCTCATGACCCCTATCTCCACCACAAGTCAGTTAGGAGAACTTCCTATGTATTTCTCTGATAGATGAATTAAAAATAAATGATAAACCTCTAATCTTCAAGTAAGGTTTCAAATATATTTATAACTTTAAAAATATCAAGGCCCAGATTCACCTTTAATATTTTAATTCATAATTATGATAAATCATTAGCAAGCATTTTAGTGTAATTCCAAATTTCATTATTCAATGGCTGAAACTAGAATTAGGAAGGATTCATTACATTCTGATTCCTCAAAATCATCATACCATAGTAGGATTGGTCCAAGAAGTGACAGCACCTAACTGTCACTGAGAAAGCAAATATTAAAAATATTACATCACTACACTTTTCTTTCTCAGGGGTCATTTTTTACTTAAAAATAATGTTTTTGACATTTCACAAGAATTCTGTATGCTCAAAGAAAATATAAAGAAACATTGACAGAAATGCTGGCCAACAAGCTTTCCACACTCACAGGTAAATGCCAGAAATTCAGCTGTCTAGGGTGCTATTAAAATTGTCCTATTTAGCTACCTTTGACATGGCCTATAAACAGGTGAAGTTAAAAATGCTGGATGTTTGAATTTCCAAAGTTTAGTATATACTTCCTCTCATAAAAATTTCAGAGATAACTTAAGAAACCATTGTTTAAGACAAATTAGTTGGTATCACATTTCACTGCCATTCTGCCTTTCTGTCAAATTCTTCTGAATTTGACAACAATGAAGAACACTGAAAAACTAACAGAGAACACTACTGCAGGGAAAATAATTATTCCCTGATTAATGTGTTTTCTAAGTTTAGATATCATATTTCAGATTTTCTTAAAATATGGCACATCAGCATTTCACAGTGCAATGAAAATAAGTAAACACACACACATTATCTGCAGTAAATAGCACTATGCATGCACTCAGGGAAATATATTTAACATTTTCATTAAAATATTATAATATTATAGTGAAACTAGGTGGTGTTTCTATGTTATAAAATTAAAATAGAAAAGTATTAACACTGTAAGAAAAGAAATTGGAAAACATTCTTGAAACTATTATGAGGGTAGCGAAGGAAAACATTCAATGGTGGATCCATATGAAGCTCTCAGAAATATAAATATCTTAGAAATACAAAAAAGTTAGCTGGTCATGGTGGTGCACGCCTGTAATTCCAGCTACTCAGGAGGCTGAGACAGGAGAATTGCTTGAACTTGGGAGGCAGAGATTGCAGTGAGCCGAGATCGCACCACCGCACGCCAGCCTGGGCAACACTGCACAACTTTGTCTCAAAAACAACAACAAAAAAATTATATAGGCAAACAAATACTTCTATAATACATAGTGCCAAACAAAAGTTCTAGAAGAAGTAGCTAAATTGTATTTGGAATTTGGAATGTTTATCATTATTTTAAGCTTAATTTCAATTCTATAAATTTTATCATTAGAATGTAAATATGTAAAGCTTTTAGCAAAGCAAGTAGTATAAACAGCAAATTCCAGAACCACTGCTTTTTTAGTTTTTAGGGCTTCCTTTTTTAATCACCAAAAATAACAGCCAAAAAAGCTGTATCAAGCTATCAAGCACCATAGAAATTAATATTGGATATACTGGATTACACCAGAAGAAAATATATAAAAATAGGCTCAAATATTCAGTCTTAGCACAGCTTGAAAATGTTATACAAAAACTAAAAAGCCGTATTTATTAAAATGGAAGGTGTATCTACGTTTAAACAAAAAGACTGCAAAAAAAAATAACTTTCTAAAAAAAAAACTATGTCTTATTGTAACCTAGCACTCAACAAATACCTTAGTAAACATTAAAATTAGTAGGTTCAAGGTCAAAAAGAAAATCTTGGACATATATGTTCAAATTGAAAGCCTTAGACACAGATTTGGTGAAGATTTTAATTTTTCTTTAGGCTTCACTGTCACTATTTTTCTGCTAATTTGAGTTCCAACAGTTCAGTGATTTTATGCACTGTATTTATTTTATGCAACACAGATTATGTTGCTTAAGGGGGAAAAATTAATCTAGTGTATTTCTACAGTAAGCACAGATAATCATACACTTAGTTCTCTTGTCAGTCAAAATAGGGGGAGAAATCTATCAAGCACAGAGCTTAGGTTAATTGTATTTCTTCCATGTTAACTGCCCCAAATAACCACAACCCACCAAATATAATTATATCTAAAGTAATTAATTTTCAAATGATCCTTTCAGATATCACACACACACACAAAAGGCACAAGCATTCTAATTTACTCTAATGAGCAGTTCAACAACCTGACATGAGTCTCAAAGACTGACTAGAAGATGAAGGAGGAACACTTGATAAAGAAGACATATGACAAGAGAAAATAGCCTAGAGAATGCTACCAAATTTTCATCTTTATTCTCAAACTCTCTCCCTACAAGACACAGATAAATATTTCTAACAGCCTTCTGAAAATTTCCATCTAGATATTTCATAGATATTGAAATCTAACTTGTCCAGAAAGGACTGTAATAGTTTGTCTTCAAACCTACTCTTTAATATTCCCCCCAGTTAACAATTCCTATTTTATTTGCTGGTAAAAAATGTACCCCATCTCCCAATCTAGCAAATTTAGTCATCCTCAACAACTCCTTTTTCATACGCCACACTTCCAGTTTGATCACAAAGTTAACAGATTTTTGTCGCAGAAATGTTGGTTAATTCCACCCCTAATTTTTATCTATCTTGTCTTAAAAATCGTACTTATTATCTATAATTGCCATTTAGGTATTTACAGTCTCTGAGTTCAATATCCCAGTTCATTCATCCAATGGATGCCAGAACACTGTATCCAAACAACAAATATCTAATATCTCTTCTCCACCTAAGAACTTCTTTGGCCATGCTACCGAAAGCATTGCTTCTCTAAGCCTGGACCCTGGATCACCAACACCAACATCCCCTAGAAATCTGTTAGAAATGCAAATTCTTGGGCTCCACTCAGATCTAAGGAATCAGAAACTCAGGGGATAGGTCCCAGCAATCTGTTTTAATAAGCTGTTTAGGTGATAAATTTTGAGAACCACTGACCAATGACTTCAATATTTTTTAATGAAGAGGTGACTGAGAAGTGTATCAAATATTATCATTTAACTTCCTTTTTAATTATTTAAAAACTATTTTTTTAAACTGTAATATAAATGGCAAACATTAAATTGTCCTCTATTATGTTATTTTCGGTAAACATTAAAAGAAGACTTTGCCTGCTACCTCAGTGCACAAAATGGCACCATGTGCTAATAAAAGGTGTAGCTCTGTTTCATGTGCGTTTGTTTAAATTCAAGCCAGCAAGTATATGCTCAAGTAAAGTTTTACAAAGACATTATGTACTTGAATGCAGAGTTCAATTAGTTGCAGGTAAGGCTGTGGTTCAACTGTTTGGCCCTTCCTCTCTTAAACAGATTAAGAGTTTACTATGAAATTTGCATATTTCTTCTCTAATTGTATTTGTGATAAAGCTAATCTCGTTTGGATATAAAGTTATACTTTTTCCAGTATAGGAAATGAAACAATTATCTCTAAAACTAGAAATGAAACTGGCTGAAAACAGGAAATAACAGACAAATTTAAAATGGATATATTGTTACTTATTTGACTCAAGATATATTAAGTCTTACTATTAATTATTACCTTTTGAGTTTTCAACATATATTGACCATAGTGGCAACTATGTTCAAAATGAAATAAATATGCTGGAAGCTCTCAGGAATAGTCACTCAAGGCTAAAATATAATGATAGTCATCTATCATTAAGACTTACATTGTAGTGATAAAAACTGACAAATTTTCATTGATTTTTTATAACAAAGTTTGGCAAAATAGTGATATGGCTGCTGACAAGTTCCATAATTTTGCAGTAAAACATACAGTGACTGAAGTTATTGCAAATCTAATGATTAAAATGTAATCAGAATAAAGTTATCACTTATGAACAAAAGCATACACAATTAGAGAAAACCTTATCAAATCTTGCACTATTGATACTGCAACAAATGTTAAATGAGTGAGCTGTTGTCAAAAAACTGAAACAAAATATTGGTACATATCTGAAAATGTAATACAAAAATATTCATCACATATACCTAGTTAATTCAAATGTTGAGATTAGGTAAGATCTTTCCAATTTAACTCAATGAGAATATATATGGGTCAAATCTCTACATTTGCTTTTGCACAAGTTTTTTAACTAGGTAACAGAAATCGTAATACAATACACAATGGAGAAGAAAATGTTAATGTCTAAATCAATTTTTAACACACCATTAACTAAACTGTCAGAAATGTTAAGACAACTATATTGAGGCAAATAGATAACATAAAAAATCGCAGGAATGGTAGCTCCTATAAAAGTTGTTGCCAGATTTCATCAAGTAGTAATTATACACTAATAAGGATTAGATATTTAGATATTTAAAAATAGTTTTGGATAATCACATTTAAACTATCCTTTACACTGAAGTTGTTGGGAATTTTTTTCTGAGCTAATTGTAAGGTTAAGAACAGAAAATTTCAAAGTTCATTTTTCATACCAAACTTAGCTGAGTGTCCTGAATCAAGGTATAAATATTCTTCAAAAAACAAGAAACACTTTCTAAATGTAATTTTTTAAAACTCTGAGAAGTATCTTTCAAATATAAGTAACTAGGGAAAACCAATTTGCTTATCTAGCTCTTTAAAAAGCTAAAGAAATTCAATTTGACAATACAGTCACAATATTACCAAGCTTATAATGCAAATAAGTTTTCAGAAATGAAATTGATTCTTACAGTTAAGACTCATCATGCAAGGAAAACAAATCAACTGTTCTGAAATTTTAACAAAATCAGCAGAAAACTATGAGTTTTAAAAATGTTATCAATAAATATCTCAGAATGATACAAGATTTTATCATCAAACAATGAAAAAATGAAATGACTGATGAATCGATTCTGTCACTTACCCTCAAATGAAACATTTATTCTTTCATTATTCAACTTTGACAAAAATCTTAATATTTCTCTTTTTGGTCTGGATCAGTTTATTTGAAGAATATCCTGAGAAGGCCAAATGACTTAAAAACATTACAGTTTGCCACTACTTATTTGTATGAACCAGAATTTTCTACATATAATGCAATAAAAATAAGATACAGAAATATAGTGGATGCTGAAGCTGATATAAAATAGTAACTTTCAAGCATAGCTGCTAATTTAAATTCCCACTATACCACTGATAGACTTTATTTGAAAAATGCTGTAAGTATAAAATTATAGGACAGTTATACAATAAAATGCTACTTTTATTTGTTGAACGTTATATTATAAAACAAACATTCTTCACAAATTAGAAAGTTTGAAATCTAAGATAATAAATCAAAAATTCTAATCAAGGCATAACCTAGCTAGCCATAACTAGCTTTCAGCTTAATTTTCCACCAGGCACACTTCTTTCCTCCAGCAATATCAAATGCTATAAATTCCCAGAATACATGATTTTAAGCCTTTGTTTATTCTCTTATCTCAGCCAGAAATGCCCCTCTTCTAATTCTTCTTCTGGCAAATTTTTATTTTACTTTTAACCCTCAATAAAATGTTGCTCCTTAGACTCAAGATAGGATTAACCACTTTCTCTTCTATACTCCGTTACAGTATTTATCAAATATTATTATAATTATCTACTTAAACATATTGATTCTCAAAATAAATTGTCTTCCTAAATCTTTGGAACCCAGAATCCAAGTTATATCCATTTCTCTGTTCTTTTTTCCTGTTCTTAATTCAGAACCTAAAGTTGGAATGCATATAAAAATAAATAATAAAAATAGTAAGTAGAAAAACAAAAGAAAACAAAGTAGACTGTTAACTGGCTAAGGGAAGTTCCTATAAATTAGTCATTGAACAAAAATAGAATGGCACAGTCCTCTAGCTCATGCTACTTTAAAACGTGGTCTATTCACAAGCAGTAGTCTACAAACTATCAATCTGTGATGAAATTAAATATAAAAAGTAGGATTAAGCATTTAGAAACTTTTAAAGGAATTTAACAGTGAATTTTACTTCTGTTGAATTCATTTGTTATCATTTTAATTTCATTTTTCTAGAAATCATTTTTAAATATTCTTAATAAGTTTCACACTGTAACAGATTGGAAAATAAAAAAAGAAAAATAAGAGGGTCCTTTATAGACAGCTTGAGATAGACTATGGAAGACAGAAAGATGAGTATGATCTTGACTCTTTTTAAAAAAGAGTTTGGTTTCAAAGGAAGAATATGATATTTACATAAATCTTTGTAACATGTATCAATATAATTATACATATTTCTCAAAGTTCACACTATCTTTGACACTTTTAAAAACACATCTATTGATAGAATTATAAGTGTATATGGAAACACATGTGCATACATAGCATTTCTTTCTAAACTTATTTATATGAAGGCTAGATTTCAAGTTAAAACTACGGCCTGTTTCTGTCACTGCTTATCAGACACAATGGTATAGGGGGCCATCCATCTTTGACTGACTCCATACAGAACTAACTTACTCCCTGATAACATTATTCAACTCTCTACATCCCTCTGCCTGACTCACCTAATCACAAAACCCTGGAAACATATAAAAGCAAGATGAGTACACAGTTTTTTTTCCCCAAAAACTCTCTTTGCAGTATTTTTATTCCTATCAAGAGAGATTAACTTACGTTCTCAATCTTTTGCACTAAGTGTTGGCAAACTTTTTCTATAAAGGGCTAGACAGTAAGCATTTTAGGATTTGTGGGCTATGTGGTCTGTTACAGCTATTCAACCCTCTTGTTGTAGCAAGAAAGTAGCCATAGACAGTATGTAAACAAATGAATATGGTTGCATTCCAAAAAAATTTTACTTACAAAAACAGGTAGCAGGCTTATGGATTTTGCCCAGGGACCATAACATGCACGCCCCTGTTCTACATCACAGATATAACTCTAAAATGCAGCCATTAAGGACCTATTGGACCTATTGCACAGTAGATGATCAAAAGTTACATAATTCTTGTTGACATTTATCATCAGCTTTTAACGTGTTAAAGACTGAGAGATTCACCAATATTCAAATTCATGGAAGATGAGACACTATTTCTCAAAAAAATCAGAGTATACTGAAAAATCTTTTATGCCTTGTCTTTCTTGGCACGTGTCTAAGGAAACTATAAGCCTTTCATACTATTATTAGATAGCAACATTCCCACAGGCTATAGAAAACAAAAATACAGATCTATTTACACTAGTTGCCACAATCACTACAACAAATGATGTATATGCAAAATCCCCAAGGAGCAGCCCCTTTTAAATGAGCCACAACATGGCTCAAATAGTCATAATATAACAAACAAAACTAACGACAATTCCAAGTATGATGTTCTTGGTTCAACTCACATCTGTTGAGCATCTTCAAAATATAGGGCACTTATTTACATTTGTAACAAACCTGGTTGTAGATTTATTTCATCTTTGTTGTTTAAAGTTGGATGTGACCACCCCTTTCCCTCAAAGGATGAGATACAAAGCACATTAAAGGTCACTGTAAAACTGAAGTTAAATCCTAACCTTTCCCTTTTCACTTAATTTCCACTCTCCCTAGTGGAATATGTTTCTATGAGCAATGCTCCCCATTCTAGAACTCTTTTCCCCAGAAAACAAGAATTGCTGACCTTTTAAATTTCTAAGGGTTCTCTTAATGTTAGATTTGAAACATCTTCATATAACTCAAAGATTCTTTTTGCTTTATACTAATGTCTCAAAAATGTCTCCTAAGATTCAACAATATTTTTATGGAGATAGCTCAAAAATAACTATTTCACAATCCTCTCTAAACTATTAAGTGGTTAGTTTTGTATAATACTGATTCTCACAGTATTATCATCAGACCTTGTATGGCCTTTGAGGAGTGAGAATAAAGAAAATAAAAAGAGCCTTAAAAGAATATCAGTGGGTAATCTCATGGGGAAACACACTGAAACAATAATGACAAAGCAGTATATAATATTATTCCGGTAAAACAACATCTATGAGAGAGATATGCCCCTAGAAAAGTGCTTAGGACATATTTGGATATTCACTGGCTCCTAAAATCTGAGATGTAAAAAATTAATGTCATCAGAATGTTTAAATATTATTTTCTTTCTCTTTTTTTCCCTTCCTGTCAATGATTCTTCATATTTCCCAGACTTAAAAACCTGAAGTTATTCCTGATTACTTTCCATGTTGCCTGAAATTTCAATCAATCGTGAATTCCTTATGACTGTTTTTTGGTTTCTTATATACCATTTCCAGTCACTACCCTTAACATATACAGAATATGCTGAAGCTTTCTACCTATTTTTTTCTGCTCAGACTGTCCTATTCTTCTATACATTTAAGTATTCTCCAAACACTGATCTTACTTCTCAAATGTATGTATATAAAATATAGTCTGCTCAAAGGACAGTTTAACTACTGTCTCAGCACTTTGGAAGGTCGAGACGGACAGATCACGAGGTCAGGAGTTCAAGACCAGCCTGGCCAATATGGTGAAACCCCATCTCTACTAAAAACACAAAAATTAGCCAGGCGTGGTGGCAGGTGTCTGTAATCCTAGCTACTTGGGAGGCTGAGGCAGGAGAGTCGCTTGAAACTGGAAGGCAGAGGTTGCAGTGAGCTGAGATTGCGTCACTGCATTTCAGAAAGAGTGAAACTCCATCTCAATAATAATAATAATGATAATAATGAAATATTTTAAAGTTTAAAAAGGAGGTATAAGTTTTATAGTAAAAATATGATTTAAATAATTAATAAAGGATAATAAAGGATAAAAAGATTCACATACAGAAATATAACAGAAATGGAAAATAAATCCAAGAAAGAGGCACATTCTACAAGGGAAAACTTATATTATGCATCTACTAAAGAAAGGCAGAGAAGGAAAACCAGAAAGTAGAAGGATTTATGTTTGCTCCAATGAGTGACATAGCTGTTGTTATTATCGAGGCCCAGGATGAAATATAAAAGTCATCAGGAAAGTATACTCACATAAGTTAGAGGAAAAATCAAGATTGGGCCTAAATAAGGAAGAAATATCAGTGGAGATAAAACCAAGTAATTTGAATGCTGTCTAAATAGTGTTCTATAGAGAGTGAATTTCTGACCCCGGCCTACCTAGGCAACAAAGTTGCCAGTGTTAACCTTACAACACATCAGTGATTCTACCACTGGAGGGAGTCTGGTCACATATCCTTTGATGTAACTTTCACTCTAGTAACTTTCTGGTCTTCCCTGGGAATGAATTAGAACTCTACCAAGAATATGAATTGGTTTAACACAATCTGATGGGTTTCAAATTTTTTATTTCTTTCAGTTTTTATTTTATTTTTATTTTGTTTCATACTCACTAATATCTCTATAGTCATATTTGGGTCAAAGAAATTAATCTACACGCTACATGTCCTAGTATATCTCTATCCTTGGAAAAAGTTAACAAAGAAAAACATTGTAAATTAAGAACAGAGAAGGGCTCTAAGGAAAATACCTAAACAAAGCAACCATCAAGGTTACAAGGCACATGAAAAATAGCGAACGGCAGATTTGAACTAGAAACTAAAAACAATTTTTAGGGCTAAGGTGATAAAGATATTACTGATAGGATGCTGAAGAGAAGTAAAAGATAAGAGTACTGTAACTGTGATTTCAAAATTTACTAGTCTTTAAAATTCAGAATTTACAGATTCTAGTAATTACTCATTAAGTTGAAGTGGTTTCCTAACTAAATAACATGTAACTGAAATTAAGAAAGACAACAAGGACCTAGACACTGGAAAAAAAAAGAAATTTTAAAAAGCAGTGGTTCAATTCAAGAAGTTATGTGGACAACATTCCATTCACAATAATAATTATTACTCTCTATTTTGTGTTAATATCAAGGCTGGTAAATTCTATGAAAGTAATACTTTATTTACTTATTTAAACAATCTTACAGAATTGGTATTATTATACCCACTTTACATAAGAAAGCTTGAGGCTAAAACAAGTTAAGTAATTTAAGGTTACACAGCATTCAAGAGCCAATATTCTAACAAGGGTGGTCTGATCTAAAATGGTATTATCACTATGCTATACTGCATGTCACTGAGACTGAGTAATGACCACCTTACATTCTTGTAATAAAGACTATTAAAGGTAACAGTTACGGGTACTCCTCTTAGATGTCTGCTTCAGAAAATGTCATTAAGGATTATCTAATATCACCGTGCTACTAAGCATTTGTTACTTTTATTTCCAAAGTTAAAATTTGTTTAATTCACATGCCAATAACATAAATGAGGTCTTAACTGACTCACAATTTAAATAAAGTTGATAAACTCAACATTCAAAGAAATTTATCTTTTTAAATATGTAAAAGAAATAAAATCTTTTTTTTCCTCCATTTTTTCCACATAAGTATTGTTAGAGACAAAGACAAGGAAATCTGTCAGCTTCTGTGTAATTTCTTTCCAATGTGTTTCCTTGTTGACTACATCATAAACCCTGTGGTTTATATCATATCTGGGCAGTCATAAAGTGCCCTACTCATAGAAATAATATTTGTTAAAGCTACAAGCCTTGAGGGTAGATTTAAATGTTTTAAAACAAATTAATTATGTATTTTCTTCCTTACTATAACAAAGCTGGAGGGAGCTTAGATACATGTAAGGCAACATGTAGATAAATCTTTCCTGTTTAACAAGGAAGAAAAAGCATATACATATATATATATATAAAATATACATTATATGTGTGTGTATATATATGATTAAAAGATGAAAAGCACAAGTAATATAAAATTCTGTGTGTGGGGTGGGAGCTGTTTTGTCTCGTCACAGGTCAGTGAAGGTCTGAAGTACCTATCAAACTGTAAATGGGCTCCCATATTATTAATGTTTCCAAGCAAGAAATTTTCTCTTTCATTTTATTTGAAAAGTCATAATAAAAGTACATCATGTATGCAATTTGAGTATACTTCAGCACAGCAGAGATGGAGAAACAAAAATACTCTTCTACTTGCAATAGGAATAGAAACCTCTAGATTTACAGTATATTTTCAGAGTAACACTCAGGCAAGGACCAGGTGCTGGCAAACAAAGTACACATGCCTAGGAAAGACTATCCATGAGGTTGTGTGTGTGTGTGTGTGTGTGTGTGTGTGTGTGTGTGTGTAACTGTCTTGCTTAACTGAAAAGCCAATTATATGACCATGTGGACTCTAACCCATATTCTTCAGAAACTATTAAATATTTTTAGAAACTATGAAAAAAATTGAATTATTATTGATAATGTAATCATCAATTCATAGGAAAATAGGCAAGTAACAGACAAAAACAAAAAAAAAACCCCAACGAAACATGAGAGAGATACACAGTTATGTTCACCAGCAAGCATAACTCTTGGTTGATACAGTATGAAAATATTATAAAATTAAAAACATATCTGATTGGAGAAGGTAAAAGAAAATTTACATTTAACAATCATACTATGCTTTCCCCTATTCTATTTTATTCCACTTCCAGGGAATTAATGTTTCTCTCATTTTCTTTCATCACCAAATTAACAGTAGATTCAAATAAAGTGAGAAAAGAGCAAACAAAACAAATGTATTCTATCATAAATTATGAAATATGGCTCTTATTAGGTACTTAAACACATAAATAGCTCTTCTGTCCCATATTCTGCCACATCCTTTTCTATGTTACATATTTATAGAAGTAAAATAATGAGACTTGAGAGGAAAGAAAGTGAAAGGAGGGAAGCAAAGGGAGTAGAAAGCATCAGCTGAAAATTTCTCAATGTAAAATGATGCTAAATAATGTCTGTTTGACAAATTTAATGCAACATTTCATACGTTGTTCTATTAAAAACAAACAACATTATTCCCCCTAAATTATTCATATGAAGCCAAGTTAGTATTTTTGGAATTGACATGTAAGATAGGATAACAAAATAAGTTAAGCATTTAACAACATCTCTAAACAAAGTATTTCCAAATTTTATACATCTTCTAGTAGAAGAGTTAGCTCTTTGTATTTGTTGGTATATGCTATTTTATAAAATAAAACCCTAGTTAATTAGTCTACGTTAAATTACTTGGAAGTCTGCAAATAGTAATTTTCATAGATGTTGCTTAGTGCCAGCACCCTCCCCAAAATTAAATGTTACATAATTTGTTCATTTTGCGGGATTCCTAATTTGAAAAGAAACAACTAAAAAATAATATCAGAATAAAATAGCTACTCCTCTAGGGGATCACAATAAACATAGCATTAATTTTTGCACTCTGTTAACTCTGTGAACTTCATAAAAAAGTTTAAATTTTCCCTAATATCTTTGAAACACGTGGTAAATGCAGTTTTAAGTATTGAAATTACTGGGTTCTGAAAAGCAACAATGAATGCCTAGTTCCAATGAGTACAAGAATGAGCTTTTGCTATATCATTGCAATAAATAAAAATGAAGTCTACTTTTATTATTCTTGTGTTTCTCTCAAACCAATCTAAGAAAATAAAAATATTTACAACTTGCAATGGTTAATTACAAAAAGTCATTTAATAAAAGTATAAACTAAAATCCAAATTACTTCCTATGTGTTATTAAAAATAATCTTTATAGTCTATAATTATGCAAGCTTACATATGGAATACCAAAATGATAAATTTTTTTAGATACCATAAATACGTGCACTTACTACCACGGTGACCAAAACAGTCTAAGAATAAAGGAAATACAAGCTGCCTTTGCAAGTGTATTTATTTATTCATATACTACACCTGTTTCAGAAATTAAAGTGGTTTTGGTTTCAAAAAGTTTGAATTCTGGTTTCAAAATTATTAAATATACACTTATATTAATAAATATAAAATTTATTAATAAACAAATTCGGTGCTCGGTGCTCGGTGCTCGCTTGATATAAACGTGCTGAATAGCAATGACCAACCAAGTGATTACCGTTTAAATGACTTTGGAAACAAGACCTCTGCTCCCTATTTGGATTACGCTGATAAATTTTATGACCTTACTGTGAGCGTATTAGCATCTGTACATAACTTTGGTTAAAGAAATGTTTTACAATCATTACCTTCATATACAGTTAAACATTAATTTCATTTATAGTTAAAAGTATTCGGGGCCCTCTTGACAACATGTGCACTGTGTTTCCTTTGTCAGATGTAGAATTTTACAGTCATTCGGCCAATCAATTACTAATCAGACGATTTCTTTACAAATGAAGTTTTGTTCCACATTACTGAAATAGCAGACTCTAACTAGTCCAACTAACCCAGAAGCGCTGTAACTAACCCCACTGCACACAGCACTAGCTTATGTCTTCAACGCTCAGACCTGTATTCAATCAATTTCCTTCTACAGGAGCCTGTCAACTTCAACAACAGAATAAACGATATAATATCAACACGCAATGGTACGTACCCGCCACATAGTCTGAATCACAGCACATATATTAGGCCAATATTTTCGACAGTCTGACTCAGAGCCCAAGAACCACGAAGATTGTGTCTGTCCTTGGTGCTGAAATGCACCGTTTTTCTGCGCCCTCACTGAAAAACTGTCATCCTAATCCCAATCCAAGAGTCTAAAAAGACTTGTTAATGTGAAGAGTCTGACGATGGGAGGTTTAAAAAAGAAAATGATAAGTTTCTGGAAGAGAATGCTAACTAGTGTGTGTGTGCTGGGGGAAGGGGGTTGCTAGAAACATCCCGAGGGCATTTCCCCTTCAGTGCACGGCGACCCAGGAAATTCGGACTGCGGCAAAGATCGGAAACGCCTCGTCGGGGCAGGAGCCGCGAGCGGGAACGTCGCCCTCGTCCGGGCCAGGCGGGCGAATTGGCGAAGGGCGCCACGGTTGTGGACGGCGACTTTCCGCGCCAAGGCGCGAGCCCCTGGGTCCTTTTGTTTCTGGGGTGAGGGGAGGGCTGTGGGCGGAGGGTAGCCCATATCTGCATTTATTTGCACAGAAGGGACAACAAAAGCCCCTGCCGCCCTGGAGAGCGGCGTCGGCGGAGCCAGAGTGGCCCCGGCGCCTCGGCGCGGACTCGGTCCCTTTGCTCGCGGTCCCGGCCGCTCTTACCGTCCCGGTCGCACAGCTGAATGGCCTCCAGGCTGAGGTTTTTGATCACCTCCTCACAGGGGCTGGTGGGGCTGTTGAGGGCATGATCCAGGCGCGGAACCTCCATTTTTCCAACCCCCTTCTGAAGCCCGCCTGCTTCGTATCCAGGCTCTCTCTGCCGGCCGGGGGGGCAAGAAGGGCGGGAAAGGGAGGGGGAGTGGCAGAGGGAGGGAAGGAGGTCTGGGACGCGGTGATGCGGCGCCGAGGCTGAGGCGCCGGGCTGGAGAGCCGCCGCGAAGGCGACGGCTGTGGCAGAAGATCCGGGGAGTGTGCGGCTCTGAGAGACCAAGCAGGACCTGGCGCGAGGACTGGAGGCGCGCGCTCCCGGCGGGGAGGGGACGCAGCGCGCGGGGAACGTGAGGGAGAGGGCCCGACGCGCGCACGCGCGAGGGAGAACGCGCCCACCTGCTGGCGCGCGACGGCCCCTCCCCCGCCCTTCTGCGCGCACGCGCCCCCACCTGCCCTCGAGCCACCAGCAAGGCAACCTCGCTCGTGAGGCGTCGGGCGACCAAGCGCGCGGGAACGGTGGGCGCTGTACGCCGCCCGGCTGCCTTTCCCTCTCTCCTAGTTATAGCCATTTGGCGTCTTCTGTCTGCTCTTGGTGCGTGGCGAAGCCCGAGTTGGCCCTGAGGCGTCCGCACGGGGAGGCGAGGGCGAGCATATTGGCTGTTTATGAAGAATTGGAAAAATAAGGGCCCGGACTCTTCGGACTCTCTGTACGGTATTGGGGTGTGGGAGCCACCTCCTCCCCCGAAGGTCCCAGGATACTCGCTGCCCGAACCCTGCGGGCTCGGCCGGACATTCCTCGAAAATAGCTGCGTCTGTGTGAGAAATGAGCGGATTACCTGAGGCGTGGGGGGGTTTAGAGACAGCATTTTGCTGGTCCCCGACCCTGAGGCCGGGCAAACGTGGAACTCCTTATTGCCAGAAAGGTGAGGGAATGAGGAGATGCCGCAAGCCTGCTGAAAAGGCGGCGGGGCCAACAGCCACGGGACCAACAGCCACGCAGCCTGCCTTCGCCGTGTAGCTTCATTCATTCATGCACGTAGCAAATAAGTATTCAATGCTCACCCTATGCCATTGTTCTGGGCGTCAATAAAGGGAGGATAAACAGCGCCTGCTCCCATTGATTTGGAAGGGATATTTGCTACAACAGCTAATGAAGATTGACTTGTGCTTCCTCAAGCTACCCTAAATTTGTATGCCCGTTGCTTTTAATTGCATTTAAGATTCTGCAGCGTACTTAGTGGATGTGCAAACGTTTTAAAAATAAAATAGAGGTCACAGCCTATTGACCTCTGTTCCCATTTGCTTCTTTGGAATAGTTTTTAGTTTGGTTGCTATCTCGGGATCAAAAATAGTGTCCCCTCTTTTCTTAATGTGCTTGTAAAGTAATGTAAGTTCCCTTTTATTGATTTTCCATTTCACACATAAATGTTAACCAACAAGTAACAGTTTACACATAGATGTCTGTATGCTACTCTTTTTAGTCACATCCGTGTAGCCATAACATGATGAAGTCTAGTTAATTGAAGCTTCAATAAATGGAAGGACCAGCTTAAAGTAAAATAAACCTGTGAAAAATCTTGGCACAATTGAAATTTCATAAATACCTGTGAAAGATAATTAGGCATCTTACAGTGAAAAGTCTTCATTGTGAACTTATTAATGAAGATGGATGTTTTCAAAGTTTGAAAGAATTCTTGTTTTAAGGTAGGGGTGTCCCCAAGGAGAGGGTAAATTATTACCTGTCAAAGGATATGACAAGAGAGTACTTATTGGTGAATTTTCTGTGTTCGAAAGCCTGGCTCTGTAGGACTAGAAATTGGTATTGTAAGCCCAAGAGTGGGTTCATTTTTTAGAGTAGTCTTAAATTTATAAATCTCAAAAAAGGAACTGTGTAAATTAGAATAACAATTTATTGATTTACAAGTAAGAAATACGACATGCATTTAATAAAAACTCATGTAAATATTTATTAAGTACCTATGTCCAGGACACTGTGCTATGTGTTGGAAATTTGGGTTTCAAATTTACAAAGAAAGATATATATTGAAAAAGTAAAAGTAGGATGGGTGTTAAGAAAGAGGAAGTATGGGAGCTTGTAGAAGCATACACAAGGTTTATAACCTAGACTAGATGATCAGGAAGATCTCCAAAATGATTTTATCTTAAGGGAATGAGAAATTATTAAAAGGCTTTAAATAGGAAATTAGCATGATCAGATTTGTTGGCTAGAATATTTGCGTAATAAGAAAGGGTAATGTTTCAAGAAGTGTATTAATGTCACTTTCTGGGTATACAACCTAGTCAGTCCAAAGCACCTGTCTGCTGAGGATTTGGATTCTTGTATAAAAAATACAAAAGAAATATTTACTATTTAACTTTTGATATTCAATATAGGATTTTTAAAATTGAGTTTTTAAGCTTAAAATCAAGTCATTGTCAAGACATAAAATGTAAATTTGTTTATGGTTCAACATACTAAGGCTAGGCCTGGTGGACGAAATGATAGGGTTTCTCCCATAGTGAAGACAAGGTATCTTAGTCCACTATGAAGGATTTAGCCAGAGATTGATATAAGGAAGGTGGTGGCTATGAAGTAGGTAAAGTAGAAGAAAATCCTATTCTCTTTGGGTTGGAGAATTATGGGAAAGGGGTAGAAGATATCAAGAAAGGCAACCAGAAACATTTTTACTATTCCCACCCTGAAGATATAGGGTGACTTTAGAAATATCCAGGTTGGTGTGGGAAAACTCAAGGAAAGAGAAATTACTTTCCCAATTATTAGATATCTGGGAAGATATCAGGCTGAATAGGGACCATATTCCAGTAACCTTGAACAGGGCAGAGACAGGGTAGGCATTGACTTTCCAGAGTGCTGTAAGTTTCTATATAGTGTTGAGACCCAGAAAACAAGAAAAAAAAAAAAAAAGGCCTCTGTAGTAAAAGTTTTTCCTCTCATCTTCTGACCTCCAGCCTCTGAGTCTCATTTTCCCCTGAGGCTAGCTATAAGAAACTAGAATCCCTGTTCCCCAAGATTGGTTATAGAAACCCCAACTCCTTTTCCCCAAAGCCAGCAATAAAATCTAAAAATATTCCTCTAACTTTTCTTCTGCTTTTCTGTGTAAAAACTGGCCATAAAGAAATTATCTTACCTACCTTGTTTAACTGAAGGTCATAAGATCCTCATTCCAGAGAGGGCCCTGCCACATAGCCAAAAGGAAGAAGTGCATGCTCAGAGAGGTCAAGAAGAATCTAGACAGACAGGCCTTTCTGGGTTTCCCTATTCGATCTATTAGTATGAGGTCATATTCCTTTTGTCCAGTCATATTTCTTCATGACTCTTCATACCTTGTTGAACCTAAGAATTAAAATGGTCAGTTTTTCCTGTGTCTTTGGGTCTTCATTCTGAAGGCTCCCCTCTGTTGGAAATGTGGTGTTCAAATTTCATGTAAAACTATAATCAAGTAATTTTGTATGCCTTTTCTCCTATTAATCTGCCTCTTGTCAGTAATTTTCAGCTAACCTTCAGAGGACTAAGGGGGAAGTGTTCCCTTGGTTCCAGTAGTACTCAGAAGGTGGTTGAGTTGAGAACTATTCAATCTTCCCTGAAGTTTTGTGTTAAAAGAGCAAGGTGACCCTTTAGCAAAGAATAAAGGTTTAGAGTGGACCTTCTAAACCAGGGGTGTCTGAAGTACCAAGGAGATGAGACCCATCCATCAGAGATGGCTGCCAGACCCTGAAGCACAGACCATGAGTTTCTCTAGCTACCAACTTCAAGTGAAAGACCTGAAGCAACTAGGCATATGAGGAATGTCACCTCAGAGCCCAGAGGAGGCTGAAGGAATTGTTCAAACCCAATGACCCTTTGTCCCAATGCCTCAAGTAATGGTATCTAGGGCTATCTGATATTTCCATATACTATCTAAAACAGGATGTAAGGAAAAGGTGGAAATCTTAGAGACCAAGGGTCTTAACCTAATGAAACTGAACTTTAAGGAACTGCTTAAAATACCAAAGGAACCCAAGTTTCTAGGTTAGAATAAAAACACATTATTTCCCCTCCCCTGTTTGTCAGTGACTGAGATTTCATTAGACAAAATGAAAATTCTATGTTTTTATACCTAAATTGCAGCGTAGTTGCAATCCTCATACACTCAACATCACTTAATCATTATCTTGAGATGTCCGCTATTGCAATCAAAATCCTACCAATCATTCAAGCCCCAACTCATATGCTACATTCTTTTGAAATGATTCCCTCTGCCAAAAACCTTTATGTTGTATTTCTGTGGGGCTTTATAGTTCTCTTACAGACATCATGTTATGATGTATAAGTTATTAATGTACATGAAGAATCAGAATCAAATTTTAGGGCCTTAAATATATATAATTCAATACTTTATCCAGTGTTAAGCCCTTGACAAGAAGTTATTTATTTCCTAATAAATATTAAATTTAAATCCTCATGAAGTTATCCAAAGTCTTTCTCATTCTGAGCCCAAACATATCTCCTATAAGAGCACTATAAAGGCCTTAATTTTCCCATTTGTTTGTGATACAGAATAATAATCCTTCCTATTATATATTCAAATATCTGCCTAAATACAGTTTTTGCAAACTTTTGTGATATCCCATTTTTTTGAGTCCCTCTGTCACTCTACACACTCTCCTCTAGATAGCTCCAATTTTTCTGAGTCCATAGGTAAACACACCAGGTGTGGAAATATAATAAGAATATAAAAGAAAATACAGTAGAGTAACACCATCTTTGTTGTGTGTGCCAGACATCTTGTAATGCAGCCCAGGAGCACATTAGTTTTTTTGACAGTAATATCACTCTGCTCACATATCCTAAACTTGCAAACACATAAAAATCCTATACTTCTTCTGTGAACATTTCTTATTTCTCCTGTGATATTGTAAATTTTAAGCACATATTCCAGTATTTGCGAACAGAAGATACTTAGGACAATTTGCGGAATTATTTTAGTGAACTCTGATACTTCGAATGTATTTAGTTATATTGCTCCAGCTAGCCTAGGATTTTATCAAAGTAGGCTACACAGTCCTTTTGGTAGGCTAGTCCATAGGTCTATCTTATTCATAATAAAATGATGCACAACCCCAGGCACAACCAAGGATTTTAGGACTATGCAGAGGGTGCCAAGAACCAACACCAGATAGAAACAAACTCCACAAAATGCATAATAAATGAGTGCTTCTTATTTTCTCTCATAACACTATGGAAACTTTTCCTAAGCCCTATTGTAAATGCAAAGGCAAAGGAAAACTTATAATCAACAGAAACAGTTGAAAGCAATCCAAATATTCTAAATTATTTGTCCTGACTCAAGAAGTGTTAGGACTTGTGAAGATCAAGTGACATTAGGCATATAAAAGTATTATTATGAACTGTAAAGCACCCCCAAAAGTTAGGGTATTGTTACTGTAAGACACTAAAATGACATTAAGAAAGCATATTTGCTTAATTTTACAGTACAAATTTATGGAAATAGTTTTATAACTTCTTAAAAACAGATCTTTCATATTTAGAGTATCTTTATGGTTTAGTTGTTGAGGATTTTAAAACATAAGGATGGTTTAACATACACGAAACAATAAATATGATATACAATATTAACAGACTATAGGACAAAAACCATATGATCATATCAGTAAATGCAGAAAAAGAATTCAACAATGTTTAACATCTTTTCAAGATTAAAAACTGTTAACAAATTAGGCATTGAAGGAATGCACCTCAACACAATAAAGACCATGTGTGGCAAGCCCACAGCTAATATCATGCTTAATGGTGAAAAATTGAAAGCTTTTGGCCAGGCGCGGTGGTTCACGCCTGTAATCCCAGCACTTTGGCAGGCCGAGGTGGGTGGATCACAAGGCCAGGAGATCGAGACCATCCTGGGTAACACGGTGAAACCCCATCTCTACTAAAAATACAAAAAATTAGCCAGGCATGGTGGCAGATGGCTGAGGCAGGAGAATGACTCCTGAATCTGGAAGGCAGAGCTTGCAGTGAGTCGAGATCGCTCCACTGCACGCCAGGTGGAGCGACAGAGTGAGACACCGTCTCAAAAAAAAAAAAAAAAAAAAAAATTAGATAGATAGATAGATAGATAGATAGAGAGCTTTTCCTCTAAGATCAAGAATAAAATAAGAATGCCCATTCTCACCACTTCGATTCAACATATTACTGCAAATCCTCACCAGAACCATTAGGCAAGAAAATGAAAAAAGGCATGCAAATAGGAAAGGAAGAAAAATTATCTCTGTTTGCAGATGACATGATCTTATATATAGAAAATCATAAAGACTTCACCATAAAAACTCTTAGAACAAGTTCAGCAAAGTTGCAGGATACAAAGTTAGCATACAAAAATCAGTTGTGTTTTTATACAACAGCAACAAAACAACAAACTATTTGAAAATCAAGAAAACAA
Organism: Mandrillus leucophaeus; assembly: GCF_000951045.1. NCBI lineage: Eukaryota > Metazoa > Chordata > Mammalia > Primates > Cercopithecidae > Mandrillus > Mandrillus leucophaeus. Next base: position 3,264,830 of record NW_012103443.1, read on the forward strand.
TTCTATTTACGATAGCATCAAAAAGAATAAAATACCTAAAATAAATTAAACCAATGATATGAAAGATCTGTACAATGAAAACTGTAAAATACTGATGAAACAAATTGTAGAATACACAAGTAAATGGAAAGATATCCCACCTTGATAGATTGGAAAGATTAATAGTGTTAAAATATCCACACTGTCCAAAGCAATCTACAGACTCAATGCAATCGCTTTCAAAATTCCAAAGGCATTTCACAGAAATAGAAAAAACAATCGTAAAATTTACATGAAACGACACACACACACACAAAAACTGAAGAGCTAAAGTAGTGTTGAGCAACAACGAAGCCAGAGGCATCACAGTTCCTGATTTCAAGCTATATTGCAAAGTTAGAGTAATTAAAGCAGCATGTCACTGGCATTAAATGGACACACAGACCATTGGAACAGAATAGAGAACCGCAAAATAAATCCATGTATTTAGTCAACTGATTTTTGACAAAGGTGCCAAGAACACACAAAGAGGAAAGGACAGTCTCTTCAGTAAATGGTTTTGGGGTAACTGGATATTCACATGTAGAAAAGTGAAATTAGACTTTTATTTCACACCATATAAAAATCAGTCAAAAATGGATTAAATACTTAAATACCTGAAACTATAAAACTAATAGGAGGAAACAGGGGAAAAGCTTCATGACATTGGTAATTTGGAGGGGGATATAAACCCAAAGACACAAACAGCAAAAGCAAAAATATACAAATGGAATTACATCAAACTAAAAGGCCTCTGCAGAGCCAAGAAAACAATCAACAGAATGAAGGGACAACCTATGGAATGGGGAAAAACTGTTTGCAGACCATACATTCTATAAGGGGCTAATATCCAAAATGTATAGCAAACACAACTCAATTGGAAACAGTCCCGATTTAGGAAAACAGCCCGATTTAAATAGACATTTGTCAAAAGAAGACGTACCAATGTTCAACAGGTATATGAAAAATGCTCAAAATCATTAAATGTCCTAAAAATCTTAATTAAAACCATAATATATTACCTCACACCTGTTAAAAGAGCTATTAATTGACAAGACAAAAGATAACGAGTGTTGGAGAGGAGGTGGAGCAAAGACAACCCTTGCACCTTGTTGGTGAGAATGTGAATTAGTACAGCCATTGTAGAAAACAGTATGAGGATTCCTCCAAAAATTAAAAATAGAACCTACGATCCAGCAATCCCTCTGTTGTGTATATACCCAAAGGTATATCCTAAATATATGTAATTTTTAATCAGTCATAAAATATTTTTTAAAATTTAAAACGATCCCACCCTCTCTTTCCTGGGGGGAAAAAACGAAGGCAGCATGAAGTTTCTCATTTGCTCTTATCTTTAGCTCAGTAGGTTCCAGTAACTTGCTACTTCTCCTTCCCTCATCTGTGCTCTTCATTCAGTGCCTGTGTACTGCAGGATAGACATAGCTTCCTATTTTTCTGCCCTCTAGCTTCTTCAGTCTTTCTCTTTCTCCAGACTCTCTTTTCTTTCTCTTTTTATGTTGCCAAATCTCTTTGATTTTAAAAACTTACTTGAACCAGTTATTGTCCAATTTCTTAATATTCTAATGTGTGGAAGGGGCCCATTATAAAATGTGAAGTGCTATAAACGTGTTATTCGTTGCTTCCATTTACTTTTTATCCTCATACAACTTATCATCAATCTTCAGCACACTGATTACTCTTCAAATGTCATTTGGATTTGGTAAGATTTTCATATCACCAAATGTAAAGGCCTTTTATCATCTGCATCCTCTTTGATATTTCAGCAGTTTATTTCTGCTGAACTTCTATAGTGCTAAACTCTACTGGATCTCTTCTGATATGTGTGCTTACTGTTTATCAACTCTAGCTTCTATGCTACCCCCTTGAGTGTAGGTGTATTTTAAAGTTCAACCTTTGACATTATGTTCTTTTCTGTTTAAAACTATTTCCTCTGAGAATTCTTGAATTCTCATGAATTTTAATCTCCTCTTAATGTTTAAATTCTCACCTTTATTGTCAGATTCCTATCTCAACTCCCTATCTCTAAACAAAAGCCATTGCCCTATTTCTCTCTAATGAAAATTTTTATTTGCATTCCCATAATCATTTCTAATTAATCAATTACTTCCCCAAACTAATTTCTTTTTCTAATTTCACTCATTATAGCTAATGGGAGAAGTATCTTCTTAGTCAGTTTATATTACCCAACTTTCTGATTTTCTCTTTGTCTCTTTAAATCAAACTATCATCAAAATCATTACATTTTTTCAATGTGTCTTGGATATGCACCTTTTTCTGAATTATTAGTAACACTACTGCCATATTCTCATCATTTTAACATTATTGAAATTACCATGTATATAGTCTTCCTACCTCTCTTTATGCTGCTCCTAAGACCAACCCACTAAAACACTTTGTTAATCAGAACTTGCTCAATAAGTTACAATGGCTATTTGTGTCCTATAGTTAATACTGAGCTACTGAAGCTTTTAAGGCAGGTATGCGACAATTACAAAGCAGTTATATGAAGATTAATCTGCCTATGTCTCACAGAGTGAGTAGAATTGAAAAAAGACTGGAATTTAGGAGAGATTATTATCATTCCAGCAAGAAACTATAAAATTATAAGGATAGTATAATTGGGTATGGAAAGAAAACAATGGACTTGAGAGAATGATGTGCTAGTGTGTTTCCAAGATTATAAAAGAAAATCACAAACATTAGAGGTCCTTTCATTTTTTGATATTTTAAAAGATTAAATTGTCATAATACTAACATTTATATACTATAAATATTAAGAGTATAGTACAGTATCATATGGCATATGAAGTAAAATATATTGTGTAGATTTTCCCAGTGTTTAAAACACAGTTGTTAGTTTCCAGTTTTACAGAGTATCCTTAAGAAAGAAAGCAACAACTTTAGTTGTCGCTGTTTTGTGTTTGTGAGTAAACAAAGCTAAATTAAAAATGGCTCTCAGAGTAACCTGTCTTGGAATATCCTCTGCTGACAGTAGTCAAAATTTGAAAGGAGTTAATGTCGAGGGGGCTGGGGGTAAGAAATCTTGGGAAGGATGGAGAAGAAAGAACTTCTCTACAGACAACCATTCTGGGAGTTTTTCTCTTCTTCTCCTCTCTGGTCCTGTCCCTCCTATTCACTATCTATTAGAGTGTAGCATTCTCAAACTGTGTTCAAGTACACAGCCCTCCCTGAGTACCTTGTCAGGTAATCTTGGAAATAAACTGTATACAGTGAGCAGAGTTATAAGGATATAGACACAATTAGTTTGCCCCATGTTCCAGGTTGTTCTTGCCTTCACAGATATATCTTCCTAGTTTTGAGTTTTTCGCCAGGCTAAAATTAATCCTCTTAGCTCTCTACATTACTTACAAACAGGACCTCTAGTCTATTACTCTGGCATGCAGTTCAAAACTGCTCTTTTGAAACCCTAATTTAGTTAGTATCTCCTTAAATATAACCACAGAAATTTTCTGATGAGTTTTTCTCAAAGATTTTTATCTCAGCAGAATTAAAGCTGTGACTTTTATAATGACGAACATATTTTAGTTTCCCAGAGTTCTTTCTAAGCTAAAACAAATGTCTATAGAATTTTGAAAAGCCTTTTCATTTTTCTGAACATTCCCCAACCCACTCTCAATTTGTACTGTAACAGTGGTGATGTTATATAGCTCACATCTGCCGTACACTCATTAGTTTGATAAGAAAGGCTAATTTAACAGCCACATCTGGAGACTTTCTCTGTATTATTTGTGTAAACAAAACTACCACACTGCATTCAATTGGAGTATAACTTTCCAAATTCCATCCAAAGTAGGCCTGCTCCAAGATTCATGATGAGAGAAACTTCAGAGTAAGTAGAAGCTTATTAAAGAGATTAGTCAGCCAATAACATGTACTGAATGATGATTCAATACGATGTATGCATGGATGTATATGTGTATGTATGTATGAAGTTGATGTACCTTATTGAGTAGCCATTAGGTTTCTTGTTATGATACAAATGAGAAACACTGTCCTTGCCATCATCTTACTCTTCTCCAAATGACTGCTGTTTTCTTAGACTGCATGTAAATGGAGTTGTTTCTGGTTAACTATTCTTAGCAAGGCAGACAGCATCATAAACATTAGCTCACTAGCTATTCATGGGAGGGATTTCAACTAAAATGTAGCAATAGTGAGGGCCATGGAGACGGAAGACTACACTTGGCCCTCTGTAACTGTGTGTTCTACATAGTTACAGATTCAAGCAACCATAGATGAAAAATATTTTTTAAGAATAGATGATTTCACCTGTACTGAATATGTACAGACAGACTTTTTTCTATCATGGCAGGTATTATAAGTAATCTAGAGATGATTTAAAATACATGGGAGTCTGTGCAATAGGTTATACACAAGTACTACCCCATGTTATATCAGGGACTTGATCATTTGTGGATTTTGATATACTCAGGAGGTCCTGAAACCAATTTCCTATGGATACCAAGAGTCAATGGCATCACCTTCTGCTATTCTTAGTAAAGGTTCCCATTATTAGGACACACAAATGAGACTTTATGGTTCCAATCTGTGTTTAGAGTCACATATAATTTTCATAAAACTGTCAAGTGCTCTCAAGAGTGGAGGATTTCTTTTACCACTGCCATTCATATATACGAAACTTCTTCACAATAACTAAGCCAAGTTGTATGTCAATATGTCTAGCAACTAGAAAAGTATTTCCTCTTGAGGTAGCCTGTTCTATCTACAGTGAACTCTAGTAGTTTCATTATATGGAACCAAAAATGTCTTCCCACTGTCAGTGTTTCCTTATCTCAAAAACACAGAGAACAGTTAATTCTTTGTCACATGACAACCATGTACATATATACAGTGAGAGATACTTATGTATGTGGTTCAGAACATATCTCTCTGATTCTTCTTTTCTCCAGATTAAATCTTTCTAAATACTGTAGCTCTGTCTCAAGGATATTGTGTCCTTGTTGTCTTCTGAATTTTCAGTAAAAATATGTATTTGCCTCTTAAAGTATAATGTCCAGAACTAAAAACATTATAACTGGAGTGGTCTGATCACAATAGAGCAGTTCTATAGTCACCTGAACTGTTCGATTGCAAATAAGTACTTATAAATAAATTATCAGTTTATTCACATTCAAAAATGATCTTTGATTATATTTGAGTGTATGGCTATTCATATTCATAAATTTCCTCATAGTAACTTTTATTTATTATTCCTCACAACAGCCTTCTTGAAGTTTTGTACTTCTAAGCTGAAAAAAATGCCTACAGGTCTCATTTTTTACAGATCATGAATGATATTAAAGCTAATTATGCATAACACTACAAATGAAATAACTGCTGCATTGTAGTTACATTTTATATAGTCTCTTGGTTACTCTATGATTACTTAGACATTTAAATCAGGAATTGTCATAAAGCTTGATAATAAGATTTTCTTTTTATGATAAGTGTCATATATCCCCATAGTATCTATGGATTCACACATTTTGTGAGACAGATCATGGGATAATCTTTCATGGTGTGGAAGATGTTGACAGTCCATGAAATGCAACAAATAAGCCTTATTTCAGATGTTCACAGAGCAAAACTGAGAACTTTGCATGGATTTAGTTGATGTTTCAGTAGTGATAAAGGAGGTTATTTCTTTGGTCCCACAGTTGATAGTTCTCTTATTACAGAACATTTCTATATTGCATTTAATTTTTCCTTCACAAAAATGTGCAGCTAAAAATAATGATTTGATTAATATATAAAACTGAGGAAAAAAGGGACCTTAATTATACATAGACAAAGAAACTAAGTCTACAGAGACACTACATGGACACTAAGCCTACAGAAAATGTCCTAATACTCCAAGGAACCAGACTGACTCAAAATTAAATTCTAAGCCATTGCCTGGCAAAACTGAGCTTTAGAGATAGGCCATGCACATTTAGTTCATTCTTGTTACATATTACATTCCATTGCCCTGGTTTTTGTTTCATATTATTTTACTGTCTTACATTCATGGACAAATCACTCTAGTTCTTTTTCTTTTTTATTTCTTGTCCCATAATAGCCAAATTTCCTTGTGGGTGGATGGAGGCAGGAAAAGAGAACAAAACAAAATAAATATGACACTCAATAGAACCATTATAGACCCTCATTAGTCACCTTATATATTTCTGTCTCTTCAGGGTGTCTTTATATATAGAACCCCAAACATGTGTTTTATTATTATTATTATTATTATTATTATTATTATTATTATTATACTTTATGTTCTAGGGTACATAAG
>NW_012103443.1:3273906-3276695 GCF_000951045.1 Mandrillus leucophaeus
AGCCAATATCATACTGAATGGGCAAAGACTGGAAGCATTCCCCTTGAAAAGTGGGATAAGACAGGGATGCCCTCTCTCACCACTCCTATTCAACATAGTGTTGGAAGTTCTGGCCAGGGCAATCAGGCAAGAGAAAGAAATAAAGGGTATTCAATTAGGAAAAGAGGATGTCTAATTGTCCCTGTTTGCAGATGATATGATTGTATATTTAGAAAACCCCATCATCTCGGCCCAAAATCTCCTTAAGATGATAAGCAACTTCAGCAAAGTCTCAGGATACAAAATTAATGTGCAAAAATCACTAGCATTCTTATACACCAATAACAAACAGAGAGCCACATCATGAGTGAACTCCCATTCACAATTGTTTCAAAGAGAATAAAATACATAGGAATCCAACTTACAAGGGATGTGAAGGACCTCTTCAAGGAGAACTACAAACCACTGCTCAATGAAATAAAAGAGGACACAAACACATGTTTATTTTAGAAAATATATCAGTATGTATTCAGTCAAACCAGTTTGTCTGATGTAACATAAATCAAGCATTTAATTTGGTTTACATTTTTAAAGTATTTTTACATGTCTTGTTGAAGTCACACTAGTTTTCTAATATGCCACTCATTATGACTTTGTCCCATGTCATCATAAGAGGCTGTGAATCTACCACAGTAGATAGTATAACTGACACTGGACCTACCTGCTTATAGATGAGCAGCAAAATCCATGTAAGTCAAAATTTATCATTGATTGTTTTACTGTCACCTCACAGATAGACTTATATGATACATTTCTATTTCAAGGCTCTTTTCATTCTTACTCCTAAAGCCTAAGTGCCTTTGTCAAAATAATGGCTCCCACCACATACCTACAACAAATTGATCTTCAATAAAATTGACAAAAGTAAACAATGGAGAAAAGACACCATATTCCATTAATGGTTCTGGGGAAACTGGCTAGCCATAGGCAGAAAAATGAAACTGAACCCCTATCGTTTACCATATACAAAAATTAACTCAACTTGGAGTAAAGACCTGGAACTATAAAAATGCCAGAAGAAACTTGGGAAAACTCTTATGGACATCAGCCTAGGCAAAGTATTTATGACAAAGACCCCAAAAGCAAGTGCAGGAAAATTAAAAACAGACAAATAGTACTTAACTGAACTAAAAAATTTCTCCACGGTAAAAGAAATAATCAACAGAATAAACAGAGAACCTACAGGATGGGAGAAAATATTTACAAATTATGCCTCAACAAAATATTAATATCCAAAATCTACAAGGAATTCAAACAACTCAACGAGAGAAAAACAACTCCATTAAAAACTGGGCCAAGTGCATGAACAGACATTTCTCAAAAGAAGAAATACAAGCAGCCAACACATGAAAAAATGCTCAACATAGCTAATTATCAGAAAAATGCAAATTAAAACCACACTGAAATATCATCTCAAATTAGTCAAAATAGCATTTATTAAAAAGTAAAAAAAGACAACAGCAACAGATGTTGACATGGATAAAGAGGATGCTCATGTATTGTTTGTGGGAATTTAAATTAGTTCAACCTCTATGGAAAACAGTATAGAGATATCTCAAAGAACTAAAAAGAGAACCACCAATCAACCTAGCAATCCCACTACTAGGTAACCATGCAAAGGAAAAGAAATCATGTAAAAAGTACACCTGCATTCACATATTCATTGCAGCACTATTTACATTAGCAAAGTCATGGATCCAACCTAAATGTTAACGAATAGTTGTTTGGGTAAAGAAAATGTGGTATATATACATGATGGACTACTACACAGTCATAAAAAAGAATGAAATCATGTCCTCTGCAACAACATGGATGGACTAACACAGAGGCAAAAAATAAAATATCACATGGTCTCACTTATAAGTGGGAGCTAAACAAATGGTACAAATGGGCAAAAAGATGGAGAAAATAGACTCTGGGGATTCCAAAGGGGGTGGAATGAGGGTTGAAAAATTACCTACTGAGTACAATGTCCAATATTTTGGTGATGGGTGCACTGGAAGCCCAACCCCAACTGTTATACATGTAATACCCATGTAACGAACAAGCACAAGTACCCCCAAATTTAAAATAAATTTTAAAAGATAATGGCTCCCAAATGATTTGAAAAGGTAAACTAGTGGAATTGTTTGTATGTCCGAATTATAAGGTAATTTAGAGCTTTCAGTTTCACCCTAGGCCTCTTGACCAAATATATCTGCCCTCCCTCAACTCCCCAGGCTACAAAGAAGACAGCTAAAGCTAAATCAACTGAAAAATTTTTCTTTACTTGGATAATTGTGGCCCGTGGATAGTCTGCAGTTTGCTATGCAGCATTATTGACTTCAAGACTAGAATTAACAAATATAAACTCTGTTGGTTTGATTAATGCAATCTAACAAAGATTAATGCTTTTTATGTGTAAGGCATTAAGTACTAGGACACAGAAAAAATGTAAGACTTTCTTCTGCGAATGAATTTACCCATGGAAGGATAATAGTCTACTGCCATTGATGGGATATCAACTTCTGCTTTTTATGATATGGTACACACTCCAAACCTTTTTTGGTCAGAAAGAAAGACGTTGACAGTTTTCTTGCCTACTAGTATCTAGACAAAAAATACATAAAATGTGACATTGTTCCTTTATCCTAGTTCACTCTTCTATTTTCCATTTTGTTGGTTTGTTTTTTAATGGTACCAAATGAGCTAAACTTGGCATTCTGTGTAGTAAACATGTGCTTTACAGTATTGATTTGGAGGAGAAGAGT
>NW_012103443.1:3276745-3285652 GCF_000951045.1 Mandrillus leucophaeus
TATGGACATCAGCCTAGGCAAAGTATTTATGACAAAGACCCCAAAAGCAAGTGCAGGAAAATTAAAAACAGACAAATAGTACTTAACTGAACTAAAAAATTTCTCCACGGTAAAAGAAATAATCAACAGAATAAACAGAGAACCTACAGGATGGGAGAAAATATTTACAAATTATGCCTCAACAAAATATTAATATCCAAAATCTACAAGGAATTCAAACAACTCAACGAGAGAAAAACAACTCCATTAAAAACTGGGCCAAGTGCATGAACAGACATTTCTCAAAAGAAGAAATACAAGCAGCCAACACATGAAAAAATGCTCAACATAGCTAATTATCAGAAAAATGCAAATTAAAACCACACTGAAATATCATCTCAAATTAGTCAAAATAGCATTTATTAAAAAGTAAAAAAAGACAACAGCAACAGATGTTGACATGGATAAAGAGGATGCTCATGTATTGTTTGTGGGAATTTAAATTAGTTCAACCTCTATGGAAAACAGTATAGAGATATCTCAAAGAACTAAAAAGAGAACCACCAATCAACCTAGCAATCCCACTACTAGGTAACCATGCAAAGGAAAAGAAATCATGTAAAAAGTACACCTGCATTCACATATTCATTGCAGCACTATTTACATTAGCAAAGTCATGGATCCAACCTAAATGTTAACGAATAGTTGTTTGGGTAAAGAAAATGTGGTATATATACATGATGGACTACTACACAGTCATAAAAAAGAATGAAATCATGTCCTCTGCAACAACATGGATGGACTAACACAGAGGCAAAAAATAAAATATCACATGGTCTCACTTATAAGTGGGAGCTAAACAAATGGTACAAATGGGCAAAAAGATGGAGAAAATAGACTCTGGGGATTCCAAAGGGGGTGGAATGAGGGTTGAAAAATTACCTACTGAGTACAATGTCCAATATTTTGGTGATGGGTGCACTGGAAGCCCAACCCCAACTGTTATACATGTAATACCCATGTAACGAACAAGCACAAGTACCCCCAAATTTAAAATAAATTTTAAAAGATAATGGCTCCCAAATGATTTGAAAAGGTAAACTAGTGGAATTGTTTGTATGTCCGAATTATAAGGTAATTTAGAGCTTTCAGTTTCACCCTAGGCCTCTTGACCAAATATATCTGCCCTCCCTCAACTCCCCAGGCTACAAAGAAGACAGCTAAAGCTAAATCAACTGAAAAATTTTTCTTTACTTGGATAATTGTGGCCCGTGGATAGTCTGCAGTTTGCTATGCAGCATTATTGACTTCAAGACTAGAATTAACAAATATAAACTCTGTTGGTTTGATTAATGCAATCTAACAAAGATTAATGCTTTTTATGTGTAAGGCATTAAGTACTAGGACACAGAAAAAATGTAAGACTTTCTTCTGCGAATGAATTTACCCATGGAAGGATAATAGTCTACTGCCATTGATGGGATATCAACTTCTGCTTTTTATGATATGGTACACACTCCAAACCTTTTTTGGTCAGAAAGAAAGACGTTGACAGTTTTCTTGCCTACTAGTATCTAGACAAAAAATACATAAAATGTGACATTGTTCCTTTATCCTAGTTCACTCTTCTATTTTCCATTTTGTTGGTTTGTTTTTTAATGGTACCAAATGAGCTAAACTTGGCATTCTGTGTAGTAAACATGTGCTTTACAGTATTGATTTGGAGGAGAAGAGTAAATGGGAAGGGGGGAAATAAATAGAAAAACATAAGCATTTTTATGAAGATATTCATAAATACTGATGTTTCACCTTTTTGCACAAAAAGCTTAGGATAAGGAAAATGTAACAAATGCTGTAGGAGAGGGAGAAAGCATGTGCTGTGCAAGCACTAAGAAAGGTGAGATTAATTTCAGCTAAAGGAAATTTATGTGAATAAAATACTTGATCTGAGCACTGCAAATCTAATAAACTAAAGTGCCATCAGGTTACCTTTCTAGGCTCTACACTGTACTGAACGTGCTGCCGAGTAAACCATTTTAATCTGTAGATGGAACCTCAACAGCATTCATCTTACCCCTAAAAATACTTTTTTTTTCCCTTTTTATGTAGATATATCAAAGATTGGGTTCTTTCAATGGGCAAGGAGGATGAGTATTCTATATGCAGTGGCCATTTAGCGATAATGAATATGAGACCAGATAACTTTAATTTCATTTAATTTAGTGAAAGTACGTATGTGTACAGTAAATACCTCCATAGTATTTTAAAGACTAAAATTCAGAGTGTTTCTTATTTTATATAAATATAAGAATCATTCAGGTTGGTCTAGCAGCATTGTTTGAAAATCTGGGCTTCTGAATGTTGATTCAGCTCTTTGGATTTTGAATGGTTATCTATCATACCATCAATTTCAATTTTTAACTAATTAAAATTAGTTATTTAATAAAACTTCCTTACAGTATATTCTGTGACTATTATATCAAAAGTGTATGAGACTTAGTTTCCTATAATTATAAGAATTATATTTCTAATAATTAAAACCAAGCAATATCCATGGTATAACCTCAATAATTGCCTTCTCTGCCCATGTCTTCAAATAAAGCCTGGTGAAACAAACTGGACCTGTTTTATAGAAGCTGCCTAACATTGACACATCACAGGTCCCAGACAGATTTGCAAGTAGTATCATTAGTCCATACCTATTTTGCTCTATGTACAAGCACTGTATAACGAAACCACTTTATATAACTTTTCAATTGCTAGTTTTTACCTTAGAGAGTTTTCATTATTGAGCTATGCATATATTTGTATGTGCAGCTTAAATTTCCAATTGTTCAGTGTAATTAAACCCATGCTTACAAAATATAAAACAATCTTTGTATCTTGGTACACTATAAAATTATAAAGTCTTCTTCCTTTTTTTTTTTGGAGTGCAGTTTGCAGGCATGATCATAATGCACTACAACCTTGAACTCCTAGGCTCAAGTGATCCTTCTGCCTTAGCCTCCTGAGTAGCTGGGACTACAGGTGTGCTCTAGTATGCCCAGCTAAAATTGTAAAGTCATCTTTTATAGTAATTCATGTATTATCAGAACCATTCACTCTTCTCTTTTCCCATTATGACTTCTGGACTTTTGCTAGACATTTAACATTGAGACATAATTGGTACTTTTTATTTGGTTTTAGTGTGAAGCTATAATTATTATAAGATAAAAATACTAATAAATATTTCTAATATTTCTACACATTAATGACTTTTTCTGGTTAAAAAATACCTGAACAAAGGTAATTATTAAGTACACTTATGTCTATTCTATCATATGCGGATTATAACATAGTATGACTTATAATCACTATATATATATTTTAATCATAAAATACATGTTGTGACAGATGTAGGTGACACAAGTATGTATTTTCCTTAGATCCTTTTAACCTGTGATTCCATACAGATTAAAATACATGGCTTTCAAAGTTGAATGAAATGACTTTTTTTTTACCTTGAGCCTGGACAGTGCTTGGAGGTAGGCCAAAATAGATATGGACTAATGATGCTACTTGCAAATCTGTTTGGAAAATCATGTGTTATGTCAATGTTAGTATCTATAAAACTGTTCCAGGCCCTCCTCAGACTTTGTCTACACACTCCTTAGCTGTACCAATAAGACATACAAATTGTTGAGAAAGTAGTATCTTAAAAAATGACGAATACTATGATTAAATTTTCTGAATTAACTGATTAATTTTTTAAAACTGACTTGAATGGAAATGGCTTTGGTGTCATGAAATGACAGGCAACATTTCTTGAGAATGAACAGGCATTTGTTCTAGATACTTAACATGTGTTAACTCTCTTAACAATTCTATGAAGTAGACGCTATTTTAATACACATTTTACAGACGAGGAAAATGAGCATACAGTTTCAATACGTGCTCAAAGTCACAAAGCTTGGATTTGAATGGAAACAATTTGACTTTGGGGATAGTCTTGACCTTTACATTTTAAAAAATAGCCCAAATATTTTATACATATGAGAAAGAGAAAGAATATATATGCATATGTTCAAATTCAGTGTCTTCATTTAATAAGAAAGAAATATAATTTCACAACTTACTACTATAGTTAAACTTTTCACAAAAAAGAATCACTTTATACTTTCCTTACCCATTGAGGAAAGAAAAACACCAATACATAGTCATTTTCAACTCTTTCCAGTGCTACATAATTTCTAGAATCATGACCTATTGGTAATTTTTTTTTATGGTGACAGTGATGTGAGACTAGAGACTTGGGGAATTGGCTCAAATGTTATAAAGAGTCACATTTTTTGCATCTCCAGCTTCATCAGACTCCAGGGTATGTGAAATACATTTACTTTGATTCGAAATAAAATAAATTTATATTTTCCTTTTTACAAAGCAAAGATACACATATGCTCAAATCTTTTGAATGACAGAAGGAATTCCCCATATGAGCTATAATTTTTTTTTTTTTTTTTGAGACAGAGTCTCACTCTGTCACCCAGCCTGGAGTGCAGTGGCGCGATCTCGGCTCACTGCAAGCTCCGCCTCCCAGGTTCACGACATTCTCCTGCCTCAGCCTCCCAAGTAGCTGGGACTACAGGCACCACCACCACATCCAGCTATTTTTTTTTTTTTTTTTTTTGTATTTTTAGTAGAGACGGGGTTTCACTGTGTTAGCCAGGATGGTCTCGGTCTCCTGACCTCGTGATCTGCCTGCCTCAGCCTCCCAAAGTGCTGGGATTACAGGCATGAGCCAGTAGATCAATCTAACTTACAGCTTCAACTGTCTACTGAAAAAAATTCATATACACTGTAACCTACTGCTACCCTTAGGATTACCTACAGCAGATTTATTAAAAACACAGAATGAATGAGAATTAAAACATCCTTAAAAATAGCAAACTGGAATCTTTAGACTTATAAGTAATTTCCTTGATGATGTTTACTTAGCTACTGTTCTTACTGAACCTGCTCATGAAATGATCTATGTTTAGAACAATTAATTTTGGTTTATTTGAATATATAGAAGGTAACTAAGCAAAAGAAAGCAAAACAACAACCTGATCATTATGCCTATATTATTTTCTTTGATGAAAAGTGAAAATGTAACTTGATCACACAATCACTTGGAATTTTCTATACATAGGAGAAGCATTAGACTGAAAGTTTTGAAATGCATATGGTGTTGAACTGGTAAATTGACTCTAAAAAAGCACTGATTTGTAGTGTTTGCCAGTTTTTATTGTTTAAATATTCCCACAATGGGCTAATTTTAAGTTACCAATGGTTTAACAACTGGCTCAAAAAAATCTCTGAGAATTTAGTAACCAGCTCTCACATACTGCTGAATTTATAATTCTGTGACTTTGTTACTTTGTCCCAATGAGGATGGATGCAATACATTGATTGCATTAATGACTCCAATTCTTTACACTTCTTATATTCACATTCTGTGGTATTTAAGTTTGTAGTATACTCCCACTGATTTTTGGGACCTGGCTAAATGATTTGCTTTGACCAGTGGGATGTTAGCAGACATAACACAAGTGGAAGGTTGAAAGAGACCTTCCGTATTTTCACTCTTTCTTTTGACTTTTGCCATTACTATGAGAACACACCTGGGCAAGCAGAGCCAAGTTGCCCCTATCATTGCAACTAATACCAGCTTAAATCAGTTGACAGCAAACAAATTCTAAAACATGTGAGTGAGTACAGTCAGGATCAGTAGTTCTATTTATCTGACCTACTGCTGAGTGAAGATGCATGAACAAGCCCAGGGAAAGTCAGCCAAGCCCCGCCTATGTGGAGTGTGCCACACATGTGAGGTAAATGCATTTTAAAAATTATATTCTTTGAAGTTTTGTGGTTGCTTGTTATGTAATATTATTTTGTCAATAGATAACTGATACAATGATGGTATTATTTGGCAAGCTTTAATTGGGGTGAAGAGAATTTATACAATAGGCAATGTGGTTTGTGAAAAGTTAAGACAATTTAGAGTCAGTCAAGCCTGGGTTTGAATACAAGATCTACCACTTATGGGTGATGGCCTTGAGAAATTTATTTAACTTCTCTCTTCCTTTTGTAATTTTTAAGTTCTAGATAACTAGCTTGCAGAGTTATTGTACAAATTAAGTATGTATGTATATAAAATAAATATATACAAATTGGTATGTATGGGTATATACATAATTTGTACAATAAATATATACAAATTGTTATTTTGTATACATAATATATGTATATATTTAATACATATTTATATAATCATATTATATATACACACACTATATATATATGTTATATATATATATAAAATCAGATTAAGAACACAAAAGATCTGGAATCAGGCTGCTTGGGGTTGATTCCCAGCTGTACCATTTTAATAGTTCAAAGAACTTAGAATTGTATGTTTTCTACTTATAGCATATATTTAAGAGCTATCTATACTAGAATTTGATAAATAAATTAAAGCTCCTGGCACACAGTAAGTATTCATTAAATAATAAGTATCATGTGATATAACTATTTGCTTACTTAGAAAAAATGAACTTGATATTCTGGTAAAATTAGCTAAACCATTTAAATTTTTTTTAATGCTAACAGAGATTATCTGGGAGGGAAGCATAGTGACCAGGCAATGTTTTGTAAGGAGTCTCTTAACCTCCAGAAAACAAGCCCATCAAATCTTTCCTCTAATAACTTCCAAGAAGAACCTGAATTTCAGCTTAAAACTCATAGGTGTAAATTTGAGGGATCTGTTTAAATTGTTAGCAGGGATATTATGTTTGTGCTTTCCTATTCAAAGTGTTTATGCAAGCTAGCTTTACTGCTAGAGGATAAACTGGAGGAATTGAGGAATGTCTGTCAACACTCTGGTTTATGTGTCAGGATAAAGGCTTCTTGGATAATATCCCCCAAATCAGGCACAAGTCATAAAAAAGGAGATAAAAGGCAATCAAAACCAGCACCAAGAGGTTAACATGAAGTAGGACCTGTCCTAGAGTAGAAAGGGGGGGAAAATTCCATATTAAATTGTGAATCTGTCCATTCTAAAGATGATTCAATATTTCTTCAGGGACTAAGACAAGGAGTCGATGGTATTCTTGGTGTTTGCCATGAAGTTACCATTTCCTGTAGGAATAGAAAAATAGGGTAATATGTGACTCCTTAGTGAGAAGTGGAGTGTGGTCTTAGACATGTATAGCCTGAAATCAAATTGCCATTTGGAATGTGTGCTTGCTTCCTGGAGTGAGCACCTAAGATACATCAGCAAACTTGCCAAGGTACATTAAAACTACCAACTCCTCCATGGAGACAGATTTACATAGGAGGAATGAGAGAACCAGAATAGACCTCAAACATAGTTTTAATGACTTGGAGTCTTGGGAGGGAAACTGAAACACTAAGGGTGAACACAGATAGATTTAGATTTCAACTTGAAGGTTGGGACTTTGGCACAAAAAGCAGATACAAAAGTGAAAACTGCTTATGCAGGTAGTACTAGAAAACAGGTTTTTATTTCTTCCTGGTAGTTTATTATACAGCATGACTGATTCTTGGTAAAGCATTAAATAGTAAGCAAAGAAAGAGCAAGAAGAATATGCATTTTTTAAAAAGATCTCATTAAATTAGATCAAATTTAAGAATGAAATGAATGAAGAAAAAACTACAAACTCAGACACTTTAGAAGATATCAAGGCAAAACTATCATACTGCATCTCTAGTAATTCTTGAGAGAAAACAGCAGAGATATAAATCAAAACCGAAGCTAGGTTAGCATGCAACATGTTGTCTCACATAATAGGTAACTGTAGATTGGATAAACGTACACACAGGGGTAAAGAGAACCTTTAAAATACTGCTCTTTTGAAAAGCCTGTAAAAAGCTAAACAAAATATTAAACCAAAGAAGGAAAAAACAGTCTTATAAATACCAAGATTTGGAGAGTTGAGCTTTTGACTGAAAAATGGAAATTGTTGGGAGAGCAATCTGCTGTGGGTCATGAGGGTTCCTGCATTTTCTTGCTTGATAAGCCAAGAATGCAAGACTCTGACCTCATTTTGCCTAGGCCATATCTCAATATTGTGGTTGCAGTGAGTAACCCTGAAGGATGAAGTGATCTATTTTCCCAAAGAGCAGAAGATTTCCTTCTCCCTACTATAAAAGTAGGAAATTGGCTGGGCACGGTGGCTCACACCTGTAATCCCAGCACTTTGGGCGACCGAGGTGGGCAGACCATGAGGTCAGGAGTTCAAGACCAGCAGACCATGAGGTCAGGAGTTCAAGACCAGCCTGGCCAACATGGTGAAACCCCGTCTTTACTAAAAATACAAAAATCAGCAGGGCACGGGGCACGCGCCTGTAATCCCAGCTACTTGGGAGTCTGAGGCAGAGGAATAGCTTGACCCCAGGAGACAGAGGCTGCAGTGAGCCAAGATCACACCACTGCACTCCAGTCTGGGTGACGGAGCGAGACTCTGTCTCAAAAACAAAAAAACAAAACAAAACAAAAAAAACCGGGAAATTCCTCAAGCTCAGCGTTCCTCTTTTCAGTGCAGCCCACTGCTTAAAGGCATCCATTTAGGCCCATTTGCACTACCCCCGTGGGACTTAGAAGAGGATGGGGAACCAAAGCAAACCAACAGGAGGCTCTGGCTACAGCTTTGCCGTAAGTAGTAAAGTCCTTCATTTCTGATCCAGGAATCTTGAGCCTTTTGCCAGCATGCATGAAACAGTAACAGATTATTAGCTTGTAAGTAGGGTGATATCTCAGACCTTTTATACTTTTTTACAGTAATAATGGGCAATATCTTGTTCATAAGAAACAGTTCTAATAGTAAAATGGAATAATGTAAGTGAAAAAGGAATCACTGAACATAATACCTGCGTAACTATAGTCAA
>NW_012103443.1:3285702-3314902 GCF_000951045.1 Mandrillus leucophaeus
TTTTGAAAAGCCTGTAAAAAGCTAAACAAAATATTAAACCAAAGAAGGAAAAAACAGTCTTATAAATACCAAGATTTGGAGAGTTGAGCTTTTGACTGAAAAATGGAAATTGTTGGGAGAGCAATCTGCTGTGGGTCATGAGGGTTCCTGCATTTTCTTGCTTGATAAGCCAAGAATGCAAGACTCTGACCTCATTTTGCCTAGGCCATATCTCAATATTGTGGTTGCAGTGAGTAACCCTGAAGGATGAAGTGATCTATTTTCCCAAAGAGCAGAAGATTTCCTTCTCCCTACTATAAAAGTAGGAAATTGGCTGGGCACGGTGGCTCACACCTGTAATCCCAGCACTTTGGGCGACCGAGGTGGGCAGACCATGAGGTCAGGAGTTCAAGACCAGCAGACCATGAGGTCAGGAGTTCAAGACCAGCCTGGCCAACATGGTGAAACCCCGTCTTTACTAAAAGTACAAAAATCAGCAGGGCACGGGGCACGCGCCTGTAATCCCAGCTACTTGGGAGTCTGAGGCAGAGGAATAGCTTGACCCCAGGAGACAGAGGTTGCAGTGAGCCAAGATCACACCACTGCACTCCAGTCTGGGTGACGGAGCGAGACTCTGTCTCAAAAACAAAAAAACAAAACAAAACAAAAAAAACCGGGAAATTCCTCAAGCTCAGTGTTCCTCTTTTCAGTGCAGCCCACTGCTTAAAGGCATCCATTTAGGCCCATTTGCACTACCCCCGTGGGACTTAGAAGAGGATGGGGAACCAAAGCAAACCAACAGGAGGCTCTGGCTACAGCTTTGCCGTAAGTAGTAAAGTCCTTCATTTCTGATCCAGGAATCTTGAGCCTTTTGCCAGCATGCATGAAACAGTAACAGATTATTAGCTTGTAAGTAGGGTGATATCTCAGACCTTTTATACTTTTTTACAGTAATAATGGGCAATATCTTGTTCATAAGAAACAGTTCTAATAGTAAAATGGAATAATGTAAGTGAAAAAGGAATCACTGAACATAATACCTGCGTAACTATAGTCAACGTAGTCCTGAAAGCTATTGACAAATTAAATAGAGTGAGAGCCTTTCAAATTTTATTAGTGACCTTTTGCTGTATGAGATTCTATTGAAACTCTGTCTTTGGTGATTTATATTTTTCAGTGCAGTCTTGCTAAATTATAACCAACTTTGTCTATTCTGTTTGGGTAAAAGTGAGTTTTAACATCGAGTTCCTGATTTTATAGTCTTTAGTCAAACCTAAAAAAATATCACAATGCCCTTAACATTTGTAATAAAATTTAAATCACACGAATTAAATAAATTATGATATTAATAAACTGTGAAATGATGGGATAATGTTCACAATATAACAAATGAAAAAGGCAGCCTTCAAAATTGTATGTAACATTAACTTCCAAATTTAAAAATATAAGTTTATCTATTGATACAGTTATAACATAGCCTATTGATACAGTTATGACATAGTTGATACATGCCATACTATTAATGCCTTCTTTGAATTTTTCAAATTTTTGCAATAAACATATGTCGCTTTGATAATCATGAAAGTTCTTAAAACTAAACTATTAAATTATTATAATCCATATTTGCAACTCACCTGCAGTTACTATGCAGTATATTTGGCATTTTAATAAAAAGAAGCTTCTAGATTTATATTTATTACTTATTTTATTATCACATTTATTATTTTATATATCTTGTTTGTTTTTTGTGCTGTATGTTTTGTAAATAACTGCAAATTCCCTTTGGAAGAATTAGAATGTAAATAATAATTGAACGTTTTACTTTTTGAAAATCTATGGATTTTTACCATGAAAGCCCAGAAAAAAAAATACTGGTTGGAGGAAAGATAATATGACTCAGAAACTGTTCATTCTTCAAGTAGATTGAGAAATAAATATACTAGGTAGAACATAAAAAACAAAATAGAAATTTCTCATTATGAGAAAGTAAGTGTAGGAGTTAAGCACTGTTATGAGTTGAATTGTGTCTCCTACAAATTCACATGAAGTCCTAACCCCAAGTATCTTAAAAGGATGGCCTTATTTGGCAATAAGGTCTTTGCAGATACAGTCAAGTTAAGATGAGGTCATTAGAATGGGCCCTAATCCAATATGATTGGTATGTTTATAAAAAGGGAAAATTTGGACACAGATACAGACACTCACACAGAGAGAATGCCATAAGAACATGGTTTATAATGTGTAGCTAGGACTCAATGAGATAGAGTTGATAGGGGAGGAATAAAATCAGAAGAAATTAAGTGTCACAGAAACTGTAAAAAGAATATTTCAATAAATAGATTGTGGGGAAGATCATCAAATGATAGATGATTATGGAGAAGCAGTGTTAAATAGTAAAAAGGTACATTTAGGCTTTGGAGGCAGAGAGAGTTGGGTTTAAATGTTATCTCTCCTTACTAGCTGTGTCAGCTCTGAAATTCATGTTACCTTACTAAACCTTATTTTTCTCACCTGTAAAGAAGAGGCACGTTGCAACTAAGAGCAGCCACACTCACACACACACACACACACACACACACACACATGCTTAGCAAAAAGGTGCTCGATAAATGGCCACTGTTGTTACTACTGTTATACAACAGACAAAGGTGTGGGACTAGACTACTAGTAAAGAAAAAAAAGTAGAAAAAATACTAAAAGAATATATTTTCTATTCTTAACAGTAGGCAATTACTTAATGAGCACTTACTATGTGAAGGAACTATTCTCAGCACCTATATGTATTACCTTATTTCATCCTGACAATAATCCTTTAAGTAGATACTATTTTGATTCCCATTTTACCAATGAGAAAAAACACATAAAGCTATTACTTGTTCAAGTCCACACAGATGATAAGGGCAAGAGCCAGTATTCAAAACCAGGTTGTCTAACTCTAATGGTGATGGTTTCCAGTACTGTGCTACATTTCTTCTCTTTTAGAATTAATGACGTGTTATCAGCTAGATATTTAGTCTATGATAATGAATCTTTGGTTCTTTCTTTAGTGACTATAGAATTTCTTAATGCTGAGTTATTTCAGTTCAGGCAATTCTGGAAAATAGTTTCCTACCAAGCAGCCTCTTCTATGTTCTTAGTGACTTATTAGAATACAGAATTTACTTTTGGGATTCAGGGTAAGACATCTGGGAGATGTGTCCTATCTCTACAGTAATTAGCTACTTAATGTCAGGTCTGAGAAATTTTGTGGACTTTAATTTTTTTGACATTATGGTCTGCAAATTCATTTCAACATTTTTGGGTAGAAGTGAAATGTTCATATTCACTCATTTCAGCTTGCAAGACCCAATTGTTAAATTTTCAGGAATTTTGCAAACTGGTTACTAAACATAGCAATTATTAAAAATTAAATTATGTAAACACAGAGATAAATACTATATAAACAAAGGTTATAAATACTCAAAACACATTATTTTCTAATTATTTTTACTATGTTTTACTATTATCTATGCTTTTGAAGTTATTCATATTAATATTATCTGTATGGAGAAAGTACTGTATATTGTGTGCTGTTACACATCTCTTCCAAACTCTTTGTTCAGCAACATCAAGTGGGTAGCTTGAAACTGGCCATAGTGGGAATATTTATTCCACAGAAATTGGTTAGGTAATGCTAAAATTAGGGATCCCCCAACCCCCGGCCAGTTGTTAAATCTTTATCAGCACACCACTGCAAAGCTGATAGACTGCGGTTGTACCCCACCGAAATCCTCTATCCTGGCACTATCATTTAAATTGCCATTTGTAGAATTTCAGAAATATATTTAAAGCATTATTTATCAGTACTTAGTATAATTAGAAATTCATATTGCTTACTGGGCCATCTCAGTGATCTCAAACAGATGATTAAATTGTCCGTTTTATTTTCTTTCAAATCCAGAGAGCTAGTGTTTCCCCTTTGGAGAAACTAATAATCAAACTTCTATTTTTGACTTCCCTACACTTTCACCATTTCAATTCTTTGAAATATCTCTTTTTATTAGTTTTTTAATTTATAAAAATCATCTTTGATCACTGAGTTCATTTCTTCTCAACTCAAATATTTTTTGGTCCATCCTCACTCTAACCTGTGTGCAAAAGGCCACTTTGAGAAAGGGATAGCAGTGGTTAAAAGGCTCTTTTGAAACCAGAGTGATGCTTAAATTTAGCAAGAGGGAGAGTATAAGCAGGAGGCAAAAGCAAAAAGAGGCAATACAGCCTAGGGGAATGAGGAGGGCATGGACTCTGAAGTCACTGTCTGGATCCAAATTTTAGCTTTGCCAATCACTGCTGTGTGACTTCAAGCAAGTTACTTAACCTCTCTGGGCCTTAGTTTTCATTTCTATAGTGTGGGGATAGTAATTGGATCCATTTCATATAGTTGTGCATATGGTCGGTATATTTGTAGTTATTTCCTCCATATGTCAAAAGATAGGGTTTTCTCCCCCAAAACAGAAAGTCGGGTTGGTTATTTGTTATACACTTTTAGTCAAGACTTTGTTTAGTTGAGGATATCTAAAGTAGCTCATATATTTATTCCATTGAAAAATGTAAACTTTTGGAAAAAGTGTTCCAAACTACTATTCCTCAATTTTTAATTATGTACACATTGTACGAGCTGTTGCAGTTGGAAAATGGACAAGCATAATGGGACTGGCAAATTGATTCAGTCTATTTAAATGTGCTGCATACAAATCAACTGTGCAGTGACCTACTTGGATTACTGAGAGTTAACTAAATGACATCCTGTGTGAGAAGGTAGCCATTTGGCCATACGTAGATGAAGCCTTTCGGATGATCTACTTCGGATCAAAGTCAAAAGGGCACAGTTGACTTGTCCTAAAGTGTGTAGTACCATTATTCTGAAATATGATTAAAGAACTTTGAATCTTTACTTAATAGTTATTGCAGAATTAAACATATATAATCCCCATGGAGATGTCCCTATTTTTTAAAACAGTTCTCTATTATCTAGTGATTCAGAAGTAATTATGGGTGAGAATAATTTGATTTGAGGTTTTAGATGTAATCAAAGTTCAAAAACATGAAAAACTGTATAAAACAAAGTTTTAGACAATTATTCATAGAATTCAGTGGAGAAATAACAGTCTTCAACAAATAGAGCTGGAATAATTTAAAATTTATATGCAGAAAAAGGGGGAACTTTAATCCACATATCACATTATATACCAAAATTAAGTCAAAATGAATCATAAATTTAAATGTAAAATCTAAAACTATAAACCTTCTTGAAGGAAACATAGGAGACAATTTTTGTGATTCCAAGTTAGGCAAATATTTCTTCAAGATAACACCAAAAGCACAATTCATAAAAACTGAACTTCATCAAAATTAAAAACTTTTGCTCTTCAAAAGGCACTATTAGACAAATGAAAAGGAAAGCCACAGACTGGGGAAAAACATTCAAAATGCATATATCTGATAAAATACTTATATAGAGAGAATATATAAGTAACTTTCAAAATGTAATAGGAAGCAAACAATCCAATAAAGATATGCAGATAATAAGTGTGGCACTTAAAAAGATGCTCAACATCATTGTTGTTAGGAAAATACCAACTCAAAGCACAATGAATTACCACTACACTTCCATTAGGATGATTAAACTAAAAAAGAATGATTATACCAAGTGTTGACAAGCATGTGGATGTAATGTAACTCTCATACACTGCTGATGAGATTGTAAAATGGTACAACCACTTTGAAAAACAGTTGGGCACTTTCTTGAACAATTCACCATCCATGAACCATATGATCCAGCCACTCTACTCCTCCTATTTACACAAGCGGAAAAAAAAAAAAAAAACAACCACATGACCGTATTAAGACTTATAACAAATATTCACAGCATTTTTTAATAGCCCAAACTAAAAATGACCCAAATATTCATCAACAGGTAACTGGATAAACTGTGAAGTATCTGTAAAATGGGCTCAGCAATACAAGCAATGAACTATTGCTATACATAACAACATAGGTTAATCCCAAAATAATTATGCTGAGTGAAAGAAAACAGGCAAAAAGAGTACCTACTGATTTAGTTTATATAATACATTCAAATTACACTTTTATAGTGACAGAAAGCAAATAAGTGATTCTCTGGGGATGAGATAGCAGTGGGAAGGTGGGGAGAAGAGTAGGAGGGATGCATGACGAAGGAGCATGAGGGAACTACTGTGACTGATGGATATATTCACCATTTTGATTGTGTTGATGGTTTCATGGGATATATATACATATGTCAAAGTGCATCAAATTGTATGCCTAAAGTATGCACATTTATTGTATGTCAATTATACTTCAAAAAAGTTAAAATTTGTGCATTTTAGTCTTATCACCAACTTTTTACAACAGATTTTATTTGTAGGTGATAAACATTGATTAGATAGTTCAATGGACCCCAGTTACAGAGCATTAAAGATTTGTTTACATTTATAATTTTGATAAAATAGAGATAATAATGTGTCTGAAAAGTTTATTGCTATAGAATAATTTTTACTTCAGAAAAATTTATGTTATCTGCCATTAGCGAACAAAGAAATGTCAGCTAGAGAGCAATTTGGTAAAACACAATGATTTTGTTAGAATTATGAAAGATAGATTTGGCTTATTGCCAGCTGTGCAGTGCACAATGTTAAATAGAATAAATGAAAATATAATCTAAAATGATGCTAAGCTTAAATTTGCATTCCAATTCTTAACAAGTTTACAAGCATAATGTAGTCCTTTGGACACGTGGGAAGATTTATGAATAAACTTAACTTGGCAAACATAATTATAATTTGAAACAAATGGGGCTGGGTCATGACCAACTGACTTATATTTAATGATTGAACACAGGGACCTATTATGATATTACTAGGAACTCAACCTAGACAAATTTATTTAATTTTATTACAAGAAGAGTTAAAATCCCAATGGAGAAAGTCGAATGGGCGTATTTACATTTAACTAATGAGGAAACTCTGGGCAGGGGCCAATTTGCCTGAATCTTATTTGTAGCTGATTTTGAGGACACTTCCTTCTTATCTGTTCCCTTGAACAACCTCTGTTGGGTTGGCAATGATAAATTACATAGCCTGAAGAATGAAAATCCAATGGAGTTACTACACTCTTTTCAGTAAATCTTAATATCACTTACTCTTAAACTGAAATTATGCAATAAAAAATAATTATGACCAGCATTTGTCAGCTACATAGAACATGTGAGGCATCCTTATACATACTTTATGTCATTTAAATTTAATCTTCACAGGATCAATGAGGTCTGTATTGTCGATTTGACTTCACTTTATAGAAAAGGAACCTGGGCACAGAGAAGGTATGTAATTTGTTCTGGGACACAGAATCATAATTTGAACCCAGATCTTTGTCTTTCAATCACATGCTTTTTCCATTACATTATTCTCCATTTCCTGTATTTTAGTTACTGCCCTTTGATAGTTTGGGTCAATCAGGAAGAAATATACAAATAAATATCCATCAAAGGTATTTCTGAGCTGTGGGTAGAAAGCTAAAATCGTGTCCACAACTAGAGTTGAGACAGGTGTGAAACACCAGGAGGAAACTACAGGAGACATGGATGATATGGCTTAACTGTGGGTTTCCTTTCCTTTGTTCCTTTTTGGGACAATTCCTTTCATTTGCACATTGAGGACAATTTCCCTAAGATTTTTTTTCATAAGATGACATATATTAAGTCATTAGTACTAGATTGGTATATTATGTCATGGCAAAAAATAACATCACTACCTTTTTATTAATAAGAAAGAAATGTACTTCAAAAAAGTGTACATATATTCCACTCCTAGGCATATATACAACAGAAATGAAAACATATGTCCACACAAACACTTGTATGTCAAAAAACTGAAACAACCAAAATGTCCATCAACTGACAAATGGATAAATAAAATGCACTACATCCATACAATGAAATAGTATTCAATAAAAAGGAATGAAGTAGTGATACACACTACAACATGAATAAAAGTTGAAAACATCATGGTAAGTGAAAGAAGCTAGTTACGAATGGTTACATATTGTATGACTTTCTTTATATGAAATGTCCAGAATGGCAAATCTAGAAAGATAGAAAGTAAATTGGTGATTGACTAGGGCTTGGGGGCAGGGTAGTGATGGGGAACGGGAGTGGACTGCTAATGAGTACAGACTTTCTTTTTGGAGGAAAAAAGTCATGTAAACTTAGATTGTAGTGATGATTGGACAATCATGTGAATGTACTAAAAATAATTTTACTGTACACTTTAAATATGTGAAATGTATGTTATGTGAATTATATCTCAATAAATATATTTTTAAAAGATAATCATGTAAATAAGGTATGTGTAATCAATTTAGGTAAAAGTAATCTATAAAACAAAGAAATTCCTTTAAAATTAAAAAAGTGTGAAAAAAAGAAATTATATGTCAAGTTGGTGACTTAGTCACACAGAGAATAAATTTTTTAAGTAACTTGCAAGCTCAGTAATTTGAATGCATATTCCCAGAAGATATATCTTTAAGGCAAAAAAGCAAAAGTGAGAATGTAAAGAAAACTTAATAATCATATTGGACTGCCATTTTATAATTAATATGTATCTGTATTGGGTTTTCATGTGATTCATTAACTTAATTACTTATCTACTTTATTCATAAATAATTATGTTAATATCTTTAGGGATTCTTATTTCAGAGTAAGTGAAAAGAAATACAATTATTAATACCAAATGAGTTCAGGAAGAATCTTCTACTCTTAACTGAATTGTTAAGACCAGTATAAATTCATGGCGTATTTTTTATTTAAAAAAATAAATATTTGGGTCCTACTTCTATCTACTGAAAAATTCCTGGAAGCAATGTCCATACAGTAGCAATTATCACTAAGCCCAGACTAAGCTCTCTAAATCTCCTTTCTTACTGAAAGAAAATGAGGATCCTTGGAGAAATGGCTGATGCCACATCCTGGCAAGAAATATTCAAGATTAGCTTGTAACATCTTATCTGGATGGAAAGCAAATAAGTAATCAAAGACTACTGTGGTTGTGTCAAGACGATGCAGGAGACAATTTTGAAAGGACTCTTAATGGCCAAAGATGGCATGCTTGCATCAAAAGAATAATAACTTCAATGGCTTGAAGGAAGCTCATGAAAAATTCATGAGTTCAAAACAAAACAAAATTATTGGCCATGTTTAAAGATTGCTTGGGTACCAAATTATTATTCTGAAAACTGGAAAATAAAAGGAAAAAATCAAGTATTTCTTTTTCCCTTGCTCTACAAACTATATAATCAAATAGTTGAAAAAAGGTTTTTAGAAGAATTTTAGCTAATAAATGCAGAAGGACAGAATCAGGAAATACTCAGCTGGTAACACCTAATGAAATAATGCATTTTGACTGCTAAATTAATTAAGAGAAAGATTCATGGAAACTTTATACTGGGAAATTAGGCTGACAGTATCTGTACCCACTGATACATTTTCAAATCGCCAAAATAGAGACAACCACGCATTATGTGCCTCCTGTCACAATGTGATCAATAGTATAGGTACCACCTAAGATGTATTCATGCCAAGAAAAATGAATTTCAGTTCAATTAGGCATCAATTATCATTCTACAGGAAATACAGAGGATACAGGAATATGCTAACCAACATCTCAAGGAGTCAACAAGCCAAGTCCAGACTGGGGGGAATTCTATGAGATAAACAGCAAATAAATGGCAAGTAATGGAGAGAGGCAAAAAACAACAACAACTTTTTGTTGTAGATTAAAAGATATCTGAGACACTTTTTGACCAAATGCAATTTGTAGATCTTGTTTGGATCTTGATTAAGAAAATTACAGAAAATCAGAGTGGTCCAAAAATGAATTGCTCCTTGAAGTGCTATGTGCCCTGTCACAGTAAGTTTTTGGGTATTGAGCAGTTATATGCCACGGATGTTACATATAAGATTTTGATTGGTTGAGTTGTTAGCTAGGCAGATTCTAAGATTCCTTCTTCCTAAGAAGATAATTCCAAATTCACTCAAAGAAAACTACCCAATAGGAAATACACCCAAGTTTGGCAGATTTTGTTTCTAAAGATTAGCACAACTGTATCTTCCATTTCACATGCTCTTTTGGAAGGAGACCTTGACATCTACCCATCAAGAAGTGAAATCTTTCTCTGCTGCTTGAATCTGGGTTGTCTCTGTGACTGGCTTTGACAAGCAGAATGTGGCAAAAATGAGGCTGTGTGACTTGATGCTAGGCTTTAAGAGAATTTCTGCTTCCTCCTTCTTAGAGGCCTTGAACCATCATGTAATGAGATCCAGCCACCTTACTGGAGAGACCATGCAAGAGAGAGTGAGATACCCATCCAGCTCGTAACTGTTCTAGTTATCCCAGCTGAGCCACCTTATATGTCAGTGAAGCCATCTTGAACATTCAAGCTCCAGCTTTGTTAGTGCTACAATTGAGCTCAGGATCCAGTTGACCCATTAGCTAAATGCAACCATAGGAATGACTCCATGATGCCACATGGAGATGAAAAACCACTCAACTGAAACTTGCACAAATTTCTGAGCAAATGAAATGGTTGTTGCTTTAAGTCACTAACCTGGAGACAGTTTACTATGCACTAATAGTCAATATGGTGAACACAGGATAAAAAATCAGATGTTGTCTTGGCTTCTACAAGTCTTTATACTTAAACTTAATCTTTAAAAACCACAAAAATGATGATGAAAACAATGGACACAGTTTATGTGCTAGATCAATAATGGTTTCTTTCACCCTTCACTAGCTGCAGATATGTGAAAGAGCTATAATGCTGAACCCAAAGACATTATGCAAGGACTTACTGTTTGGGTTTCAATGGTAAAATGATTCCTAAGTGGATGAAACTCAAGTCTTACACAACAGCACATAGTTGAGTGGAAGAGAGAGATTATTATAAAATAAACTCTTTCTGACATGCAGAAATAGTGGGACAACAGTGTTTTTTTTCTTTTATTCTTTTCAAAGATAGAAAGATGCAGGTATTAAATATGATAGCATGTAGAGAAACTGGTAAGGACAAAAAATGCAGTTCTACAGATTTTGGGAACCATGACTATGTGTACTTTCATTTCCAGTACATACACCTTTATTATCCTAATGAAATACCACACAATTCTGTATCCTCAGCTGTGATGGTGTTGTCATCACCATC
The DNA here is from genome assembly GCF_000951045.1 of Mandrillus leucophaeus. Taxonomy (NCBI): domain Eukaryota; kingdom Metazoa; phylum Chordata; class Mammalia; order Primates; family Cercopithecidae; genus Mandrillus; species Mandrillus leucophaeus. Next base: position 3,296,938 of record NW_012103443.1, read on the forward strand.
ATCATCATCACCATTTCAGGAAGGAGGATCAAGTGGGAGGTAATGAACAAAAAGGTAGCAGATAAAGATACGGAGAAAAGGACAGAGCGAAGGAAAAAAAGAGAAGAGGAAAGGAATGAAATGAGAACTCTTGGCAAAGATTGAGATACGTAATGGGGTTAAGGATTATGAAAATAATATGATAGCATACAACTTGCAAAGGAATTTGTTGTTTACAAAGAACTTTAGTGTATGTTATCTAATTTAAATTTTATGAAAGTTGTTTTATCCATCCATGATGGATGCATCATGGATGAGGAAATATGAACAGCGCTGGAAGAATACAAGTTGATCATTATTTTTCCTTTTAATATATTTAATGAATGGCTACTTTGTTGCTAGTCACTATGCTAAGTGCTGGAAATAGAAATGTTTGCAAAATGAGCATGATGTCTGTCCTTATAACTTACAGTCTAGTAGAGGAGAAAAGTGTATTCAAAATTATAGAAACAACTGTAAAGTTGCAACAATTTAAGGAATGAAAACATAGGATAAAAGGATTTGATATAGTCAGATCCTTTTTTTGACAAACACATTGCACAGTTACCTTGCATGAATCTGTTTTATGAATATGCTTCACTCAAATATGATTCTACATTAAGGAATCAATAAACATTTTCAAGCCACTCTTGCATTTTTTAAATTAAATAAGTTTTTCAAGGTATAAATAAAAACGTTACTTATTTTTATACACAGAACTGCCTGCCTTTACAGTGCGACCATTTATTGGATCAGAATTCTATACTTTGTAGTCTTTAGTCAAGAAATGGCTAAAAGGTCACTTAAGGTGAGGAAAAGCCTATTCTAGACATATTTTAACTACCACTTACTTGCCCAGCTTTGAAAGTATCACTCAGAGCCTGTCAGCCAGATGATTAAAATCTGTGCCTCTAGTCCCTAGGGTTTTCCTTTTTTTTTAGACTTCTCAGAGTAAATGCTAGCTTTATGCAACACCAGATATGAGACTGATCAGACAAAATTTGTACTCATAAACTTCTGCTCTAGAAGAAAAGCACACAATATAAATACTGAACATCCAATAGTACTTTTACTCTAAGGGCTTAAAACTTAAGTGAACACCATCTTCTCAAATAACCCCTAATGGTTAATTCATTAATCTTTCTAAGAGCCCATGGCCAAGGTTGATAAGAATAAACAGGACACTAAAATACAAGGAGTTGCTGTATTCTGGGTTCCCCAAATTGAGTAAGACCTGCAATCATGAGGCTCCTTTTTCTCAATATAGATACTCTACAAGGACTTTTGTATGAAATGACCAGTATTTACCTTTCCTAGAAATGTGGATTTTACCTGAAGTGTTAATCTATTTGGTAGTTTCTTTCTCCACATTTCATATTTTACTTGAGAATCTTCAACACTAAGGTAAACTTTGTAAGCTCTGATTATTACCCAAAATTTGGAGTTTGAATATTTTATAACAATGCTTTTAAAAATATTATTTTGATAAATATTTTCCATGGAATAATATCTGGACTAAATTTCAACAGTACTATCTTTTCAGTCCACCTTACAGTAAGTTTATCTTTTCATATCCCTCTGATTTGCCTCCAGTAAATTATTAGATATCTTACCGTTACTGATTTCTTATTTAATTCCACTGTGGTCAGAAAACATACTTTGTATGGTTTGTTTCCTTTTTTGGTGAACATAGCATGTACACTTGAAAAATCGTATGTATTCTATGGGTGTTGTGGGTATTATTTTGGTTCAGGTGGTTGATAGTGTTGTTCAGATCACTTATGTCTTTTCTGAATTTTGCCTAGGTCTTCTATCAAATGCTGAGGGAAGAGTGTCAGTATCTCCATAATAATGAAATCATCTATAGCTGCCTTTAGCTCTGTTCTTTTTTGCTTCATATATTTTGATGCTCTATTATTAAGTATACCTGTATTCATGATTTTTCTTTCTTTCCTATGGATGGAACTTTTATCATTATAAAGTGTTCCTTTTTGTATATGGTTTTATTTTGTTTCGAAGTCTTATTTGATATTGATATTGAGTCCCTTCTCATCACTTTCTTCTGCTGTTTGCATAATATATCTTTCCCATCCATTTACTTTTAATATATTTGGTGTGTGTATGTTTAAAGTGCATTCTCATCGTTTATGAGTCTTTCTTGTTAATCCCTTCATCATAATCCTAATTTTTGCATGTTTAGCTCATTAACATTTATTGCAATTATTGATATGATTAGATTTAGATAGCATGTTTTATTATTTGAGTTTTGCTTGTACTATTCTTTTACCCTTTTTTCCTCCTTCTTTTGGATTATTTATATTTTTTTAGGATTCCATTTTGATATATCCATTGACTTTTTAGCTATATCTCTCAATATATACAATAAACTTTACAGTCTGCTGAGGGTTAATATTACTTAATATAAATTATGGAAACCTTGTATATGTATAGGGTCATTTACTGCAGCTCTCCATCCTTTATACTATAGTTGTCATATGAATTACATCTACATACTTAAATCCCATAGCACGATGGTATAATTTTAAAAATAGTTATATGTATTTTAATACGTAAGAGGAGATATTGTCTTTTATATTTACCAATATATTTGCCACTTCATATTCTCTCTATTTCTTCCTCAAGTTCTGAGCTTCCAGCTAATACTATTTCTCATCACCTTGAGAAATTCCTTGAACATTTCTTGTAGTGCAGGTCAGCTAATAATAAATTTTCATCACTTATTTGAAAATGTCTTTATTTTACCTTTACTTTTGACGGATATTTTTACTTGATGTAGAATTCTGGGTTGACAGATTTTTTTCTTTCAGCACTTAAATGATTTTATTCCACTGTCTTCTGGCCTCCATTGTTTCCGAAGAGAATTGAGCAGTCATTTGAATTATTGTTTCCTTGTGTTAATGTGAGTTACAGCTCACATTAACAATGTTGAATTATTATTAACTATGGTTAGATTCCTTGAATCATGGCATTTAATCTCATTGATTATCTCCAAAGAATGTTATTTCAAAATTTACTTAGATAACTTTATCATTTTCCTCTGGATGCCTTCAGTGTTTGCTTGATTTCTCTTTTGTTAAATAACGCCCCCTCCTTTCTCTCAAATACACACTTATATTTCAGTGGCTGTGGTTGTACTATACATTGACCTCTGTTTCTTCATGTGAGAGAGACTGTGGGTTTTCTACTGGAGTTTCAGTCACTCCATGCAGTGCCTACTGTGGCTCAACTTCAGTCTGAAAGCCTTTCTTCACCTCGTTAATTCTTACTCATCGATCAAGACTCAGTTTATTAATCTAAGTCTCTAGATTCAACTAGATATGTCCAAGCGTTGGGAATGCATTTCATTGCATTTAACAGAAAATACTACAGTGATTTGAGCAAAACTGCGTTTGTTTTTCTCAGCTAATATAAAATTTAGGGGTAGACAATTCAAAACTGATGTAGCTGCTCAGACAGGTCATTAAGGACCCATTTTTTCTATCTGTTCTGCTATTTGAATGAAGCTTTTGTTTTTATAGTTTCAAGTTGAAATGTATATTCTTGGGCATTACATTCACTTCCCAGGTAGGCAGAATAGGCAAGGAAAATTAGTAGCATGATCAACTCATCCTAGTTTGCCTGAGACTTCTCCATTTTTAACCTTAAAATTCCAAGTTCCATTAGTTGAACTAAAAAAAAAAAATAACATGGCCTGTCACCCATGATTTGTGTTTATCACGCCTAGAAAATATTCTGTATGATTGCAAAATAAAACTTCAAGTGTATTCATCCTTCTGAAGAGATGGGATATGACCAAGTTGCAATCACAGCTCACATTAACAATGTTGAATTATTATTAACTATGGCTAGATTCCTTGAATCATGGCTTTTAGTCTCATTGATTACCTCCAAAGAATGCTATTTCAAAATTTACTTAGATAACTTTATCTTAGGATCTTTCCAGACAAATAGCTTACTTAAATATTGATATCACTCTTGGTTATTTTATCTAGTTTTTAAAGTAATAGTTCAATATTTATGTTGTAAAACAAAATGCATATAATAAAAGGCAAAATCAAAATACATATTGCAGAAATGTTTTCAAATGTAAGTGCAAACAGTAAAATAAGGCCAAATAAGCTCAAAGAGATCGCAATGTTCTAATGAGAGATCTCAATTAATAAAGCAATAAGTTAAAACATGGATATACTGAAGTTAAAACAGAATCATTTATATCTGTGTTAAACACACTAGAATAAAATTTAAATATTGATGTTATAGAGAGTAAATAAATATCTTTTTGGTGGGTAGAGTTGCCTTAAACTATTTCTGTTGTCAAAGGAGTTTAGGACATGCAACAAATCATCAATATTAGTTACAAGTTCCAAGGAAATTAAAATTTATTTCTAGCCTGTCCATTAATTGCTTCCTTCAAGGCATAAAATAGCATTTCATAGCCTTAGGAGCAGAATATAGATATTTCCACGGTAAACATAAGACTGTATAATCTGACTAATAATTATGTAAGGTTTTTCTTATATAACCTGACATTATGTAAGCACTGCTAGGGATGTGTAGCATCTGTCTAGTGTTGTAAAAACAGAAAACAAACATAACAGCCACTAGCATTTTATTTTCCTTTGCTTCATTTTTCCCTTTTAATTTTTCCATAAACCAGTGACCTCAAAGAGTGAATACTAATAAAGGAACCCTTAACTTTTAATGAAAGCACTTTCATACATCTTCTCTTATACCTAAGAATTATTTGACAAAAATGCCTCTCAGCTGTGTTTCAGCAGTGTAAAATGTTTTTTTTTTTCCTACAAATGAAACTGAGCAATTCATTTTAATACAAAGGGTCCTGTGCACAAGAAATGAATTGTATTTTTAGCAGTATTCCCTGCCCCACGACTCCAAAGGAGCTACTCTTCTGACTTCAGTTGCCAAATTCACCTAAGTAGAAAGGTAATTGTCTTCCCTGAAGGGTTTGGAAATGAAACCTGCTAGAAAGCTTTGTTTATGTATATGGAGATACTTGAATAGAATGTGGTTCTCCTCAATGCATTTTAACAAATGATTAATAGAAGAGGAATGAGAGTTCTCAATTATATAGCCTCATTGGTGACCCATATATCAAGTCCAGGCCATCCCTTTATCTTAACCCTGTAGTCACAGCTTAGTCCAGGACATAGAGAACATTGTTTTTCTTTAGCTTGTTTATTTTGTTCGGAATTTAGTCCTTCATTGGTTAGCCCATTATTCTGAATATCATGTATCTCCCCAGTTTGTGCTCTTAAACACCAAGCTATACTCTTTACTCAAATTCCCAATATTTTCAATTGTCTATCAATAATAAAGATAAATGTTGTTTAGGATGTGTTTTTCTAAACCTTTCTCAGCTCCCGGTGTTTCAAAGAGCAGAAACACTGTGTAGCAATTATACTGGTACACTGCATGGTCAACTCTTAGTGGTCTAGCATGCAAAGATAAGGTGATCTTCCCATCACATGGAGACAGTATAATGTTATGAAATCTCCTTTAGTGAATTATTCTTATTTGTTCAATTGTTATGTTTCATCAGAAGTTCTATTATGTCCACTATCGTTATAACTTATTTGACTAGCTGCTCATGCAAGCAAGACTTTATGTTCCATCATTTTATATATAAATTAAAAAATTATTCTTCAGCCAACTATATTATTCTATAATTAGCTTAGCAACACAAAGCAACCAGTTCTCATGTATCTGGACCAAGAAGCCACACACACAGAAGTAATCATATCATATACTATACCTTCCCCTTGCATGTTTACCTCTTGCCATGACTTCAAGTCAATGCATAATTGTAAGTAAACTCTAGGTAATATCAAAGAAGGCATCTTTTGTTTGGTAGTACACAAAAAGGGTAGAAATTAAGAGGAGTAGAAACGAGTAACGTGGGTGAGTGGAAAATACTGCAAAGTGCTGGAAACTTCAGTTTTACAAACATGTCTATAGATTCATATTTTCTTTCTAGAGAGGGATCCTGCAGGGACTTTGATTTAATTAATATAATGCCAAAGCTCAGCACAGGAGTATAAATATTCAATAAATTCTTAGGTAATACTATAATTGACTGAAGAATAATTTTTCATTTTCCATTAAAAAATGGTATTCGTTTGCACTGAAGAGTAGAATATACTATCAGACAAGTGAAGAAACAATACTGGATTTAGTTCAAACAGGGCATCAGAGTCTTATTCATTGGCTAGTGGTACAAGCTCAACTAAATCACTTCACCTGTCTTTTCTTCAGTTTTCTCATTTGCAAAGTGAAGACTGGAATCTTTCTCACAGGGTGTAGTGAGAAAAAATGTTTTAAAATGGGAGAAATTACAGAAGGTGGAAGCAGTGGCGTCCGCAGCTGAGGACTGACCTGCCAGCGGCCCGCAGAGGTGGCGATGGCGCACTTTGATCCCAGAGTTTGAGGTCCAAGCAGCCTCCTCTCGGAGCGTAGTGTCTGTGTCCATCCTCTATCAGCCCTTGGCTGATCGGAGTCGGGTGGCTGGCGGGAATCCCTGCCCGCCTGGTTCTGCCGCCCAGTGCACTTGAGCAAGCATGTGATAATCAAGTTACTATGAGTCTGCTAAACTGTGAAAACGGCTGTGGATCCAGCCAGTCTTAAAGTGACTACTGTGTGGCCATGGCCAGCTCCTGTAGCGCTGCAACAAAAGATGATAGTGTGGGTGGAACTGCCAGCACGGAGAACCTCTCCAGTTCCTTTATGGAGGAGATCCAGGGATATGATGTAGAGTTTGACCCACCCCTGGAAAGCAAGTATGAATGCCCCATCTGCTTGACGGCATTACAAGAAACAGTGCAAACGCCATGAGGCCATAGGTTCCGCAAAGCCTGTATCATAAAATCAATAAGGGATGCAGGTCACAAATGTCCAGTTGACAATGAAGTACTGCTGGAAAATAAACTATTTCCAGACAGTTTTGCAAAACGTGAGATTCTTTCTCCGATGGTGAAGTGTCCAAATGAAGGTTGTTTGCACAAGATGGAACTGAGGCATCTTGAGCATCATCAAGCACATTGTGAGTTTGCTCTTATGGATTGTCCCCAATGCCAGCGTCCCTTCCAAAAATTCCATATTAATATTCACATTCTGAAGGATTGTCCAAGGACACAGGTATCTTGTGACAACTGTGCTGCATCCATGACATTTGAAGATAAAGAGATCCGTGGACCAGAACTGTCCTTTGGCAAATGTCATCTGTGAATACTGCAATACTATACTCATCAGAGAACAGATGCCTCATATTATGATGTAGACTGCCCTACAGCCCCAATTCCATGCACATTCCGTACTTTTGGTTGCCATGAAAAGATGCAGAGGAATCACTTGTCAAACCACCTACAAGAGAACACCCTATCACACAAGAATGTTGATCCAGGCTGTTCATAGTTTGAGCCTTATACCCGACTCTGGGTATATCTCAGAGGCCCGGAATTTCCAGGAAACTAGTCACCAGTTAGAGGATTGCCTTGTAAGACAAGATCATCAAATCCAGGAGCTGACTGATGAAATAGAAACTCAGAGTATATATGTAAGTGAGCTCAAATGAACTATTCGAACCCTTGAGGACAAAGTTGCTGACATTGAAGCACAGCAGTGCAATGGAATTTACATTTGGAAGATTGGGAATGCATTTGAAATGTCAAGAAGAGGAGAAACCTGTTGTGATTCATAGCCCTGGATTCTACATGGGCAAACCTGGGTACAAACTGTGCATGCGCTTGCACCTTCAGTTACCGACTGCTCAGTGCTGTGCAAACTATATATCCCTTTTTGTTCACACAATGCAAGGAGAGTATGACAGCCACCTCCCATGGCCCTTCCAGGTACAATATGTCTTACAATCCTTGATCAGTCTCAAGCACCTGTAAGGCAAAACCACGAAGAGATAATGGATGCCAAACCAGAGCTGCTTGCTTTCCAGCAACCCACATATCCCATGGAACCCAAAAGGTTTTGGCTATGTAACTTTTATACATCTGGAAGCACTAAGACAAAGACCTTTCATTAAGTATGACACATTATTAGTGCGCTGTGAGGTCTCCACCTGCTTTGACATGGGTAGCCTTCGGAGGGAGGGTTTTCAGCCACAAAGTACTAATGCAGGGGTATAGCTTGCCCTCACTTGTTCAAAAACAACTGCCTCTTCTCAATAACATGCAAACTTCTCAATAACATGCAAACAAACAAAAATGCCGTGGGAAAGATGTAGTATCTACTAGTAAGTGTTGTTAGAGAGGTCACTTACTATTTCTTCCTGTTACGAATGATCTGAGGCAGTTTTTTCCTGGGAATCCACGCGTTCCATGCTTTTTTCAGAAATGTTAGGCCTGAAGTGCCTGTGGCATGTTGCAGCAGCTATTTTGTCAGTTAGTATACCTCTTTGTTGTACTTTCTTGGGCTTTTGCTCTGGTATATTTTATTGTCAGAAAGCCCAGACTCAGAGTAGTAAACTTTTAATAATAATGGACTTTCCTTAAAACTTCAATTTATTTTTATAGTATTACATGTAATATATTAAACTTGAAAATCACAAAAGAATGGGAGAAATTATAACATGTAAATGGTACAAAAAATAAAATGGTATTTTTAAGTTACAATATTTTTTAAAATGCTTAACGTTTTATCTAATCAAAGAGTCTCTGCAGTCTTTATACTTAGAAGTTCAATCATATAAAAAAGACATGTAGTCTCAAAATTCAAAGGAATCTTAAGAGATCATATTTTTAACGTCCTCATTTTACAATTGAGGAATTTGATGACTAGTGATGTTAAGTACATTGTCCAAATTTATGAGCTATATTTGTGTTTGTGCTAGAGTTCCTTTTCTCACATTAAAAAATCATTCTTTGTTAAAGTATTATATATTTTACTTCATTTCACTTTAATAAGTTATGGAAAAATATTTGTCAATACATTCTGTTACTTACACAATTGGCAGTGGCGGGGGGGTTGGTCACTTGGTGAGTATAAGCCTAATGACCCTGACCAAGGAGCATTTAGTAAGGAGATTTTATTACTTATAACAAGTAAGGAAAACATTGAGATAGTTCCCAAACCAGTATCTCCCTGAACTAGGGGCTGGGTCAAGTTGTATAAGCATAGGGTAATGAGATGTGATCTGATTGAATTTTGCAATGAGGTGATGCCAAGAAGCATGATCTGATTGGATCCTGCCATGGATTGATGACATGACTGTATCTGATTGGCCCCTGGATCCTGCCATATGGTGTCTGCTTCTTAATTCAGTCGTCACTCTTGTCAGAGCACTTAGGCTCCACCTGTGGTCGCACACTTGGTTCATCCGGACATGCTCAGGTTAGGTGACCTTCAACCTGGAGTCCATGGAAACCGGAAAAAAAAACCTCACAACTTTGTTACATAAAAGTTGAACCAGATTAGTTTAATGCAATTACAATACTGCATAATAAATACGGGTGCCTAGATTTGAGAGGTTAAAATGTGCCACCTTAAGGCACTCCAGACATTCAGGATAGAACTGGGGAAATACACACACACACACACACGTTCTCATAATATGCCTTTAAATATGCTTCCAAAGCTACCTTCAGAAAATCAATACATTATTTTAATTTGAATGTAAGTTTAGAAAGTTACTATTTCTCAGATTTTTAAATACTATTCGTCTACTAGAACTGTCTTTGCATCCACTGCCTTTTGCCTAGTCCTAATCCTACTACTACATTATTTCCTACCATGTGTGATAGGCCGGTTCCCTAGGATACCTTATTCGTTTTGATAATCAGGAAGGTATGCCTAAGGTACTGACATCTCTAGACATGCTGCAGTTAGTTAATTGCTTTTAGAAGATGTGTATCCAGAAACTACTTTTAACCTGTGATTTTAGATTGTTTTCTACTCATTATTTGCATCAGAACTGTGGGAAATAAAAACTTCTGTTGTTTAAGCTCCAAAGTCAATAGTATTTTGTTATGGCAATCCAAGCTGACTGATACATGAGTGGTTCTAGATATTAAAATATTTGCCTTGGTTGAATTAGTGGTAATGGTAAAACAAGTTACTGTGTATGGGCAGGAATTTGTACTGTGTGTATAATCTTATCACTGCTACTTTTTTTAGCCTCTTGATTGTGACTGTGTCCTATTGGATCACCTGAATACAGCTGAATAGTTTTTTTTTTTTTTTTTTAATTAAAACTTGGCTGACTTTTTATTTTTTCTCAGTGCTTCCAACTAGTTGGCAGAGTTCATGCTATTTACTTGTTGAGAAACACAGATGCCGTTTCCTGGTATTCAGAACCAACTGAGTCTCTGTGCTCTTTTTATTTGTTCCTTTCCTCCCCTGCTAAATCGATGATGCATGGTTGCCTTTTTATTGTTTTACTGAGGTTTATTTCCTTGCCTTGCACTTTTTGTTCATTAGACAAACATAGGGCAGTTGATAAATAGTCATTGGGAAAATAACATGTTAGACAAAAATGCAACAATGTGTTTCACAGAAAATGGCATGTCACAGATGCTTTGTGTCTAGAGTAGAACAATTTAAAGATCCTTTGTGTGCAGGGAAAAAGCATCTGTTAAAAAAGCCATGGGAAAGCACTATTTCAGTGTGTTTCATAAGTTTAAAACTTGGTAAAAGAATGATTGAATGTGCATTTGGCCATAGTCCCAGTGCCTTTCTTATACAATCCCATCAGACCCTGTACTATACTTCTCTAATAGCAATTAACACACTGAAATTGCCTCTCTACTAGGCTGTGTTGTGTCTTCCCTAGGATGGACTCTCCTTGAAGTTAGGGATTTCATTTATCTTTGTTTTTCCATCATGTGGCTTGTAAAAGGCTTTCAATGCATATTTGTTGTATTGGAGTATATAAAAATGTTCAATGAATCTGTTTTTGTTAAGCCAGCCAATATCATTCCTTAAACATTGGAAAAGCAGCATTTTCTTCCCCTACTGCTCACACACCAAGACATTCATTTAATAGTCCACATTAGATATTTTTCCACCCAATTAAACCAAATGTGCATAGATAGGATCTTAGGAGGAACTGAAATTTTGAAACAAGCTTGAAAAGAACAGAAATGATTAATTGCTGGATTAATTTCATTGATGAGAAAGGTTAAAGAGGAATCTCTTTGCTTCAGGAAATAGAAATGCTAAATCGAGAATATGAAAGGCTAAGTAAGGCATGGTCACCCAGGCATTTTTCTTTCCTTGTGGATGAAATGAAGCCTGGTAAAAAGAGCCAGATTAGATGTAAAGTGGGGCTATGACAACAGGAAGACAAAATGCCAGGGCAGGCTGAGGAACCAGGTGAAATCTTTCTTTCAAAGTGGGATGGATTAGCACTTAGTTTTCTGAAACCATGTTTGATTATTTAATAATGTATTCAAGATCTATTTTAATTTCTGTATTCAGGATTCCTTTTTAAAAATGTTAACCTTTTGCTTTAAAATTATTTTAATGTATAGAAAAGTTACAAAGACAGTAGAGTTGCAGTAAACCTTTACCCAACTTCCCCTAATGTCAGCATCTTACATAATCATGATACATTTCCGAAAATTAAGAAACTAACACTGGGACAATACTATTCACTGGATTATAAACTTTATTCAGCTTTCCCCAGTGTTTGCACTGATGAACTATTTCTATCCTAAGATTCAATCTAGGATCCTACATTGCATTTAGCAATTCATAATTCCTTAAATTTTGTTTTGGGGTCTTAAGATTTACTCTGTACAAAGTCCTTATATCAAATTGATTATGTGTTTTGGCTATTTCCTGATTTTAATTGTCTGTACTTCCTATGTTCACTATTTATTCATCACGTGCAGGAGGTTTCTAAATTTCTCTCTAATTCCTAGTCCCTCTCTGGCCCGATTTCTCTCCGCCCTGCCTCCTCCAGCTTATATCCTCTGTGCCCTGTTCTCCCTGAAGACACCTTGCCTCTGACTAGACAAGCAATCTACATAAAGTAGAACAGCTGAAATGCACAATTTTTATTTTCTCTTATGTAAGTCGGGCCCTTAGAGAAAACACATAAGCAGAGGTTGTCAAGTCAATCTGACAGCCCTGCTAATGTTATATTTAATTTGTATTATAACATAAACAGGGTGAAGGTTTTAATTTTTTTTAGAGTTTGAGATTAAGTAGAAATTTGCTGTTCTTCTCAAGGCTTACCATTTGAAGATGTCACTATTCTTTTCGGAAAATAGTAATGTCTTTCAGCAAAGCCATTAGTCAAATGAGAATAAGAGATTTTATTTCAGTCTCTTTAACAGAGAATATTAGAATCCATGAATAGACGAGTGTGTCCATGTCCATAAACCACTAAAATTATCCATGTAATATTTTGTTTATAAGTGCATTTTTTTCTAGGGAGAAGGGTTTACAACTCCTCATTCGATTATTAAGAGTGTCTCACGATTCCAAAAAGCTGAAGAACTATTTCTCTGGAGCTGGAGGTATGGGGACTCTATATCATTAGGCAGGTTTAACATCCAAATTTTAGAAAGTAAATTTTTGAGCATTAAAATAGCTTCAAATGTCTTAAGTTTACAAATTAAATGTCCTTTTTTCTCCACATAATAATTTAGGAACTGAAAACAAAATTCATTGCAACCTGTCTTTGTTTTAGTTACTATTTCTACCCCTACCACTATGTTCTTTTTTTTTTTTTTTTTTTTTTTTTTTTTAGTCTCGCTCTGTTGCCCAGGCTGGAGTGCAGTGGCTTGATCTCGGCTCACTGCCTCCTCCCAAGTACCTGGGACTACAGGAGTGTGCCACCATGCCTGGCCTTTTTTTTTTTTTTTTTTTTTTTTTTTTTTGGTAAATGCTTTCTTTTCTCCCTTTATTCCAGAGTCTTTTCAACATGCTTTTATTCCTCCTGCCTTTGCCCGTCTCTGTTTCACAAGTCATTCTTTCATCCATCATTCTGAACCCCATTACTTTTTCTGACAAGACTGCTTGCTGGCCATTTTTCTGCTGCCTCCTCCATTCTGTTTCCTATCCCTCTGCTTGCTTGAAGGAAGTGCTCTGGCTAACAGAATGTGTAACCATAGGGACTGATAGTGCCAATAGCATACCAAAAACACAGTCTGGAAAAACATTAGCCTGATCCTTTTGTGGTATCTTTTTAACAGAAACAGCCCATGTCCCTGGGTAGAGTTAGAAATTTATAGCGTGGGGCTAAATTTAAACGTAAAACACTCTCCCTTCTTATTTGAGGAGACATACTTTACTTAGTCATTGTAAGGGGAAACATGGAAGTTTAGAAGAATGAAGAGTGGAATATTGCCTCTCACCCATTCGAATTCAGTCAAATGCTCCCATATTGGTTCCCATAGAGTGAGATAATTCCTCTACCCATTCCTACCCCTACTAAAAGTCACATGATATATAAACAGCTTTGTTCCATTGTCTATGATTTTTAGCAGCTATAATCATCCCAAATCTTGTTTTCAAATGTAAAATATAGACTGTGACTTAATAATGATGATATACTATGGTGATTATTATTATCATAGTTTTGTTTATTGAACTATATATACCTCTGTACCAGACAGTTATGTCATTATTTCTAAATCTCACAAGAGTACTATGAAGTAAATATTATTATTATTCTCATTTTTCTTATAAGGAAACTGAGGCTTAATTAATTGCCCTGGGTTACTCTGCTGGCAAGTGGTAGAATTGGCCTTGCACAAAGGCCTGCTTGTGGTTGAAGCTCGAGCTTGAAAACCCAAAACTATAGTGTACTTGACTGATCAAAATCACCTGCATTTGTCAGGAATTGGAGGCAAGAATGAGGGTGGCAAGAGGCAGGAGAAGAGAAAGCAGAAATAGAAGGTATTGATAGAAGATTCTTGATAAAAGTTGTATCAAGATGTCTGTGTTCAATTATATTTCCTTTTCCTTCAGGTCAGTAATTTCTCTTTAAATGTCTTATACATAATAGGTGCTTTAAAAAACCTCTAAAAATGGGAAGGCAAAGGAGGAAGGAGAAAGGACAGATGGGCTTAATAGGAAAGGGGGAGAGAATGAGGGATAGCCATGAAGAATGAAGAAAGGAGATAGCAGTAAATAGTAAAGGGTAAATAAGAGAAAATAGAAGACACAGGCAAAAATTGAGGCAGAGGAAGATACAAAGAGAAAATCCCAGCTCATTCTCACTTTCTGGCCTTGAAAACTCATTGCCTTCTTAAACTCTGGACTTAAGGGATAATCATTATGGAACTTAGAGCCCTGTGAAATATTAACTAGCTGATTAACCTCTGAGCATAGCTTTTCAATGATTGTTTCCTCCTTCATGTCATTTATAATCAACAAATATCCTGAGGACCCTTATGACTGCCAAAGCATTGAAGGAGAAACAAAGATGACCAAAAGTTTAAAACATATACATGGGTAACAACACCCCCAAAGGGAAAGGTGTTGTAAGTGCTATAAGTGGATTGATTAGGGGAAATGACTTCTGGTTTGAATGGAGAAGAAAATGAAAAACTTGCTGAGTGAGGTGATTCATTACTTGCTAAATGGGTAAAATTATAAGGACAGATTGGGAGGAATGGAGTTGAGCAGAAGATACTTCATGAAGAGAGAACATAATTAACAATGGTACTAAGTTGGAAAATTTGGGAGAATCATTCATCTTGCTAGAATGTAGCACACCTGTCTTTCCACTTGCTATTCATTCCTCATTTCCAGTCACTCCCTTGCCTCCATCTTTCTAGCAGTTATTTCTTACCCATGTTTAGTCTCCTTTACCACTTCTCTTCCTCTGCCCATCCCGTAAGTATTAGTGTTTGTCAGTACCAATACTAATACTATTACTAATACTAATACTATTAGTATTAGACAGACATCTGACCTAGAGAATGCATTTATTTTTTATCGACCAACTTGGGCCTTCTTGGCTTTACCTGTCTCTGAAGTCCTTGCCTCCTTGTTTCACTCCTGCCACTACCATGGCGACTAGCTTTGGATGGGCTTTGCTAGTGACTGCCTGACTAAATTCACATGGGTCTGACCAGCAGTGCCTTCATGCCCACTGTGAGCTTCTTGTCTTCCGAACTTGTGGCTTTCCTGTGGCCAGTGATTCATAAGATGCTATAGATCCTAGCTGCCAACCACGCAAGGAGCAACTCAAAAGCAGAGATATGTGTATTGAAGGGTGGAAAAGGTGAAAAAGTTAATGTCACTAGGGCAAATATTTGACCAATGGAGGATTTGGGGGTGATGCAGTCTTCCTTTCTGACTCCTTCCCCACCCAGTTATGAGCTTGGGTCTCTTGAAGAATGGTCCCACTTAATATTAAGCAGCATTCAACTGGGTAAAACAAGCTTCTGTTAGTTTGTTTTTTCTTCCTTGTCTCATTCCCCCTTTTCATCCCTGCTTCCATGTGATTGCACTCTGTAAAAAAAAAGAAAATGGTAGGAGAGCAGCTTCTACCCAAGGGTCTGCTTTCTAGAGAGCTAAGTCTGAGCCATAAACACTGTTATTTTCTCATTTTGTTTGTTCCCTTAGCCATCTTATCCAATCCTCTTGTTTCAACTACCATCCATGTACATATGTGTTCCCAATCTGTGTCTCTAACTCAAACCTTTCTTCTGTGTTCCAGATACAACTATTTAAATGTCTTATGTGTATTTCTATTTGGATTTCTGACAGCTGCCTCAAACTTCTCTAAAATTGAACTAAACGCTGTCTTCCACCATCCAGTTGCCTAAACCACTTATCTGGTAATCATTTCTAGCAAGTCTCTCTCTCTCTCACCCTTTGATTCTATTTATCACCAATGCTGACCAATTCTCTTTCCTGAAACTCTTTCCAGTTCATCCATTTCTCATCATTCTTACTGCCACACTCAAGCTCAGGTCACCAATATGTCTTCATCAGATTCTTACAACATCTTCCTACAGGGCTCTTGGCCACATGCCTTATCTTATTCAAATCCCTACTCCATTCTAGAGTCAGATTATGTTTCCAAAAATCACAAATTTTATCTTCTTACAACCCTGCTGAAAGGCCTTCAATAGCTTTAAGATAAAGGCCAAACTTCTTAGTGTGACTTCCAAAACTCCTAATGCTCTCTACTGCCTATCTCCTGACTCTGAACTCTTGATTCTACTCTGTTACCGTTTACCTTGCCATGTTGAATGGCTTTTGCACTCTCTTTTACTCACTGTTGTTTGCTAAGACATACTTATTTCTCTCAATATTCAAAAGGATAATTTTTCCTTTTGAATTTTACTCCTCTCTAATTTTACTCATTATTTCCATCTCAACATGAATGACATTTACTTGTGAACTAGAGTTTGAGATTCAGGATACAATGCAATTTTGAATAGTTTCAATCTCTAAATTGGGGGATTACAATATAGATGGTTCAGGCTGCAGAGTTGGAAGAGTTATCAAAACTAATTATGAAAATGAAAGGGATGATGGATGGCAGAGGGGAAAACTGAGCTACTTGCTGAAGGCATTTAAGCACAGTCCTTGGGGGGATGAGTACACAACAAAGTGAGGATCCTGCTTTGATAAGGGATTGTCATTGCAGATTACCATGGAAAAGGTTACTGCCTGGGCTACCAAGTCAGTGACTACTATAGCAACAACATTTAAATAAGCCTGGCTGCGATCCTTGGTGTGGTCTACCTCCAACAGAGCTTCAGCTATGTCCAGGGGGAGCTCAACAGCTATAATTGGAATCCCAGGCAGTTCCAGTGGCACAAAACATCAGAATTATGAAGGTAGACCAAGACTACCGTTATTTCCTACTCTAGAAAAAATAGATCCTTCCACATACAGGACTGATTAGAGGACCAATATTTAATAGAGATTACGTTGGTAGAAATGGGTTTCTTTTATTGACTAGTAAACTCTGTGGATCTATCATAATTCAGACCTCTAATTTAATTTGCCTATGTAAATAGAGTCTTTTACATTTTTATACCTCAGGTCCAACATTTGTAGGCCAATTAATAAATTCTACTTAGAAGACTGAAACAACAAAGCAAAAAAAAAAAAGAAAAAAGGATCTTTCCAATTTATTAAAAATAAGAAGAACCCATTGAAAGATCTCTATCTGCCTGCACACGCCAAATGGTAGTTTTCAGCTGTGCCAGCAACGCATGACAAGTGGAATTGATTGTTTGACTCCTAAGTACCTCAGAATACCTGGCACAACAAAGTCCTGACATTGGTTTCATATTTAAATTATATTTTGGCTGTTTAACTAAAAGGTCATTTATTTACTTATTTATTCATTAAACAAGTATATATTAAACACAAGGTACCATCTCTGCTCTGATGGAGCTTATACTCTATAAGCAATTGATGGTTATTAAACTATTGGTTAATTAATTACATTGTCACTTAGTGGTAAAATGGGAAATATCCATAAGTTCTTTTGACCTTGTGGGTTCAAGGCTAGAATAATTACAAAATGATACTAAACTGGGGTAAAGCTTTTTTTCCTTTAAGTTTTCATGTGTAAGTTCATTGCCCTAATAGACTCATCTGTGAGTTAGTTAAAAATATTTATCTAAGTTCCATGCGTGAGTTCTTTTGGACAGAAGAATTGATTCACCAATGAAGGATGTGTGACAATATCCAGAGAGCCATTTTCCTACCTCTTGGCTCAGGTAGCTGACAATGGATGAGCTACAAAGCACAATGTGTTAGGTAACTGATTTAGCAATTTCTTCCACATCTGAAACCTGAGAGGCAGTTTATCCTCACTTGACAGACAAGCACGGTTCTAAATGCCTTTTCTGACGTCCTATTATGAGTCAACAACAGAAAAAGGACTAGATGGGGTTGTTTGTTTTTTTCTTGTAAATTTGTTTGAGTTCTTTGTAGGTTCTGGATATTAGCCCTTTGTCAGATGAGTAGATTGCAA